>NW_022900937.1:35396380-35454965 GCF_012274545.1 Fukomys damarensis | reverse complement strand
TGCACCCGGTGGTGCCCGACCTGCTCGGTTCCGTCGTCTTCCCGAACCGGGACGCCGCCCGGGCTGTTTTGGAGGAGGTAAGAGCTCTGACCTTCAGCGCGGTGCGTGGACCACCTTACCAGACCAGAAAGGGACCCGGCAGCCCGGGGGAGCTGGCACCCTTGGGCCCTGGGAGGCTGAGGCAGCATCACAGTTGGAGCCCAGTTTGGGCGATGTAGACACTGAAGATCACCCCACCTTTAAAGTTTAAAAAGGCCTGGGATGTAGCTTAATGCACAGGCCCTGGGGTGAGCGCTCAGCACTAGAGAAAATATATATAAAAACACTCGTGTGGGGCAGTTTGTCTATTCCTGCGCTCAGATCAGGAAGTGAAAGCATCGTACCTGCTGGGCTCTGGATTAGACCTTGGTCCTCTGACCTTCTTGTCTGGGAAGGGCTTCCGGCCTGCTGCAGAGGGCGCCCTAAGACCAAGACGAGCCCAGCTTGTCGTTAAGTGCCAGGGGAGAGGAGGGAGGAGGCCCCGCGACAGTGGAGCGCAGCCCGGAAGAGCTGTCCTTGGCAGCGGCCGCCCACAGGGTCTCAGAGCTCATGGGGCACGAGTTAGGGTTTCAGATGCTTGGACTTAATCCTCAGACTCCAGCCTGCCTCCTCGTCCTTGTTTCCTCCCTTTGTCTGCAAAATACTGGCTTTGCAGCGATGCCTTGATGGGTAAGGAAGCCAGTGACTCATAGCAGGTTCTCAGGAAAAGAAATCAAGAGGGTTTTTCAGATCCTAGCAAGGTCTGTGGCCTGCAGCTAGAGCTGCAGAATGGGTAAGAGAGCAAAGGTTGGGGTTTGGTTCAATTCCTTGCATTCAGGAATTATCCCCTTTCAGCAAGTTTCTGCGACTCTCCTTGTTGCCTCATGATACAGGGTCTCACTGTGTGGTTCAGGCTGGACTTGAACTCACTGTGTAGCCCAGACTGGCCTCGAACTGCTGGCGGTCCTCCTGCCTCAGCCTGCTGAGTGCTGGGATTGCGCCCATGCACCACCACGCCTGCCTCAGAACCATCACATGAGTAAATATGGGTCTGAGATGAAGGACTCACTGAGGATGGGATGAAGTTAGGAGCAGCAAGGGAGATACTGGGCTGCTAGCTTTGCCACTGTCCTCAGCTCCCTGAGCAGTTAGGAGCAAATGTGACTATATGCAGACTGCCTTGGCTGAAGCCCGCAGCTGGGTGTGTTGGTTTGCACTTATAATCCGAGCACTCCGGGAGGCTGAGGCAGGAGGACTGCATTGCGAGCCCGGCCTGAGCAATTTAGTGACTTAAGGAGGCCTAGTCTTAATATAAGGAAAGGGTGGGTGGGAGGAGTAGCTCAGTGCACACACAGTACCTTGGTTCATTTGCCAGTACTTCAATACATGAATCAATTAACAAATAAAGCAAAAAAAACTAAGTAACTAAGAGAGCTCAGGAGGTAGTTCATTTCCCATGCCTGTGACAAGCCCTGCTGAGGGAGGGCCTGAGGTTCATGGTGAACTGTGTTTCACTGCCCTGCTTTCCTCCGGGAGGGAAAGCTGTCTGTGGTGGGAGGCAGGCTGTGTGATCCAGATATCCGCAGCCCTTTTGAGCCTTAGCTACTCGTTATCAAGTGAAGGGAGGGAGACTGGAGGCCTTCAGAGGTGAATGGGTGCACCTGAGAGTGTAATGGTAAGGGAAAGAAGTGCGACGCACAGCTCAGGTGTTGCGTGGTTTCCCTTATGCGAGAAACCTCAAATTCATCCATCTGCATATGTGATAGATAAAGAGGAAGTCAGGAGAAGTTCAAGTAATTTCCCAAATTACTTACTCCGTAGTTTCAAAACTATTTTAATATATATGCCATTTTATTTCATTTATACCACTGGTTTTGCTTAGTTCATTGAAAAAGAAAGTTTTGTACCATTATCTGTGTTTCTTCTGGGTGAGTCATTTTTGTATACATCTGTTACTCTGAGTAAGATGATAAAGCACAGTGTATTGATTGCTGTTCTCTTATTTTGCTATGAAATTTTATTTTAGTTTTTTTTCATAAAACAATAGCAGTGAAGAAAGATTCTGACTCCACACTGAGGAAGAGTTACTGCGAAGGGCTTTGTTTAGCTGAGGCCTTGTGAGCCCTGAGCGAGTTGGAGATGTCTTCTGCCCCGGTGTTTTGTGCTGACCGGGGTCTTTTGGTTTCAGTGCACCCCCTTTATTCCGGAAGCCCGAGAGGTGCTCAGCTTGGTTGACCAGTGTCCACAGCAGGTGCAGAAAGGAAAGTTCCCGGTCATTGTCATCGAAGGCCTGGATGCCACTGGTAAGAGTGACGACTTGGTTGCCCTCAGGGCCTCTACTGTGCAGCAGTGCTGTGCCAGGCAGGTGTTGGGCTGCAGGGATGAGTGCGGCCCGTTGCTGTGGTCAAGGTGAGGTGAGTGAGGGCTGAGGCTCCCTGCCTGTGGGGGCGCAGCATGGGGACCAAGCCCGGCCTCCACAGGATGCAGGCAGGGAGTGTACGGTGAAGGAATGGGGTGAGAGGCGGGGTGTTCCAAGTGGAAGAAGTGGTGTAGGCCCATCCATCAGCATGGTGTGTTCTGGAAGCATGGGCAGTGTAGAGGGCTTCTCTCAGACAAAAGAATGAGGAAATAGAGCATCTTAGTCTCTTTTCTTTAGCTGGGACAAAACACCTGATGCCCACAATTTAAAGATGGAGAAATTTATTTTGGCTCATGGTTTCCGTGGGTTCAGCCCATGGCTGACTAGCTCCAATGCGGAAACAACACGGTTCAAGGGTCTGGTGTGGAGAAGCTGCTCAATTCCTGGCAGACAGGAAGCAGAGAGAAAGGAGATGAAAGACAAAAAGGCACCTGTCCAAGTCACACTCTAGGGACCTCCTCCAACCAGGCCCCACCTCCTACAGCACATTCAGCCCTGAGCTCAAACGGGGATGAATCCACTGACGAGTGTAGCATCCCATGAGATTCTGAAGGGATATTTTAGATCTAAACCCTAACACGAAGGGAAAGAGCCTTTGAAACTTTGAAAGAGATGTGAGGACACAGCACTGAGATCAGAGCGCACCAGAGGGTGTGGCACTGCTCCCAGGCCAGCAGGAGACGAGCATGAGAAGACCTGTCCTGCGGAGCACGAAGGCTTCTTTCTCCTTTTCTTGTTGAGGAGGCAGGGTTCTCTCTGGAGTCACATGAGAGGCCGTTTCCATTTGGGGCCCTTTGTGTCACAACCAGGTGGACTGAGGCCCAGGCGGATGGCGGAGTTGGCTTTTGTGGCTGCACTGGAGGGATCGGTGCAGAGAGGAAGCATCTCTGGGCTCAGTTCTCCAGCTGTCCTCACCTGCGTTATGCCGTGGCCCAGGCCCAGTTGTGTTTATAGCCACAGAGAGAATTGTAACAGCGTGATTGGATCTCAGTGGTCATTCATTTAGGAGATAATTTAAGTTCTTTGGGATTACAAAAGATGCAGACATTTAACACCAGCCCATGTGTGCACACACGCGGGATTCACAAGGAGACAGAATAGAGGGAGTGAAAACCATTCCAGGTCCCACATTGCACGTGGGTCCAGGCCTGTTAGCAGGGTGAGCTTGGGTAAATGCATTACCTTTTCTGGTGCCAAGTTTCTTCAGTGGTGGGCTGATTAAATTATAACTGTTGCATGGGGTCTGGGAGGATTAAAGGCACGGTGCTGAGTGCATAGCTTCTGTTAGGGCTTGAGAAATGGTCATTATGCTTAGGGTCCATCTCAACAACCCAAGGAAGAGAATAAAGGAAATAAACGGTTGGAAATGTGGTCTTGGAAACTTCAGCATGAGAGAATAAAAAAAGTGCAAAGAGTGGGAACTCAGAAGCTCGCGAAGAGGGTGCTGGGGCAGATCATCCTCAAGGTGGTTTTCTTCCCAAATGTTTAACACCAAACGGGAGAATCCGAAGTCCCGCTGGGTCTGCAAGGATCTATAAAGAATCTTATCATTTCATCGTCTCCCGCAAACGACAGGTTGAAAGCATTCTCCGCTTTTTCAAAGTAGCTGTGAACTTTGGTGAGCACTAGGGGTGATGACGAGGACTCACTGTGTTCTGTGTGGGACCCACAGGGAAGACCACAGTGACGCGGTCCATTTCTGAGGAGCTTGGGGCGGTGCTCCTGCGGTCACCCCCTTCTCGCATCGGCCAGTGGAGGAAAATCTTCGATGAGGAGCCTAGTATCATCAGAAGAGCTTTTTACTCTTTGGGCAATTACATTGTGGCATCAGAAATAGCTGAACGATCCGCCATTTCTCCTGTGATTGTGGACAGGTGGGTACAAAGATGCCTCCAAGCAGGTTTTTTTCTCCCTAACATGTCAGTGTGTGTGTGTGAGTGCATGCACGTGCATAGATATGCAAGTACACAATTGTGCTTATTGGCAAATGATGCTATTATGTCATTCTTATGATAAGACTATCTGCTATGTATTGATCACTTACGCCTGGTATGTTATTAATTACTAGTACCAGGCATGTTGTTGAGAATATTACAGCATTATGTCAGTATCTGGAACAGTAACTGGGGGAGGTAGATATTAAAAGTTATCTCTAATTTGCCCATAAGAAATATAGATTTTTTTTCCTTCCTTTTTTCTTTATCGGTACATTTTAGGTATACAGTGCAGTTACATTCATCATTGGGATCCTATACCTTTACATGCTATATCTTGGTTCTTATTTTTTCTCCATTTCCCTGCCCTCCCTTCACCACCCCATCCCCTATTTACAGAGATTTTGTTTCCATTTCTCTTAGTTTTTCTTTTCCCTTCTTAGCTTTGCCCTACCCTTCCCACTTCTTCTACACCTTTAGACCTTTTTTCCTATTACACAATATCAATTATACATTTTGATTCTTATTTATACTTTTAGTTTATCACACCAGAGAAACTATTTGGTATTTACACACGTGTGTCCTATTAATTTCACTTAAGAGCATGTCCTCAATGTGCACCTACTTAGCTATAAATGTCTTTAGTTTCTCTTTCTTTATGGCTGAGTAGTACTTCAGTTTATATATAAATAAAATCTTCCTTATCTACTCTCCAGTTGATGGGCAGTTATGCTGTTTCCAAGTTTTAGCTATTACAAACTGTGCCACTGTAAACATTGGGGAGCACATATTGCTGTGGTATGATTCTTTTAATTCTTTTGGGAAGATACCCAGCAGAGGGATGGCTGGGTCAAATGGGACTTCTAATCCTGCTTCTTTGAGGTATCTCCGTATTGATTTCCATAGTGGCTGCACCAGTCTGCACTCCCACCAACAATGGAGAAGGGTTCCTTTCTCTCCACAGCCCCGCCAGCATTTGTTATTGGTTGATTTCTTCATAGCAGCCATTCTTTCTGGGGGGAGGTGGAATCTCAGTGTTGTTTTCATCTGCATCTCTCCAATGATCAGTGATGTTGAACATTTTTTATTATGTTTATTTGCTGCTTTTACTTCTTTGTCTGAGAAATGTCTGTTCATTTCAGATGCCCATTTTTGAATTGGGTTTATAAATTTGGGGGGGGTCTGATTTTTTGAGTTCTTTAAATAGTCTAGATAGTAGACCTTTGTCTGAGGTACAGCTGGTAAAAATTTTTTTCCACATTGTGGGTTGTCTCTTACTCTCCTTGTGATTTCTCTGGCAGTGCAGAAGCTTTTACAAAAGATGAGATCCCAGTTATTGATTCTTTGTGCTAGTTCCTGTGCTACTGAGGATTTGTTTATAAAGTCTTTTCCTGTGCTGATATCTTCAAGAGTTCTACCTAATTTATCTTCCAGGAAGTTTAGTGTTTCTGTTTTAATATTTAAATCTTTAATCCAGTGCATGGTGAAAGATGGGGTCTAGTTTTAATCTTTGACAAGTTGAAATCAGTTTTTTCCACACCATTTATTAAAGAGGCTGTCTTTCCTCCAGTGAGTCTGGTTGGCTCCTTTGTCAAAGATGAGATAGCTCAATATGTCTGGAGTTGTTTCTGCATCTTCTAATCTATTCCACTGATCCTTGGATCTGTTTCTTTTAATACCATGCTATTTTCATCACAGTGGCTTTGTAGTATCGTTTCATGTTGGGGATTGTGATGCCCCCTGGCATGTCTCTGTTGCCTAGAATTACTTTGCTATTCCAGGTCTTTCTTGGTTCCATATGAATTTTTGGATTGTTTTCTCTAGTTCAGTGAAATATACTGTTGGGATTTCAATTGGGATTGGATTGAATCTGTATAACAGTTTTGGTAGTATGCCATTTTCACTATATTGGTTCTTCCTACCCAGGAACAAGGGATGTCTTTCTATTTTCTTATATCCTCTTCAATCTCTTTTTTTTTTTCCTCATTGAGTTTATTGGTACATTTTAGGTATACAGTATGTATACAGTACAGTTACATTCATTATTGTACCTTTACATGACAGGTCATGGTTCTCATTTTTTCCCCTTTCCCCTCTCCCCTCACTAAACACTTTATTTCCATTTTTTCATTTTCTCCTATTTTTTCTTTTCCATTATTCCCTTTCCCCTACTCTTCCCACTTTCCCTACATCTTTAGCCCTTTTCTTCCTATTTCACATTGTCAGTTATCTCATTAGGATCTTATGTACTGTTATAATTTTTCACACCAGAGAAACTATTTTGTATTTACACATGTGTGACTTATTTATTTCACTTAGGAGTATATCCTCAATATGTATGTATTCATAGTTCAATCTCTTTTTTTCAGAGTGTTGTAGTTCTCAATGTAGAGGTCTTTTGCTTCCTTCATTAGAATGGTTCCTAGATATTTCATTTTTTTTGTTGCTATTGTGAAAGGGATTCTTTCTCTAATTTCTCTCTCAGTGGTCTGTTATTTGTATACAAGAAGGCTATTGATTTTTGAATGTTGATCTTGTATCCAGCTACTGTGATGATTCTGTCAATTAAGTCTGGAAGTCTTTTGGTGGAGTTTTTTGGGTCTTCTAATGACAGTTTTACTTCTTCCTTTTCTATCTTTAATGCTTTTATTTCTGTCCCTTTTCTAGTTTCTGTGGCTAATGTTTCCAGAACTATATTGAGTAGGAATGGTGATAGTGGGCATCCTTGTCTTGTTCCTGATTTTAGCGTGAAGGTTTTCAGTTTTTGACCATTTAGTATGATATTGGATATTGGTTTTTCATAGATAACCTTTATCAAGTTGAGATAAAGACCATGTAGTTCTCTTTCTTGATTGGGTCTTTCCCTGGTTTTGGAATCAAAGTTAACACTTGCTTCTAGGAATGAATTTGGATGTATCTCTTCCCTTTCGATTTCACTGAAAAGTTTCAAAAGTAGTGGCAGTCATTCTTCTCTAAATGTCTCGATCTTCTACAGGTTGAATAACTTGCCAAAATGACCGAATGTGTTGTGCTGGGCATAGTATTGAAAAATCTCTGCCTTAAAAATTTGTATTTTCAGTGGCTTACCTGGTCACTGGTTCTTTTGACAAACATTTATTGGGTACCAAGTATGGGCCAGACTGCTCTCAGTCCAGAGGGACCAGGAGTCAAGAAGGTGGACAGTGTTCTGCTTTCAGGGAGTGTGCTGGCCAAAGTGGGGGATATGACAGTGGAGCCAGTCCTGAGATGGGGTCAGAGAAGCATAAGTACTGGGAAGGGGAAATATCAAGGTGATAGGTTGGAAAACAGTGAAACTCCCATCAGGTAGGGCTACAGGGCCTGTCTGAGCAGGCTCTGGGACTGGACTCTGACCCGCCAAGCCAGGTATGAAGATTCCAGGACAGGGGATCTACCACGAGCAGAGCTAGGCACAGAAGGAAGCTGGTGGCAGTGAGGGCGTGGTGGTGGGGGGGCGGTGTGCTGATGCAGTGCTTTCCAGAGGGATGGGGAGAGAAGCGTGGGGCTCTCGGGCCAGGAGGAAGAGGGAATTATTCTGGGGACTGCACTGGGGAGCCACTGCAAGATTTCAGATGAGAGAGCCACGTACTCTGACTTCTACTTCTGAAGCTCAGCACACAGAAAATAGCTTGGAGGGGAGCCAGAACGATGAAAAGGTACAGCAAACAAGTGCCCTGAGGTCAAAACCAGGAGTGCAGAGATGATAACCATGGTGAGATTCCATTTCAACCGCGTTCCAAATCACCGTGACTCAGGAGTACAGAAATCACAGTGAGATTCCACTTTGACCCCTGAGGTTGAAGAGGGTTGAGTAAGAATTTCCTGACACCCAGGCTTGGGGACAGTCGGGGCTCACGGGGACCCTGGCCCGCTCACCTACAGGGCAAGGTGAGGCTGTGCAGTGAGGAGAAGGTTGCTTCTGTTCACCCACAAAACACGTACCAAAGTTTATTCCAGCTTTGTTTACAGGAGGGACCTGTTTGAGGGACCAAAAGCCCTGCACAGCAGAAAGAGGACTGGTAGTGTATTTATGAACACAGCACTATTCTGTCACTGGAGGGAGGGTCTCATGTGGCTTCTCTGCAGGTGCTTGGAGTCCTGAACAAAGAATCAGACAAGACCCAGAAGACAGCGAGGGCATACGTTTATTGGAAGTGGAAAAGAAGGGAGCGAGAGCAGGCTTGTGAACAGGCTCACAGTGGCCCTTTGAGATAAGGGAAAGGGGTCATTTGTGTCTAGAATTCCTGGATTGGCTCCCCCTGTCTTAAGGCATCAAAACAGTTGTCCCATCCAGTCCTCTCCAGGTGCCAGATTTAAACTGCCGGGAATCGCTTGGTTTCCCCTAGATGTAAGTGAAGGACCAGGAATGGCATCTTTTGATTGGTTGTGTGTCTACATGCTGATGAAGAATAGATCTTCTGATTGGTCCTGCAAACAGTGCCGGTTCCAATGAGGGATCAAAGACACCGAATTCTCATTGGCTCCTGGGCAGCACTCATGAGCCCTGGCATCATCCCGGGCCCTGTGTTCTGTGCATGTCCCCTTTGTTTGTATGACTCCTGACACAGTCCACCCGTCTTTGTCCGGGTAGCCTATGCCAATCTCCTACCTCGTTACTGCAGTGTAAAGAAGGGTGCGTGAACGACACAACCCTCACGTTGAGTGAATCAAGTTGTACAAAGCCGTTCCACAGAATAAATGCATGTAATATAATACGTTCTGTGCAGCGTGGAGAGGTGTTGACATCCATCTGAAGTGCGCTGGCTGTGTGCAGATAGAAGGGTACCTGGTAAAGAGATCAAGAGCTTCATGGCATGGGATTTTTGTTTTTCCAACACCGGGGATTAAACTCAAGACTTTGCACTTGCTGGCAGATGCAGCATCCCTGAGCTAAATCCTCGGCTATTATTTCTTATATCTCTCAAGTGTTCATTTCAGTTCACTTATTTTTCCAAAGGCAGGCAGTCGCAGTTAAGTAGGACCCTACTTGGAAGGGCAGTAAGCATATATGTAAATCTCGAGGAACTTCAGGTGGGCACAGCCAGGTAACCTCTACCCTGATGGAGCACGAGGGACTCGTATCCCACAAACCAGCTCCTTCTCCGCCCGATCACCCGCAGTCACCTCCCCAGCGGTAACTGCTGTCCTCCTTGCCCACCCAGATGGGCTTTACTTGTCTCTGAACTGCCCATAAACACAGCCACAGCATCAGTGCCATTTGGCCCGGACTTCTTTCTGGGATCCCTTGTGCTGTCCTGAACTTTTTGGAGCACATATATAAGGTGTACTAAAACTCTACAGTCAGTGTGTAAATTAAAAAGTCACAACAGCAAAATACACATTGCCCTGAATCCCTCTCAGAATCCTCCCACTCTCTTTTGAACACATCTATCTCATTGTCTTAGCCACTTTCTGAAGCAGCTCTGGAAGACCCCTTTCATGAGTGCATACACTCGTCCCACCATCCTTGCCACTTTCTGCAGCAGCTCTGCTGTCCCCTTTCCTGAGGGTCCTTAAGAGGTGAGACCAAAAGTAAGGTGACTGCTGCTGCCAAGTGCCAGCCTACAGAAAGGCAGCTCATAAAAGCATGATGCTGTGTCCTTATCCATCTTAATCACTAGATCTGGCACCTGGTGACTTCCCCAAAGTCAAAATGACCAAAAAGGGAGACATTTCCAATCAATCCAAGACATTGAGGCATCCAGGACAGTGCAGCTAAAGACTTGGAAGAAAGAGGACTCCAGAGCTGCTGCAGAAAGTGGCGAGGATGATGGGATGAGTGTGTTTGAAGCAAAGGAGGGGATTTAGTGGGGAATCAACAGCAATGTGTCTTTCACAGTAATGCATTTAAAAAAATTTAACATTTACCGTATTTTCCGATTGTCCTGATACATCTATTAGAGGACACAAAAGGAGGGGCTTGCAAGGCACGAGCCAGTTAGGCGACCTGCAGGAGGGTTTCCAGGAGAGCCTGTGGAGCTGGCAGCTGCAGTGGGCTGCAGTTTTTAGAGCTGACTCCGGGAGGTGCACACAGGCTGTGAAGATGGCTGGGCCCGACCCATTCCCAGATGTAGTTTCCAACTTGTCCTGTCCCGTACTGTCTTTATGGTGCTGTCAGCCTTTCCACGGCACAGCGATGGCTAAACCAGTGTCCAGTAAGCATTGGGTAGTGTCGCACAGTGACGATGTGGTCTTTTCTTTTTTCTAAAAAGCATCTGTCTATTTTTGCAATGCCTGGAGAAGGAACCAAAGTTTGCATGATTTCCACTTTCTTGATACAGAAGCCGAGACCATACTGGTTTCGCTGACTTTCACCTGTGTTCACAAAGTCAGGGGCTGGGGAAGGCACAGTCACCTTTGGCGTGTGTAACATAGTGAGTTCCTTGTGTAGCGGCCACTGTGTCTTCTTCACTGTGAAAAGTAGTTCAGGTCTAAAGTTATTAAGAATTTAGGATCTTGGAGAATTGAAAGCAGTTACTTGAAAATACCTTTCTGCACGAGGATGTTTATAATTATGCTGTGAATATTTATTTGCTGTAAGTGATAGTCCTTCGATACGAGATCTGAAGTTTTGCATTGAGTTCATGAAAACTGGATTATGGTGTGAACAGAGATTGGGTGTCATCAGCGGTGCCAATGAATGAAATCGTTCACATTCATTCACTGATGGACTCGTGCACCCAAAAACCCTTACTGCACCTTGCTCAGTCACAGATACAGTTTTCGGAGATGAGTAGAAAACATTTCCTCATCCAGGAGCTGATAGAGGAGACGAAAGGTGTGACACCCATGAGCGATCTGCTCCTGCTCGCAGACTGGGGGCTCTCACAGTGAGAAGCTCCCCTGAAATCACAGGGGTGAGGGGAGCGGAGGGGAGCCCGGATTCTGCTCGGGGCATCTTGGCGTGAGCTGGGAAGGAAGAGGCGGAAAGTCGCTGGCTGAGTCCTTCCGTTTTGCTGGTCTGGGTGGAAAGGATCTTCCGCTTCTCCCAGGAAGGCTGAGCCCTTTCCCGTCCACAGTGGAAAAGCACTGCAGGAGAGGCTGATGTGATTTTTGTTTGTGGCTGTGATTTTCTTTTCCCAAAGTGCATGTGGTGGATTGTTTCCCTGTGCTGGAGTCCCACAAAGAGGTCTTCTAGGCACGTTCCCTAAACGTGGACTTCATGGGCAAGTCCCAGGTTTTACCTGGCTAAGAAGCGGTGTTCAGCACAAAGGAAGGGCCAGGCAGACTGTGGTCCGCTGCCCACCTGCTGTTATCTCCACAGAGGGGAGGAGCCCGTTGTCAGAGCAGTGCTGGAATCCAAGCTCAAAGTAAATGCAACTTTGGGCTAAGCCCTCTCACTACTACTGTTTATTTTTACATTTAATTTGTTTTGTAAGGGCTTCTTCTGGAGAAGAGATTTTACTGCTTCTTCTGCTCCCCAGGTACTGGCACAGCACGGCCACCTATGCCATTGCCACCGAGGTAAGCGGGGGTCTGCAGCACCTGCCCCCCGCCCACGACCCCGTGTACCAGTGGCCCCAGGACCTGCTCAGGCCTGACCTGGTGGTGCTGCTCACCGTGAGTCCAGAGGAGAGGATGCAGCGGTTACAAGGCCGGGGCCTGGAGATGACCAGGGAGGAGGCTGAGCTGGAGGCCAATAGCATCTTCCGGCAGAAGTAGGTGCCCGGGGTCAGGTGTCCATGGGAGCCAGGACAGCACCGGCCCTGGGCTGGGGAGGAAGCGTCCTTGTCTCATGCTTCTAGTACAAGATGACAGCCCCTGCCTGTGCGCCGTCACTCCAGGGCCACAAACAGCCTTGTTATTTGTGTGCCTGGGCAAGCCAGGAAGTACTCCTGCCTCAGCCTCCGCAGTTGTGATATACTGGGCAGAGGGGACCAGGGTGAACTTTACAGATTAGGTGCTCATCACATCTTTGGCACTTTACTTATGAGGCAATGCAAACCTACCACGTCTTTGCAAGGAAAACATTAGCCTTTTTTTTGTTTTTTTTTTTTTGTTTTTTTGAGACAGGGTCTCACTATGTAGTTGAGACTGGCCTGGAACTCACTATGTATCCCAGGCTGGTCTCGAACACACAGTGATCCTCCTGCCTCAGCCTCCTGAGTGCTGGGATTACAGGCGTGCACCACCACACCTAGCTAGTCATTTCTTTTTTTAACAATTTATACAACCAAGGCTTAAAGGATTGAATTGCCTCAGTTTCTATAGCTATTCAGGGCAAAAGCAGGATTAAAGTCAACATCTGCCTGACTTCAGAGCCGGTGTTTATTTTAATTTATGAATGCTGTCTGGTGCGGAGTGTGAGGTTCCCTGGACGAGCTCTCTTAGCATGGGTGAAACGCTGGATCCCACCCCCAGCACTGCAAAAACCAAAACAAATCAAAGACAAAGATCGGAAGAAGCTCATGAGCACCAGTTTGGAAGAGTCAGGATGGTCTGATAGCTGTGGCCCCATGAGGCTCGGTCTACAGCACTGTTTTTAGAGACTAACACCAAAGTGGTTTACATAAATAAATAAAAATAGCATTGCTGTGATACAGTAATGTCATCATATAATGAATTAAATGATCCCTTTGAACTTGGCCTGGCAAGTCACACTTGTAGTTCCAGCACTCTGGGAGGCTGAGGCAGAAGGATCCCCAGTTTGAGCCCAGCTCAGGCAACTTTTAAGGAGACTCTGTGTCAAAACAGAAATAAACAGCTAAGGCTATGGCTTAATGCAAAGGCCCTGGATTCAGTCCTTAGTGCCACAAAACCAAACCCAAACAAAAAACACTTTGCTGTACCTAAAGATACTGTGGTAAGCATTTTATTTGTACTAATTCAGTTAAGCCTTCTTGCAGATCTGCAAGGAAGGGGCCGCTTCAGTTCTCATGTTGCAGGTGATAAAACCGAGGATCAGGACGATGAGCAGTGTGACAGGCTCACCTGGCTCACGGGTGGTAAAGCGGGTGACTTAGTCCCCAGCCCCTGTTTCACCCATGAGGCCACAGAGCTGCTGCCTTCCACAGGCCCCGGGTGTCTGTGCTCACAGGCAGTGCAGCCAGACACTGGCTCGATGCAGGGCTGGGAGGATTTCTGGGAAGTCTTAGAAGAGGCTGAAGAGGGAGGGATGTCTGTGCACACGACCAAGGCTTCTGCGAAGATCACTGGAGAGTGGAGGGGAGAAGTTTTCCACTGGACTGCTTTCTTGATCTCTTTGAGCCTCCCTTGATTTCTACAAAATGAGCAGTGGCAGTGGGCCCCTTCTAAGGCTACTTGGAGAGTTAAATGAGAAAAATTGGACGGGATACTAATGCTTGGCAGAACATAGGTATCCAGTCCCTGCCGGCTGTTAAACACAGTGCATTATTACCATTTAGCAGACAGAACACATGAAGCGTCTCTTGTGGGCAGAGCTGATTGCCAGAGGTTACAGTGGGAGGGATAAGGGGAGGCCTTGCTGCCAGCTGTTCACCCAGCTTTGTGGGAACAGCTGTGTGGAAAAGCGGGCCGACCGACCCTTCTCCTTGTGCCTGCCTCAGGGTGGAAGCGTCGTACCTCAGGATGGAGAACCCGGCCTGCTGCGTGGTGGATGCCAGCCCCTCGAGAGAAGAGGTCCTGCAGACAGTGGCACACTTGATCCACACCACTTGTTACTGATGTCACATGCTCGGCCGGATGCTGCCTCATCCTGGAACGCATGTCCTGGAACGCACATCCTGGAACGCATATCCTAGAACCCATGTCCTTGTCCTGGGCTGCGCAACGCCCCTAGATTTCTACTGCAGAAGCATATTTGGGGGCAGGCAGTTGAAGCCAACAGTGTGTTCACTTTATCTCCTCAGCCGCTGTCCCCACTGCTGGCTGAGGGCTTGGCAAACTTGGGCCTTGTCCTGTCCTGACTGGCGGGTAGCGATTGCTTTCTGCCCAGGAAATAAAACATCTTCTTGTAGCATGGTTTGACCCCATCACTACCAACTTCCGGGAGGGCCATCTGGGGTATAAAATATCCCGTGTGCAGAAGGCACCGGAAGGATCCTTACATCAGCGGGAAGTCTGCAGCTTCCCCTCCACCTACTCTGGAGTCACACGTGGCCAGAGCTGACTTCTTCCCAGCCTCGCGGTGTCTCCTGAGCTCCAAATCCTGACCCCAGGATTTGCCCAGAGCCTGGCCATCCATGGCATCCCAGGTGCCGTGGGCAGGTGAGGGTTACTTGCGAAGAAAGTGCGATTTTATGCTGGAGGCTCCCAGCCCCTTCACATTGTCCCCTAGTCTATCACTTCACACTCAAGGGCGTTCAACCCAAGCTGCTCTGACTGCAAATGTACCAACCTTCTGTCATTATATTTTGCTTATTTATATTCCTTTCCCTTTCTCTGAAATATGGCTTTGAATGTAATGAGCGGTTTGAGCTGAACTGGATTCATTTCACTTAGGCAATCCAGCAATTTATTTATATTGATGTTTACATCATACATTTCCTCAGTGTAGGAGCTATGAGTCACTAATTAAACTCAGAGCCAAGAAGCTAAATGCAGTGTTTGTTGTGTATTTTCATTACACAAATTTAATTTATCTCACTCAATAAACGCAGTGGTTCCTGGAATGGGATTTCTTCGTAAATTATCTTGCACATGAATGTCTTAATGATTGCGTGCAGTCAGTTTTGAGGTCTGGTTGGCAAGGAAAAAAAGTAGCCGAGAAGAGGGGGAAATTTAATAGCTGTGTGGCCTTGACTGCTTCATTTAATGTCAGTAGTACATGTTGCTTGACCTAAGAAGGGAGAATAATTCTTGTCTTTAGGAGAGTGTTGACCTAGATGATTACCTAAAATTCCTTCCATCCTAAGGGAGATGAATCTGTAAATTTCTGTATTTTGATCCTGTTTACTATTTCTTAAGAAGACTTTACCTCAAAATAATGAAACTTAAGGCCTTATCAGGTTTTACTCCATGGATCTTAAATGATAATAAAGTTTAGTATTACCCAATTTTCAAAGGCCCTAGAGTTAATTTGTACAGAATGTATCTATGTCTATAAATACGTAATTGGTTTGAGTTGAAAATATTTTTTAAGCTGTTGGATAGCATTAAGGTTCTTTGCAGCGCGGTATCTGATTATATTATTGGTTTCCTTCAGACCTTTTGAAGAGCTGAGGCCAGCAACCTGGAACAAACATCTAAAGCTTTCTCTGTCTTTTGCAATGAATAAATCCACGATGGTTTTCTAAAACCATCGTGCCGTCACTGTGACAGATGTGTATTATTTGCCCAAAAAGCGCCCCCCAAGTTCCTGTTTCAATACAGCACAGTTCTTACCTAGGAGAAGAGTTTGGTGAGGGAATTTGTAAGGTGTGAGATGGTGGCTGTGTGGGATTTGTGGTGGTGGGGCTTTCCCAGGGGAGGGAGCCTGATTGTTTTGTTCAAAATATCGCTTCTGCATTCTGAGTAGTAAAGAGATTTTGAAAAAGAAGCCATCCCAGGCCAGGGATTTAGCTCAGTGGTTCTGCCACCTGCCTTGCAAGCACAAGGACCTGAGTTCGATCCCTGTAACAAAAAAGAAAAAAGAAGCCATCCCTTGCTAGGAAGACGTCCGCAGTGGTAGGTAGGGCAGCTCCTCCTTGCCCGTGCTGATGCCAGGAATGCATTCATGTGGTCTGCTCTTCAGGGCTGACCTTGCTCCGTGTCTGAGAGTCCACTGCCATCCCAAGCATCGTTGTCCCTGGCTTCTGCAGCAGCAGCATTTGGCTTGGTGCTTGGCTGCCACCAGGTCCTTGGTAGTTGTCTCACAGTCAGACGTCTCCAGCCAGCTGAGGTCGTCCCAGCAGCAGGAGGAACGTGAGAAGTGGCAGGAGGCGTTGGCCTTTTCCCCTTCACCTTGGCCTGCTACCTGTACTCAGAGCTGCTGGCGGGTTCCGTGGGTACCAGAGGATGAGACTCGTAAGCCTCCCCCCTTCCATCTCTGTGGCATTCCACATGAAACGCCTCAGGCTTGCTAATGGTAAATGCACGCTCATTTTTATCACTGCTTGGGAAAGTTGGAATCAATCAGTTACACAGAAGCAGGAAAGGGGAATACAAACATGCTTACTCTGATAGGAAAAGTTTAGCTTTGCTTCGTGGCATTTTATTTTCTAAGTCGAATTCTTTGTCCTCTGCTTTTTGGTGCTTGCAAGTTTACAGTTTGCAGTTGGGAGAGGACAGCCCTCAGCTGATACATTTCCTGCTCTGATAATCCACATTGGCTGTGCGCCTGGTGTGGCCCAGCAAGCTCCTGTCATATCGGGACTGCTGCAGATTACACTTGTAAGTTCCGGAGGAAAATAAAGATGTCCTCAAACTCAATAGAAAATCCACAGTCTTTGTGTTCCGAAAGGAGGTTCCTAGAAAGCAAAGACTGTTCTTGCAAAGATAGTCAGTGGGAGATGCCCCGGATGTTGGATCTCCTCATGTCTGACTCACCTGCGCCCCACGCACATCTGGTGAGGCTCCAGTCAAAGACAGCGCAACAGCAGACAGCGGGGTGACCTCAGTTGGAGTCTAACGAACTCGCTAGAAGCAGAAGAGTCAACTGTTTAGGGAATCCTCACAGAACCCAGAGTCCCTGCAGCATTTTCCTGCCGATATCCACAGTGCAATCTGAAGGGGCACAACTAACAATGAGCAAAAGAAAGGTGAAGACTATCAAGAGAAAAGCCAGTCACCCAGTGGAGACCAATCCCACGATGACCCAGGGTGTTAGAGTTCGCAGGCTAGAATTTTTAAAGCAACTTTTCTAACATCACTCAAAAATATAAAGGAACATATGCTCATCATAAATTAAAAAAAAATGAAAAGGTAAAACTCACAAGGAAATAGAAGCTAAAGAAGTATCAAATATAAATTACAAAGCAAAAATTTGCTATGTCTAAAATTAAAGATCATCACTAGGTGGATTTACCAGTAGAACAGAAGAGACCAGGAAAGTAATCCAAATGCTTGAATTAATAAAAATTATTTAGTCTAAATAATCTCCAAAATACAAAGGTTAAGTAACCCATGATATATATTAGGAATCCTGGAAGAAAAGGAGAAGAATCTAAGAGGAATTTATATATGTGTGTGTGTGTGTGTGTGTGTGTGTAGAAACTATTTTTACAGTATGGAGAAGTGTGTCACAGTATGATGAAACCGAAATTTACAGATTCAGTGAACTGCCTCTACCCCATGATAAATGCAAAGAAAATCATGATTAGGCACATCACAGCTGTATGCATAGCACCCTGAAAAAGGTCATGTCCTTCTTGGAACCACAGTGTATGACCTCATTTGGAAGCACAGATTGGAGGATATCAGTAAGCTAAGCTGAGATCACACTGGATATACTGGGCCCTAACTCAGGATGACTGGTGTCCTTATTTGGCCAGCTTTGTTCTTTTGGGACAAACTACTCATATGAAAGTTTATAACTTGAAGAGAGGTTTATCTTGGCTCATGGTTTCAGAGGGTTCAGTCCATACTCAGCTGGTTCCAACACAGAACCGACATGGTGGAAGGGTCTGGAGCAAGAAAGTTGCTCACTGCACGGCAGCAAGTAGCAGAGAGAAGAGTCAGAGAGTGAGGAAGGAGCCAGGGACCACAGATAGTCCCCACCCACCCAGACACAGCCAGAAGTGTGCTTTATTTCATTTCTTAAGCAAATCATGCTGATAATTAAAAGTAATCCTTATTATAATCCTTATAAAAAGTGAGACTGAGTCAGAGGCACGTAGCAATAATTCTATGTAATGATAGAAAACCTGTCAGAATAATGTGACTGAAATCCAAAAAAATGATAGCTACAACCAGAAGTGGTAAAGGGCAGAAAGGATTCTACCCAGAGTCTCAGCAGGAACCTAGCACTACTGACACCTTGATTTTGACATTTTAGCTGCAAGATAATAATAATGTTTTTCAAAAGTCACCCAGTTTGGGACATTTTGTCATGGGACCATTAAGAAACTGCGGCCACACAGCAGCCGGCAATGTTCCAGTCAGTGTTGGGCCAGTTATATGGTAGTGATCACCCAGGATGTGGCCCGGTGACATTGTAGCTGTCTTAGTTTATGTACAATCTTCTATTTGCTCTCTTGTTGTGAATTTTAGAAGGAGCTGAATTTCACCATGATGTCCTTTGGTGTGGGTGTCTTTTCACACATTTTCTTTTTTCTTTTTCTTTTTGGTACTGGAGATCAAACTCTGGACCTTGCACTTATGAGGCCGGGAGCAGAACCACTGAGCTAAATCCCAGCTTTCACGCGTTTTCTTCCTGGACACTTGGTGGGTCTTTTCAGTTGGAAAACTCATATATTTGAGTTCTTGGGGGCTTTCTTGTACTCCTTCCTTGATAAATTCTTCTCTTCACTTTTTTCCCATTCTCTCAATTTCTGTATATTCTACAATTATGATGTTAGTCATGCTGGACTGGTTTTCTAACTTGCTTATTTTCCTCTCATTTTTTTTCTTTATGTCTTTGCTACAGTTTTGTAAGGTTGCTTCAACTTTGTAAAATTGTTTAAGATTGCATTTTTGTTATCAATTTTCTACATTTCAAAGGCTCTTGTTCTCTTCTCCCCGCTTCTTTTCCTCTCTTCACTCCTTCCTTCCCTGTTCCCTCCTCCCTGTCTTCCTCTTTTCTTTTCCACCTTCTCTCTCATAACCTAGATGTTTTTGTTAATGTCTTCTTTTTATTGGGTGGAATCACGTTAGTTATCCTCATAATGGTTAACTATTATTGGCTTACAGTTCTTCCTGCAAAATGTCAGTGTCTTTGAAGGGGGATGTGTTCATCTCTGGTGTTTGCTTCTTCAGAAAAGACACTTCTCTCACATTCTAGCAATCCTCACCAGCTGCTCAGCCTTAATGAGAAAACTAAGAACTCCACAGAGCCCTTTCCAGGGCTTGTCCTCTCGAGCTGTAAGGAGGAGAAAGGTGAGAAATTCCCTCAGTGGGGTGGCAGAAACACGCACAGGTCCTCCTCCTCCTCCTCCTTCCTCCTCCTCCTCCTCCTCTTGTGGCCGTCATAGATGCATGACAAGGTGTCACTGACTTTGTCTCAATCACAAAGTCAACAAAGTTCCCAGGGAGCTGGAAGCAGCAGAATGTCATGTGGAAAACAGAACGGAAATGGGCATCTCTTGCCAACGATCTGTTTTTGAGTATTTTCCTCCTTACCAGAGCAAGTGAATTCACGTTGTAGTACTTACTGTGTATTCTCCCGCTTTGGCCCTGTAATTTGCACAATTGAGCTGGTTTTTAGATGCTTGTGGGCATACATTAAATAAAAAATGTCTCACTTGGCCCATGTATTCCCTGTAGAGATCATGCATTTGGTCTAAATCTACTTTGTATCTTCTCATTGTTAATCTTGAATTTCTTTAAGTGAGTGAAATATTTAAGACATTTCTGTGGAAAGCCTGTAATAAATTGCATTTGCCTCAATCTCTGACTATGATTTAGTTATGCAAGCTCTTTTTTCCTTTTTGGGGTGGGGGGGTTGGATGAATACTTAAATGTAATTCCATGCAGAGCAAACACATGACATCTCCACTAGAGGGAGAACATGAGCTAATTTTACACATTTCCCAGGGAGCAGCTCTTTTCCAGAAATAATCACGTTGCTCATTACACACAAACTATGCTAGGAAAAACAGCAGTGATTCCTTTCATTTTTATTTAGATGCCTGCTCTAGTGGAAAAGCAAAGGACAAAACGTAGACCATTTCTAGGTCGAAGTAGCAAATCTTCAAAAGTGGCTAATTCCTTGCTTCAAGAATTCTAAACAGCCCCAGGGTCAGAGAAATATTCAGCGAAAGACCCGAGTGGTTGTAGGACTCCATCTCTTTCTTTAGTAGTTGTGGAAAATGAGGCCGTAAGTCCATTTGCTCCTAGAACCTCTGCGTCTCAGCTCCCTCGTTGTATCACTCGGCGAGCAAAGGGTCCCACTTATGCCGAATTCAGCCGATGGATCCAGCAGGGCCCTGGCTCTGGTAGTTATGGAGCAGTCATCAAAATCATGGGGTTTAGAAAACACACTGTTAACTTTTCCATGACGTTCCCAGGGGTTTTATTGGCATGTACGATATTAATGGTGGTGCTTATGTGGCGGTCATTGAGAGTGGGCTCCATTTCTCCAGAATAAGAGCACTTAGGGAGCTGTCAAATTTCACTTTTGGCTGAACTTGGTGTATCAGACCTTTCAGACCTAGTGCATTTTGTGTTCATCTCCGAGGTAGCAGAGATTATTTTCTGAGTTTTAGTTGGGTTGGGTTGTAGTTAAAAAAAAAAAAATCAAGAAATGTGAACTTATTTGATGCCTTTCAAGAATCGTTCTTTCATCATCTTCTAGAGTAAGAACTCTCTTGGAGGAATTTGCCCCATGTCTCTGAATATGCCAAGCTGCAGTTGCCAGTTATTTTTACTTGAGAGGAGCCTGCACTGACAGGGCTGGGGAACTTGTAGATACTTTCTGCGGTGAAATGGGCGGGACGGTGGCCATTCTTACAATTCACAATGATGCTTTGATGTGTGTAACATGCAGACTGGTGCTTGAGGAATTCCTGGTTATGAGCAGATGGATGCATCATTCCTGGCTAAGCAGATTCGTGGAGAAGTTGTTCTTTGTCTCTGGACTTCATATTTGCAGTTTGTAAAATAAGATCCGACTCCATGGACACTGTAGGCCCCTTGACTTCAGCTGCCTGGCAGAGAGAGCTCACTGAGAGCTCTGAGTCTCTTATGCGTTTTGATAGGATCATAGTGCAGGGTAATTTGTACCAGAACATTAGAGTTCTGATAAATTGGTGTTTGTACCTTTGCAGACCAAGTAAATCAGTCTCTTGGTAAAAACAATTCTCTTTAGATTCCCTGGAGACATTCCACATTCAAGTGACCACCACTCCGTTTCTGTCCGGCACTCTTGGCCTTCTCTGGAAACTGATCACACTCTTCTCTACCCTGCTCCGACACTCTACCACCACCCACAGTCTATACTCGGAGTAGCACCCGAGTTCTTCCTCATAGAACACACTCCAATTAATTTATCCACCTCTGTTCCTCACAGCTCCGTTTAGCCTTACTCTTGAGAGAGGCCTTCCTGATAGAAAATGATCTAAAATAATTGCTTTCTCCATTTCTCCATGGCCCAAACTCATAGCCATTTGTCTCTTTCTTGACCCAGTCTGTATTTATGCCTACACCAACATCTACCATCAGAGCCTCCCAGCCACACCGACACCTGTGTCCCTGTCTGCTTGAATTATCATTATAGCCAGGTTCGTATCTCTACCTGTGTCTTTCTACCCTGCTCTGGGCTATACGCGCCATGGTAAGAGACTGTTGGACTCGTGGCTACAACTTCAGCACCCAGAACAGTGCCCAGGACACAGGAGGCACTCAGTGAATATTTGCCACACGAATGAGCAAATTTTGCGCAGCATCTGTCGGTCCTGAACTGAGATTTGAATTTTGGCTCTTGTCAGCTCTGTGATGATGGACACATTGTTTAACTTCAGCGAGACACTCTTCCTTCCTCCTTCCCTTCCTTCCCTCTGTCCTCCTGTGCTTCTTCCTCTCTTCCTCTTCTCCTCCTCTTCTCTTTCTCCTCCTTTTGCTGCCTCCTCTTCTTCCTGTCCTCCTCCTTCCTTTTCCCTCTCTTTCCCTTCTTTACTCCTTCCTTCCCCCTTCCTCCTTCTCCTTCGTCTTCTTCTTCCTCCACTTCTCCTCCTCCTTCTCCATAGTACTGAGATTTGAACTTGTGGCCTCGCATATGCAATCCAGAAGCACTGTACCATGGAATGACGTCACCAGCCTCACTTTATAATTTCTGGATGGTGATGTCGTCCTTCTCCTCCAAGGTCAGCTCTGCCTCCCGCTCCTCTCTCACGGAGCACAATCAGATTTCCAAGCATTTCCAGCCCTGCGGGAAACACAACTATCGACTTTCCCTGCTATGCTGGCAAATAGACTTACCAGCTGTGGACGTTTCCATAAGCTAAGAATGCCTGTTATTTTCTGCAGGGTGCTTCTCCCAACACAGGAGTTTTAAAGTGTGGCGATGGCAAATGCAATTTCCCAAAGTCAAGAACAAGGTTGGCTCATCTCACATTCGCCATCCGGCTCGCACGAGTTCAACACCACACAAGTGACTGTATTTATAAATTACAATCCTTCAAGAAGGCCTCCTTTGATTTGTACTTAGAAACCAAACACATCTCCAAGGGAGAAGATCCATTCCAGCCATTGAAAGGTGAGCACCATGCACCCAGCACTAAGTGCTTTTCTCCAGAGCAGGCATGTCTGCTGCTGCTTTTCTAGCGCTTAGCAGTTCCAAAGCCGCCAGGGGCAGCTGATGCGGGTCCAAAATCCCCACCTGCGTCTGATGCCAGCCGGGGGATGCCGCCCATTACCAAGCCAGTGAGCCACGGGGTCCCCCAGCTGGTGCCAAGTGATGGTTCTAGCCAAGCTCAGAACTAAACATGGGAGACTGACATGCGTACATCAGGGCATCTGTACTGCTATTTATTTATTTATTTTATTTTTTCTCATTTTTTCCCCTTCTTCGTGCCCTCCCTTCACCCCCTCCTCCCCTCCCCATTTACAAACACTTTATTTCCATTTTTTCATTTTGTCACATTATTCTTTCTTTTCCCTTATTCCCTTTCCCCTACCCTTCCCATTTTCCCTACACCTTTAGCCCTTTTCTTCCTATTTCACATGGTCAGTTATAGTTTTACAAATGGCTCCTTTACAAACAGCTCCAGGTAGGCTGGTGCAGTGATAGCGCCACCCAGTGGAGTGAAGCTCCCCGTGCAGAAGGGGCAGAGACAAACATTTTTTCTGTGTGTGATGGTTGGGATTGAGCCCACGGCCTTAGCCCTGAGCTACCTCCCCCAGCTATTCATTTGTTTGTTCGTTCATTCATCCATCCATTCATTCAGTCATCTAATTTTGAGACAACTTCTTGCTAATTTGCCCAGGCTGGGCTTGAACTCGAGATCCTCCTGACTCACCCTCCTACAGTACTGGAATAACAAGTGTGAGCCACCATGCCCAGCTTAGTTGCAGACCTTTTTTTAAATGAATGTTCAGGATATTTTCTACCCATCAACCACTCTGGAGGCTGATGGGAAAGCACAGCACCTAGACAGAAACAGGCAAAACCTCTGCCCTCATGTGGCTTTCTGGGCAGAGTAAACCAGGAAGTGTGTAAGGCGGCCCCTTGTGGACACCTGTGGGGATGAGGGGGAAGGGCAGCCAGGCTCAGATGGGTCCTGGTTACTTTCTCCTGGCTGACACCCACAACTGTAAGAAGGAGAGGTCTATTTAGCTCACAGTTTGTAGAGGTCTCGGTCCATAGTCAGCTGGCTCCAAGGCCAGGAGGCCTGGCAGAAGGGCATCACAGAGGAGAAACAGCTCATAGCATGGCAGGCAGGAAGCAGAGGGATCAAGGGAGGAGGAGGGAGAGCAATCCTTCCAGGCCACGCCCCCAGTGACTGCTTTCTCCAACCAGGCTTCTCCTCTCAACACCGTGTTTAACTATAAGCTCATCAGTGGACCAATCCTGTGTGACTATCACACATCCATGATCCAATCACTTGCCACCTAGATATAAACTGTATCAGATGACAAGCATCTGCTTTTCAGAACTCTCACAGGGATGGTGGTAAATGCAAAGGCCGAGGTGACAGAAATACCTTGCTTGGTACAGGGAGCTTTGAGGAGGCCTCGGGCAGCTGGGAGGCCTGAGCTCTGCGGGAGGATTGGATCCCCCCTTGCAGGGAGCAGAGAGATCCTTAAGCTCAGCAATCATTTGGCTTCTGTGTCACAGTAGGAAGTTTTATAAATTAAACAAAAGTGATTTACACTTTTATTTTCAGGTACAAATTATTTACACTCTCATCAGTATTTTTTTAAAGGAAGCAGGTTCTACAGGCTGAGTGGAACGAGTGCCGGGCTGCAGACTGCCTTGTGCTTATATGTGACAGCCGTCATGGGTTTGGGGCCCTGTCCACGTCCCAGATCCAGGAAATGGCCCTGCTCTGTGAATTCGTGTTCTCTCTCACGTGACACCGCATCCTGCTTTCTCTTTGAGACCTGGCCCGCGTGTTCTTCTGGCTTAATGTCATCTTTTTCAGACAGCTGAAGTCTTCCTCGCACATATCACCATTTTATCGAGTTTCCCAGAAGATCTCAGATTCCTGGGGTCCATATATGTGAATTATCTGTAGTACAGTTAAGTGTCACCGAGTTGAACAAGACGTTTTAATTAATAGGATTCATAAGTGCTCACTCCCAGTTGCCGTGATGAAATACATTTTTGCCACTTGACATTTATGTGCACTTTTTAACATTTAAAATATATTATCTCATTTTATTGTCACAGTAAGCCTGGGAAGTAGTTGAGTAAGACAAATGTTCCCTTTCTCTCCCTTCCTCCTCTCCTCTCCTCTTCCTTCCTTCCAAAGTGGAAAGTTAAATGGTATTTGACATAATCGGGAAATTCTGAAATTCTAGTGAGCTGGTTCTAAAAATAACAAGACACTTTTTATCCCCATCAAAACCAACAAATATTTCAAGAAAACACAATCTTAGCTTGCTGAGAAAAATGGACCAGACAATAACTACTGCTGTGGGAATGTAAATAGATACGAACAAGCCTTATGGAAAGTTGTTTGGGAAAATGTATCAAGATTTTTCTAAGTGCGTTTACCTTCTGACATAAGAATTTTATTTATAGGAAATCTCCCTAAAGACATCATTAGAACTGCAATAAAAAGTTAATAAACTAGAAATATTTATCCCAGCATAATTTATAGGAGCAAAAATTTTAGTAAAGCAAAATGGTTAACAACAGGGAGATATTTACGGGATCTGAGGGATGAAATCTGATGCAGCTGAGAGCGGATCCGCTCTGGCGGAGAGGCGGCCGGCCTGGGGTTGGCAGGGGTCCTTGCTGCAGTCCCAGAGGGAGGGCGGGGCAGAAGCCGGGGACCAGGTCCCGGCGTGGCCCCTCTTTAGTCGGTAAGGAGAGGCCTCATCCTAGTGAGCTGGGAGGAAGCTGATGTGTGTGTGGGCGGCGCCCCTGCCCCCAGCGTGCAGCCTCTGGAGACATAAACAGGAGAAACCGTGCCCGTCTGCCGTTCTGTCACCTGCAGAGGTGGGGTGCAAACGTTCCTTATGTAGGAAGTGTGACCGCAGCTATGGTGTATGCTGAAAGTTTTCAAAGTGCAGTAGAGGACACCATGCCACACCCCTCAGAAGCCCCCCGCTTGCTTTCGGTCCCCCCAACGTTCTTGCCGTCTGTGTTCTCTTTCATCCCCGTCGCCCCCCATTTCTTAGTCCCCTTCCCTTTTGCAAAAGCCCTGTCTCCCACTTTCCTATGATCTGTGTTACACGTTGTTCTTGGTTTCTGTTTTGGTTTTCTTGTGTAAGACGGAGCGGGCGGCATTCATGCTTATGTGTCCGATTTATTTCACTTATCATTATGGTCTCAAGAGGCACCCACTTTCCTACACTCGACTCACGTCTATCCCTGTTTATGGCAGTGCAGTTCTCCATGGTGTGTAAACACCACATTTTCTTTATCCACGCATCTGTTCGTAGCATAGAGGCCTCCTCCAAGGTTTAGCTGTCATGAACTCTGCTGCTCCAGATGGGTGTGTATGGACCAGTTACACGATGACACACTTATCATGAGAAGTTGGTGCACCAGCATAGCACACACTCGCACGCACCCAGACACGCACATACACATTTTCACTTCTTCCCCTCTCCCCTTCCCCTTTTTGCTCTCCATCTCTCACATGAATGAATCTGGTCACTTATTTATGTCTTTGGCTCTTTTATATATTTCTTTTTTCCTGTGTCTGAACATACACCTATTTGATCTCTGACACTTTAGAATATCGATTTGTAAGATCTCCTCATTAAGTGTCAGTAAAATGCCATCATACTATAAATATTTTCCCAGCCTGGTTTGATGATATTTTTTCTTCCGGAAGAAGTAACCACATTTTATGTACTGAAATGCATTCATCATTTCCTCAATGGCTTCTGGTTTGCCTGCTTTGTTGAGAAAGTTCTCCCAGCTGTAAGAACATTTTCATAATCTGCTATTTTTCTTCTAGCTTGTGCTTTCTTCTCTTAATTTTATTTCATGTTCCATCTGAGATTATTTTAGGGTTAAAATACCCATTACTTTTCTTCTGTCTTGTGAAGCTTATTTGATATCCGAGCTGTATTTTGCACTTGAAGTCTTCTGAAGATGTAATAAAATATTTGGCACATGCAAGCACTAAGTACTGACCAACTGAAGTAAGACATTTTTGGTTTAATAAATATTCAGCAGTACCCCTAACAGGTAGGAATGCTAACACATTAATGATAGCTACTGTTCGCTCACCGGACAGCTACTATCTGCCAGACAAACAGTCTGATACTTTGCACACTTATATCCAACAACTGTGCAAGGTACATGTTACTATCCCTGTTTTCTATGTAAAATCGTGCATAATCTCTTTTTTTTTCCCTTCTGGTACTGATGATTGAACCTATAGCTTTCACACTGAGCTATATTCCCAGCTTGTCTCTTCTTTTAAAAACATTTTTTGACATAGGTCTCATTAAGGTGCCAGGATGGCCTCGAACTTGTGATCTTCCTGTTTCAGCTTCCAAAGTCCCGGGATTATGGGCGTGCACACACACACACACACACACACACACACCTGTGCATAGCTAATCATGGACAATCTTGAGAGTGTGTGCCTTAAGAATGGCAGAACCTGGCTTGAGTTCAAGTCCGTGTATTTCCCAAATCCTGGATTTCCTGCCTCCATTCCCACCCACGCTTTCTGGCCCGGCCAGTGTTCCACTCTGGAGTTTGCAGCCCTAGAGGTGCAGACTTCTCACTGAGTACTTTGCTGGATGGACTCAAACCTCTTCTGTGCCCTGGACTGATAAGGTCAGACTCGGAAACATCACATGTTGGCTACTGTCCTGCACTTCCCAGTGATCACTGCCTCCTAACTTGTGGTAAGGAATGCACCGCAGTCCTGGAAGTTGTCACTTAGTGACGGGCACCTTAGCAAAAGGACTGAGCTGTCCATCTAAATGTGAATGGGCACGTCCTGGGAATCAGCGTGGGGAGAGGGCCATATCTGACTGGTGTCTCTGGGTGAGGAGGGATGGGAAGAACTCATCTTATTGCGTGGGCGATAAGATATGGGGGCTGCAGCGAGGGCCACGGTGTCTTTCCTTTTTCGTGGGTTTACTTCCTCAGGAGGGAAGTGAGGCCTGGCTGATCCCACTGCCAATCTGCCCCACGGAGGTGTGGGGCCCAGGGGAAGGGGCGGAGGGCGCTGAGCCCATGGAGAGTCTAGGTTCCCATTCATTCCCCCTCCCCATCCAGGAGGTGTGTCCTGACAGATGTGGAGAATGTTTATATTTCTTAAAGTGCATTACAGTAAAATACACGGTGCTGTGAGTCCCCCTCAGAATCCACCCCTCACTGTGACCACCCTCCTCCCGTCTCCTCACCACTTCCTGCACAGCTCTGGGGTCCTCTTTCCTGAGGGTCTTTAGCTGCGCTGTCCTGGCTGCCTCAATGTCCTGAATGGATCCAAAACGTCTCTCTGTCCTGGTCACTGTGACTTTGGGGAGGAGCCGGGAGTCACACGGTGCCAGATGGTGACTAAGGCGGATGAAGACACAGCATCCTGTTCTTACCAGCTGCCTTTCTGTTGGATGGATGGCACTCAGCAGCAGCCTCTGCCATATTTTTGATCACAAATAAGAAAGACTTTCACAAAAGAGGACTCCAGAGCTGTTTCAGAAGAGGGCAAGGATGGTGGGACAAGTGTGTCCAGAATCGGGGAAGATGTGAGAGGCATTCACGGCTCTGTCTTCTCCTGCAGTAGTTCTCAGTGTATAGAACCACTGTGCAACAGGGTCGCATTTGCACTCCCCGTGTTTGGCTTCAGGATGAGCCACGATTAAACCTGGAAGGCACAGCTGTCCCAAGTGGCCCCAGCTGGGACACTCAGAGACCTGGCTCCACCAAAGCAGGAAGCCTCTGATGAGCTTGCTCTGAGGACCCTACTCACTGTGTGGCCTGCTTCCAAGTCCCCAGATCATGCTGGCCAGCCAGGGACAGAGCAGAGGGGAAGGATGGGGCCAGAGTCACACCTGGTCAGGGCCGAGCAGGCCGAGGCTGGAGCATCCATGTCCCTGTGCAGTCCACAGCAGACCTGGAGCCCCCACCTCCAGGAAGGGCACTCGATAACATCAGCAAGGGAGCTGGGCACCATGGTGCACACCTGTGATCCTGGTACTCTGGGAAGCTGAGGCAGGAGGATCTCAAGTTCAAATCCCTGCTGGGCAACTTAGTGACTTAGCAAGACTGTTTCAAAAGAAAAACAAATCAAAAAGGAACTGGGGACACAGCTCAGTGTTAAGGCCTTGAGCTTAGTCTCCAGTACCACAAAAAAAAAAAACAAAAAAAAAAACCCAAAGTAGAAAAAAGAACCAAATAACATCGACCCCCAAGTCCCAGACAATGACCTCCTCTCAGGCCCTCTGGCTCTGGCTGACCTCTGTCTCTAGCCTGATTCTACTCGGCTGGGATTTGAAATCTTCCGAGGGTCTCACGGCTTCCACACCAGCACTGTAAGAGCTGCACCGAGATTGGAAGCACAGTTAGAAGAGCGAAAAAATAAAAATAAAAATAAAATAAGGAAGATCTTCAGGAGCCTCACTTCTTCTGCCTTCAAGAGCAGGTGGGAAATTAGCAAAGTTCTTATCCTGCCCTGTCCTCATTTTCCACATCTGTAACGAGAGTTTCTGATTGGCTTTCTGTCGCTCCCATGAAGTCTGGCGCCTGCCTTCTGAGTTTGTTTTGAGAGTTGCTAGAGGATTCCCTGGCTGCTCTCGCATGCCTGAAACATTTGTGCTCAGACCTAGGCATTTGTCATTTTATAGTCTACCTAGGCCCTAGTGGCTTTGATTCTGCCTTCTGCCCCTCTGAAGGAATCCTCTGTACTTATGCTGCACTCCATCAGCCTGTAGTTTTGCTGGACTCGTGGAAAGGTCAGATAACACGATTTTGGAGAAAAAGGAGGAATATTTAAATGTCAAAGGACGAGTGTGATCACAGGGAGAGGAGGATTCTGAGGGGGACTCACAGCACCGTGTATTTTACTGTAATGCACTTTAAGAAATATAAACATTCTCCACATCTGTCGGGACACACCTCCTGGATGGGGAGGGGGAACGAATGGGAACCTAGACTCTCCATGGGCTCAGCGCCCTCCGCCCCTTCCCCTGGGCCCCACACCTCCGTGGGGCAGAGTGGCAGTGGGATCAGCCAGGCCTCGCTTCCCTCCTGAGGAAGTAAACCCACGAAAAAGGAAAGACTACGTGGCCCTCACTGCAGCCCCTATTTCTTTCTTATTGCCCACGCAATAAGATGAGTTCTTCCCATCCCTCCTTCAAATACCTACATTTCATCATTACTCTTCACCAAACTTCCAGGCTTTCTGGAGAAACTTTCCAAACCATGCAGAAGTCAGAAGTCTGTGTGGGCCCCAGAACAGGGGGCTGGACACCATCTTTCATTTCTCCACGATTTTGCGGCTGTCCTTTCCTGGCTATTTCCTTTCCTGAAAAGTTAGCCGGTTGGATGGAATGGTGCCCGTATCCCTTCCATTTCTAAGGAAGTTTGTGGTTCTCTTTCTTTCCCTCCAGAGACCATGGCTTCAATCCTAAAATTCACAGACCTTCTCCAGTGTGTGGTGGCGAAAATGGGGTGCTATTTGAAGCTGTGGGATCCGTGGTCGGGCCATTTCTCAGAGCTTTCTCTGGCTGCAGTTCACTTCTCAGTTGATGCTCGCACCTGAACTGCCCTTGCCTTCTGAGCACTGCAGACTGGACACTTGTGATTCCCCAGTCACCTTTCTCCCATCCGAGTGTCATGGCTCAGGTCCTGCATTACCCTCTCCAGTGCCGGCTGGGCCCCTTCTGGGGATGTCACCTATCTCAAGTATACTGTTCAGTAGGGTGAGGTGTAGTCCACCCCAGTACCCTTTCCATTCTGCAAGGCTGAATCTCCGTCTTCACAAACACCTCTACCTTCCTCACCTGGCCCTCTCCAGTCAGCTTTCTGCTTTCTGTGTTTCTGAACTTGGCTACTCTGGAGGAACCTTCTTGTGTATGTCTGGCTTATTTCACTCCACATAATGGCTTGCAAGTTCAACCATAGTTTTCCAAAGCACGCTTCTATACTGCTGCTGGAAACAGAAACTAGTACAACCACTGTGGAAAACTGTATGGAGATTTCTAGAAAACCAAAATGAGAAATTCCATCCAACCCAGCCGGTCCCCTTCTAAATATCTTCCCAAAAGAGTTAAAGATGTCATATCTCAGTGATCCATGCATACCCATGTTATAACAGCACAGCTCCTAGTAGCTAAATCTCGGAAGCAGCCCGTATGTCTCTCAACAGATGAATGGATAAAGGAAATGTGGTGTTTACAAACAGAGGAGTGCTACTCTGCCATAAAGAAGAATAAACTTGAGTCATTAGGAGGAAGACGGATGCACCTTGTGACTATAATGTTAAGTGAAATACATCAGACACACAAGCTCAAATATTACCTGGTTTCCCATATATGAGAAACCCCAAGTATAAATAAAGAGCAAAATAAAAGACAGACAGTAGGAAGTAAGGAGACCGATCTTTTGCAAATGGGAAGGAGATGTTGAGATGGACAGAGAGGAGGAAAGGGAAAAGGAATGAAAATAAGAATTAAGACATGTTATGTCCATGTGCCAAGTCCACCCAAGAAATGTAAGTGGGCGGCAGTGGGGAGGGTTGGCTTAGTGGTGCTGCTGCCTGCCTCACAAGTGTAAGGGACTGAGTTTCGATCCCCGGTACCAAAAGCAAAACAAAAAAACAAAGGTAAGCATGCACTGCAGACATGTACAAACAAAAGATTTCCTTTTTGAGGTCGAGAGCTATCCCGTTGTTTGGATAGACCACATCTGTTTATTCACTCTTTTTAATAGACATTGGCTAGCTTCTACCTTTTGGCTCCTTCATGTAAAATAACAACAGGGCCTTAAAGAACAGTAATGAGAAAACACCTCATCCTGAGCCAAGTATAATTAACCACTGCCCAGGTGCAGGATTCGAGTTCCTCTGAGTGAGGATTCATCACAAAAGAGGCCACGCGAACCTTTAAAGCCACAGTGCAAAAACTGCAGGCAAGCAAATTCACAGTGTTCCCAGCAGGGCATTGGGAACTCTGTGTAGCTGGCTGGAAGTTAAACATTTTACAAAAGTACACAATATGGTGTCTCTTCTCTTTTCCTGTGGAAGCCCTTTGGGCCGCGAGCATCTGAGAAGCTGTTACCCTGATACACTGCATGAAAATCTCATTAATTTAGTAGGGACCAGACAAAATAGATTTTGAATTAATTCCATTTGCAGTGCGTGAATATATTGTTCAGAGATCCAGGATGTGTTGCTGGCTGAGGGATCCCCGCTTATCCTGTTAACTGAGGTGATGGTCTAAGCCAATTGATGAAGACAATGATGTTTCCAGTGTTTGGGGGCTGTGGGGGTAATTTGGGGCATACATTATTCAAACCTTCTGGCTATTTTAATGAAATCCATCGGGTTCTTTCCTGTTGTCACAGCCTGAGGTGGCATCTTGTCAACTGCCAGTTGCTATGCTTTAAAAATGTTTCTCATTCCTTTCTGAGCCCTGGTCAAACTGATGGATCCCTAGATATCCTGAGTGTGTCCCTCAGAGTTTTCACTCCGACAGACGCACACTGTACTTGATTTTTTCATTCCGCAGTCTTCCCTGCACCTTTCTGGAGTGACTTGTGCTGGTCAGCGGGCACTCGGCTTGTTTTAAGACCTGTGTGCTTGTGTCCCATTCCCAATGGGACAACGTCCTGCTACATTTCCACGAAGTAGCGCCCCCATGGGTGTGAGCTGGGCACACACAGTGCCTCTCTCGGAAGTCTGGTCGCCACTGCCGCATGACTTCCGGGGCGTTTGTTAGGTGCAGGGCAGGCGTCGTGCCTTCTCTCTGTGATCTGGTCGGTTCCGTTCAGGGCTTCATGATGATGACGCTGAAATGTGAGCTTTGCTAACCCTGGAAGGAGAGGGCAGCGCCCTCAAGGGGAGGGGTGGGGTTGGAAAGCGCAGGTGGGGCACTGCAAGGTGCTCCTCCCTCCTTTTGCCCACACCTCTCTCCTGCCTCTTCCTGTCTCAGTGTCCAGGCCCACCCCCCCGCCTTTTAGATGAACTTTTGCTAAGTTTGGAGTTTTTCTTCTTTTTTTTTTCCATTAAGTTTATTGGTTCTAAAAAATCATTATCCCCCTTGTGTAACGCTTTTTGTGGGTTTTTCTGTAAAAGCTTTTTTGATTGATTGATTGATTGATTGATTGATTATAGTGGAGATCAACCCTAAAGCTTTTAAAGTGAGACAGCACTTTGCTAAATTGCTGAGGTTGGGCAGTCCTCCTGCCTCAGCCTCCCAGAGTGCTGGGATTACTAATGTGTATCACTACACCCAGCAAAACCTTTATTTTTGAAATCTTTCTTTTGTATCAAATTCTAGGTTGAGCCAAGGCAATTGGAATGTGAGTTCAGCCTGGCAACATAGCAAGGCCCTGTGTTTTTTTTTTTTTGTTTTTATTGGTTCTTTTTAGGTACACAGTGCAGTTACATTCATTATTGGGATCTTGTACCTTTACATGACAGGTCTTGGTTCTCATTTTTCCCCATACCCCTGCCCTCCCTTCACCCCGCACCCTTCCTTATTTACAAAGACTTTGTTTCCATTTTTTTCCTTTTCTCATATTTTTTCTGTTTCCTTCTTTCCTTTTCCCTGACCTTCCCACATCTCCTAGTCCTTCAGACTTTTTTCCTATTTCATATCGTCAATTATATAATTTAAACCTTATTTACACTTTTAGTTTTTCACACTAGAGAAACTATTCGCTATTTACATGTGTGTCCTATTCATTTCACTTAAGAGTATGGCTTCAGTGTGCACCCATTTTGCTATAAATCTCTCTAATTTCTTGTTCTTTATGGCTGAGTAGTACTCCATTCTATAGAAAAACCCATCTTCTTTATTCAGCCTCCTGTTGGTGAGCAATTGGGCTATTTACAAGTTTTGTAGTCTCCTCCTTCTTAGCCCTCCCTATTCCTGGGGCCTTAGAAAGCCTGGGTATTCCTGCATGGAAGTCCCTTGTCAGGTGAGGACGCCCCCCAGCCACACCCTCCAGGCTTCCCTTGGGCTCCTTGGACCACCTCTGTCTATCCCCCTACACACAGGCTCCTCCCTCAGACAGGCCCCTGGCTTCCACTGCTATATCTGCAGCCCCAATATTGAACAGTTGAGGTGCTCACTGGCCCCAAAAATTGGTGAATAGGAGAGAAGGGCATGGCGCCATCTTGGAAAGGCCGCTTTGGGTCTCCTTGCCTCTTGGCTGTTTCTCCCTTCTGGCTAAGTGCCTCCACACATTGATGATTTAGATGGGGATCCAGTCAGAAGGAGGAAGGGTGCCCAGGGGATGCTCTCTGTAAAGCAGGTGAAGCCCATTTTCTGAGATGTCTGGCCCCTCTGCTGACTTTAGTGCTTTTGGGTTTTCTGTCTTTTGGTCGTCTCTCTAGAATCAGAAGAAAGACAGGAAAGGTAAGAATCAAGACCCCACGCAGATTTAAAAGTAGTTAAACTTAGTTAACCAAAGGACTGAGAAAACAGGGAAAGTGTAGGGTCAGGGAAGGGAGCTTCCAGATGGGAAAAGGATGAGGATTCCTAAAAAAGAAAAAAATTTGAAGTGAAGCCCTAAAAAAAGACAGAGAAGGGATGGATGTGGAGTCCTCCAGGATTTGGGCGGAGGAGGATAGGTAGGCGGGCAGGTCAGGACAGGTCAGAGGAAAGTAGTCTTTGTCAAACAAAAGATTTAGTTTGGAGTTTATCTTTCTTTGTTTTATTTTAAAATCTAGGATGCTTCACTATTTTATCAGTTTCTCCTGAACCCTCTTTCAAATGCAACTCAGAATATGGTGCATTTTTTATTATTTCCTTGCAGCATGTTGATCATCCTCTTGGTCCTTCCTGGGAACCTTGTGTGCTAGTCTATTCAGTGGAGGGGAAACAGGCTGGTGTCTTGGTGTCTTAGTGTAGGGAGCGGGCATTTTGCTGAAAAGCCATTGTATATTCAAATGCAAACTCCCCACGATTTGTCAGTCACAAATAATGCCTTCTGAAGATGGAGAAAGAAAATCTATTAAGGTTTTCTGAAAGATATTAAGTGCGCACAGGTTCAAGACCTCTGTGGGGAAGTTTTGTGTCCTACAGAGGATTGTAGGGTGCTGATTTAGCATGGAAACATCATCATCACTTATCTTACCTCAGTTTCCCTCCATTGTAAAGAGAAAGATGCAGAAGTGAATGGAAAATCCTGTTGGCATATTATGAACTGGATTTGCTTAAGCCACCTTTCCACAGTGAGGGACTGTGAACATTGCCTCATATGTAGTTGGGGAGCGAACCCCGTGCAGACACCCGTGACTAATGAATGGACGTGGCCTTACTTGCTTTCTCTCTCCTACATTCCCAGCCTCTGTTACATTTTGAGACAGGGTCATGCTGCATCATCCAGGCTGGGCATGATCTTCTAATTCTCTGGCCTCGGGCTCCTAGAATGCTGGGATTAGAGGTGTGAAACACCACTTCCAGCTAGAAAACAAACTTCCTGACTCCCAAACATGGTACACTCTTCAGCAGTTCCCCTCTTCTCTGTCTCTCTTATTTACATGGACTGTTAAACTCTGTGGGTCTGGGACACGGCCACCAGCTCTCGCCACTGCTCACGTACTGCTAACCCAGACACCGCCAGCTCCCGCAGGCACCCACTCACCTGTCAGTATCTGCCATCCCTGAGGCGTCTTGCTGAAGGGCTGTAATTGCATCAGTATCAGGTAGCCACGGAAAGCAGTGCGAGGATCATGCAGGTGCACAGATGGCACAGAAGCCACCATTTAGAGAGCCTGCCAAGAAGACATGGGGCTAGGTGAAGGCAAAGCAGTAACCAGCTCTCCTGCCAGCGCCAGCTGACTACACCTGACCCTCCTTCGGGTCCAGACTCCGCTTATAGCCAAGATCCCCGCCTTTCCTGCCCCCACATTTCACACGATGGCTAACAGACATGGCCCTGCCCCTCTCACCCTGTCTTTGCTCCCAGGGCTCAGGTCAGCCAAAATGCACCCCCCCATTACTCGACAAAACCTTTCTCTTCCTCACTTCATCCAACGTTCCCCAGGTCATTGCACTGGCAGTGACCAGGTTGGCTCTGGGGCCATCTAGTCTACCGCACCAGCAACTGGGAGCCCTCAGAGATCAGGCATATGAAGAACTTGCTTTCTGAAGTCGGAAAACCTGGGTGGAGACATTTACTCGTGAGAGAATGGGGCAGTTTTTGTAGTCAGGATTCTCCCTGGAAGTCCTCAATACTCAGCTAATGTAGCTGAGCCTGAAGAGGAATTGGAGTTGAGGAATACAAGCACGACATGGGGAACTTTGAGACATTAAGCAGAAGTAGTCATCTGCTCCAGGTCAGACACAGGTAAATAAAGATGATGGTGTTGTCCTCAGCCTGAGGTTTCTTTTGTTCGATTCCTATGGGAACCATGACTTGGCAAAGCGTAGTTCTGCTTCAAGCTGCCTTTAGGGTTACAGCTCTGGGTTCTTCTGGCACAGGTTGACGCAAGTTAACGACAGACTCTGCAGTCAGCTGTGCAGGCTGCTGCACCACTCATCAGGTTCGGGTCTTCAGAACTCTGCAGGGACAGCAGCCCCTGGTGTTTGGAGTACTTTTGTAAAGCAGTTGCTCTGCCCGCACCACTCCGGGTAAGAATGCCCTCCTGAACCTATAATACCCAAAACAAGCAGATTTACAGGCTCACTAGAACACTTGGGTGTATAGGGTACAGCAGAGACTAACATTTCCCAAAGAGAACCCATCCTAGAGCGGCTCCAAAAGTGAAAAGGAGTGCTCTTTTATAGCATCTGCAGGCCTGTGATTGGTCCATTTTCAAGCCCATTGATTGGTCTGAATTCAAGCCTGTGATTGGTTCATATTAGAGCCTGCTTATTGGTCCAGATTGGTCTAAACACAAATCAAGCTACTGATTGGTCCAAATTCAATTCTGCTGCTTGGTTCAAATCAAGCCCATTGTTTCAGGGTAGACATCTTCCATTGCTGGTTCTAGGTGTGAAGGACAGCTGGATAGTCGTGGTGTCCTTTCCTGGGAACATGGAGAGAACAGTTTTGATTGACAACTGAAAAATGGTATCAGGACAGTAAAGGGAGATAGGAGGAAATGGATGGGAAAGGGGAAATTAAAAGTATCAAAATGTGCTGTATAAATTCCCCATGATGAATGTATTTCATTATGTGTCACAAACATATGCTAATTTTAAAAATATTTTTTTAAATGGTGGGAATCTCAGGAAGGCTACCTGTGTTCCTGAGTTTCCTTGGTGAGGTCGGGGACATTAGTAACAGGCCAGATCCCTCCCTGATCTCTGCCACTGTAATGGGCAGTTCCTCAAAAAGGTAGCCAAGCAGGAACAGTGGGAGGAGGGGAGAGGCAGGGCAGACAGCCCAGCAGTGTCTCCTGTCCCCTGGAAATCCTGGTGGACACTGAGGCAAGCTGTCTCAGTCCATACTTGCGGGGGGACCGAGGGGAGCAAAGGAAATGGTGATGCAGGGCCGTGACAGCTGTGGTCTGAACCACAGCCCTCGGCCTCATCACAGGGAAACACCCAGCAGGCAGGGCTCCTCTCTGAGTCCACAGCACTGGGACCCAGTGAGGACTTTGCCCAAGCACAAGGGTGAAGTGGAGCCATCCCAGCACCGACAGGGCTGCAGCCCATGTGCTTGTCACACATCCACAGGCCAAGACCTGCGTAGGGAAGCCAGGTCCTTCTCCCGGATGAGGTCTTCCTTTCCAGGGCCCCTGAGGCCTCTGTCCCAACAAGAGGAAGATGCAGGTCCCTCAGCCCCTCCGCAGTGTGATGACCCATTTGCCTTGCCTTCTTTCTTGCATTCCTGCTTTTCTGCTTGCCTGCCTGCCTTCCCTCCCTCCCTCCCTCCTTACCTCTCTCTCTCTTTCTTTCTTTCTATTGTACTGGGATTGAACTTGGGTCCTTGCGCTTGCAAGGCAGATGACGAAACCACTAAGGTATATCCTGCTGCCCCTTGCCTCTCTTAACCTGGGTTCTCACCTTTGACATTTGCTTCTAGATTTCCCCAGCTTTGGGGTTCACGTTAGTCCTCCTCCCAGCTTTTTCCTAATCTGGCTGGATTCTCAGTGGTTCCCCTCGGTCTGGGTTTCTGGTCTGGGGGACCTAGCCTGTCACTGAAGTCTTGGCCTCCAAGCCTCCTGTGTTCTCCTTGGGAGGTTCCTGCAGTTCCAGGGAGCAGTGAGGTAGGTGGGGTCCTCCAAAAGACGTGAAAGAGGAAGAGAGTGAGCTGCGGGTGTGGAATGAAGGAGGAGGAAGCGGAAGACATCACCCAAGTCCCTCCCCTCTTCTCTATGCAGTGGCCAGAGTGCAGAAGGCCTGAGCAGGGCAGGGCACAGGGAAGCCATCTGAACCATTCGTCCTGTCTTTATCTCCTGGGTGACCCTCTGTCCTAGTGGGGGGCTGAGACACTGGTGCCCTTGTTGTGCCCTTGCGCGTGGCTGCCCCAGTGTTGCCAGTCACATTATGAATGGTTCACCCTGAATGACTCTGACCTCTTAAGTGCTGGCTTCAGCTTTTGCAATTTACCCAGGAGAAGTGGAGAAGACTGACTATTGCAGAATACGCCAATAAAACTGCTTGTGGGCTTGAAAGAACCCCTGGCCCTTTTGATTTACGCCATTGTCCCAGTGCTGTTTATCAAATGTACTCGCAGGTTCTCCTCTTGAAGTTTCAAGCTGTAAATAAGATGGGCGTATTTGCCTGGGAGTACCTGTCTCCATGCACCCATTTGGATAATTAGTACAGTAAAATCAATATGGCAGAAAACGAGGGCTTGGCAAGATGAGAAATGGTGTGGGAGCCCGTTGCTTTAACTTTGGTGGGTAATGGATCCGAGACCTTTCCAAGGCTAGGTGGGTTCTGACAGAAATTTGCAAATAACTGGTATATTATTATTCTTTTTAAGACAATATAGGAAATATGTGCATTCTCTCTGATTTGCAGTGGGAAGGACCAAATCATACTTTTGAAAGAAGATTAAGGGAAAAATTTCAGGTCTGGACAGTATGCATTCCACCATGGAGAACTCAGATTTGAAGCAAGTTGTCTACCTGTATAGGTGTTCATCTGGATCTTTATATAACAAATATATCTAGGGCTATTGCTTTTGGATAAAAGTCCTCTTAAGTGTCACTTTAGACTTTGAAATGTTCTGGTTATTTTTTCTAGTAGCGTGCAATAGAAGAGCAGATAAAAATAAAAATATATAACTTGTAAATTCATAAGACAGTGAAGGAAATTTAAAAATCATTATCTCATCACAAGGCAATGTCTTTATTTCTTCATATTCACTTTAAACCTCCAATTTTCAGGTTGCCTGATTCTTCTCCCATTGCAATCACAGTATATTGAAGTTTTGGAAAGAATCAGGGATCTTGGTTTTGGATCCAGATGTTCAGGAAGAGAACCGTTCCTTAGGTTTCACTCTCTGGGAAATAGCAACAACGGATATCAGAAATGTATAAATGTAAATAACAAAATTTTGAACATATAGTTGTGAATTAATGATAGTCATCTTTAGATATGTCATTTCCTGCTTTGTTGGTGTCATGTTATCTTGTTAGATTTTATACAGGAAGATTTAGAGGAGGAGTCCATAGACTGGCCTCAGATGCACTGTAAAACATTGCAAATTGCGTACACATTTTTGCAAGACTGTGTGGATGCTAATTCCCTGATTCTCAGAGAAAGAGCAGAGCATTTTGTCAGTTTCTGAAAAGTGGCTGTGGCTCCCTCATCTCTTAAGCAGCCTGATATCCAGAACAAAGCTAGAACCTCTTGGTAGCCTTTATAATCATGCATGTGCGCATGCACACACATACACACATATACACACACACACACAGACACACACATAGACACAGACCCACACAGACACAAATGCACACACACAGAGACACACACAGAGAGATTTTTGCTCTAATTTGTGTTTCTCACTTCTGCTTCCCTCTTTCTGGAACCTTTGTCTCTAGTCTTTGTCAAAATTCTCTCCACTCCCCCAGAAGGTTATTTTTTTGAAAAACATTTTTCACACCTTTTAGCACACCATCCTTTAGCCCAAGACACATGCTTCCCTTTCTGGGATATGTGACTTGCCCAGGTTTTATTCTGCAGTGGAGCTATTCCACTGACTGCACAGCCACCCCAATCTTTGTAGGAGAGAAAAATGAGCTGGCCAGATACTCATGTTCACCTTCCTGTAAGTGCTTATGTGGAAATACACATCCCAGTATCCTACACATTATTACATAAAATAAACACAGCTGCTACACTTGGGGTCTGTCATGCCTCTCACCACAGTCTTGGGTTAAAGATTTGCCCCCAGCTTTGCACTATTAGGAAGAGGTGGTGGTAACTTCAAGGAGTGTTGCTTGGTATGAACCAAGCTCATATGGGGGTGTCCCGGAAGAGGACTGTGGTCCAGTTTCTCTCTCTCTCTTTCTTTTCTGCAGTGTTGAGGATTGAACCAGGTCCTCATTTATGCCGGGCATGTTCTCTACCTGTGACCTACATCTCCTGCCCTTCACATCACTATTTTTAAGTTTCAAAACGTTTCTTTGCTCCACCATCCTATGAATCAATGTGTGTTATCTTCCAGGACTCTGTACCTCATCAATCTGCTTCCTGTTCTTCATTTGTTCAAATCTATCTCATTGATTAGAGAAATTCAGAGCTCTCATCATGACTTTCTGGAGAAGACAGTACTATGTAACCACCATGCTTTGGTGTGGCTCCATCTCAATGGAATCCATTGGTTCAGAGGGGATGCACTTGTGCTTTGGCATTTACAGAGCTTTCTTATTTTCTGAAAAAAAAAATCTGGCAGAAAGGGTTGACAGAGCTTCTTCATGTGCTCTTGATCCCAGAATTCTCTGGGGAATGGATCTGGGAAGGAAAAATGTTCAGGTATGAGAGCTTTTTATGGTGTGCAAATGTTAGCCTTAGAGAAAGGAGTGAGATGCCAGAGCGAGGCACATGCACAGGTGTAGTCCCCGTGGTGTTATGTGCTGTGGGGTGTGAGTGTGTGGATGCCCATGCGTAGGCTCAGGATGGCATTGTGTGGAAGAGACAAGAAATATCAGGATGACAGTGATGGGACGGATCCAGGAGCTGGTTGTTCTCCTCTGCTGATAACAACTATAGCTGAGCTCTCACCGAGCTGTGCGTGGGATGTGCTGCATCGATTCTGTGGGCTGTGGATAGAGATGGCCATCGGTGGGAGGGACATTGAAACCTGAGAATTTAACTGAAAAATTGTGACTAGGAAGACTCTTGACATATGGTTTTGTAGCGCTGCTCCCAGATGGTAGACTCCTCTTTTACATCAGTCTAAACGTCCCTGACTACTTAACTAGGCTTGGCACTGATAAGCTAGTTATTCAGTTATTCAGGTGCTGATGCTTGCTGGTGATTCTCACTTGTGCATCAGTGAAGGGGCTGGGGATTTAGCTCAGTGGTTCTGCTGCCTGCCTTGCAAGCTCAAGGTCCTGAGTTCAATCCCTGGTACCAAAAAAAAAAAAAAAATCATTAAAGAGTTCAGCCTAATGATGCAGTGGGTGGTCTTAGATGCCCACCTGCTGGGTACCTCTGGGCACACTCAAAATCTACCCAGCTTCAGCAAGCCCTCCTGCTTTCCCTCTCTTCCTGAGAAGTGAGGCGGGCACATGGTTCCTTTCTATTTAATATATATGCCAGATGAGAGAGAGAGAGAGAGAGAGAGAGAGAGAGAGAGAGAGAGAGAAAGAAAGGGGGTCCTTCTAATCACTTAAGGGATAGTTTAAGCCTTTCCTGGGATGGAGCCTCAGGGAGAAGTCTGGTGGGTTAGGTTGATACTCACAGACCACCTCTGCAACTGGTGTCCCCAAGCTTCCAGGTTCCTCGGGTCCCCTTTCCCTGAGATCCAACACAATGCTCCAGGCCGAAGCTGCACCCTCCATGCCCCCATCTGGGTGCTCACAGCTCCTCCCTGGGGTTTCTCTAGCTTTTACCTGCTGGGCCCTGTGTCCATAGCCACTCACCTCTGTCACAACACGTGACCCTCGCTCCCCCAATTCCTTAGACCCCACTGGCTCAGGCTCGGTGGGGTAGCATTTTCTGATAGTTTGGAAGCAGTGGAGATTCACTCTATGCCCTGGAAGAGCAGGGCGGTGAGAGGTGGCCCTGGAGATCCAGCCCCTTTGTCCCAGGCTATCCTCCTGGGTGATTCTCTCTGGGCCAGTCTGATCCCAGACGATGAGCCTGTTGCCTCTTTCAAAACTTCTCTTCTCCCACCCTGTTTCTCCTGTGTGCCATGCCCTGGAGAGGAGGCCACAGTTAGAGTGCAGATGAGTTCATCCCTGTGGTCTAGACCTCTTCGTGCCGACCTTCGATGCCTCCACATTGGCCCTCTCCCAGCCCATGGAGGCCTCTCACCAAAATGAACCAGCAGCCCTTCCCCTTAGTGGCCATGGCCTTTCTTCTGGGCTCCCTTCCCCTCCACTCCAGGTACTTATTAGAGGCCCTGGGGAATTTCCGCAACATCTCTGGTCACATTGCTGTTTTTCAGTGGTGGACAGTTTAATTGCAATGTATCATCTCTAGCAGACCATGGAGCTCACCTGAACCCAGGAAATGTTTGGGGAAAGGCCAGGTACTGAATATTTTGAATTTTGTGAGCCACAATGAATTTCTGTCATGTTTTTTTTTTTTTTTTTTGCTTTAATTTTTTTACAGGTTTTTTTTTGTAAATGTAAGAAACATTTTTAAAGATGGAGACCATGCAAAGATAGGCTGTGGGCTTTGGTGGCTCCCTTGTTATCCAACAATCTCTGTGTGGTGCTTTTCTTCATGGTTCTTGTTTTCTTCTCCTTGTGGATAGCAGGCATCAGAAGACTGGACATTTTCCAGACTTTGTTTCTTTACCTTGAGTGTAAAGGGGTTGCATTCCTGGCTGTGTAAGTTCTTTCTGGTGCTGAACTTCTAGGATTCTTTTTTGTGGGGGTGAATGTGCCAGCTCCCAGGGAACTGTCTTAGATACCTTCCTGTAGCTGAGGTATAATACCTGACCCTCCACACCCACAACTAAGGAGGAGAGGTTTAGGACTCACATTTTAGTCCATGGTCGGCTGCTCCAAGGCAGGAACATCATGGCGGAAGGGCCTGGTGGAGGAACCTGCTCACCATATGGCGGCCAGGAAGCAGCGAGAGCAGAGGCACTGGGGACAGGAAGGCGCCCTTCCGGGTCACGCCCAGTGACCTCCTCCAGCCAGGCCCCAGCTCCTACAGCACAGTCAGCCCTGACCTCACCCATGGATGGATCCACGGATGAGCATAAAGCCCCAGGATCCATCGGCTTCACACAGGAGACTTTTGGCAAATATTTTAAATCTAAATCCTAAGCGGCCTCTGGGCATGAGTGTTCTAGGTGCATGATGTGTTGTCATGCAGGGAGGAGTTACAGACATTCTGGGCTTTGAGGCTGTGAGACCCAATTGTCGTCTAGCTTGACCATTCACAAGGCTCCTCCTGCCCATGCGGAAGAAAGGCACTCAGTAGGACTACTGGGGAGACTGAGTCACAAGGTATGTGCTATGTGACAACGTGGCCTCTGCCCCAGCCCCTGGGAGGGCTATGAGCTGAACGTGTTGCAGGTGTGGCTCCGTCACAGCCATCCGATGGTGAAAGTTATACGGAATCACTTCGGCCAGCACTTCGGACCTAGCAGGACCTAGTGAGCAACTGCCATGGATTTGGCTGAGAGTTATAGGGCCCAGTGTGGGGCCACGATCGCATGACCAGAAAATCACCCAGGATATGCACAGTTACTGTTTGTCACCTCAAATTCAGGTAATAGATCTAATCAAGAAAAATGGTTGTAGGACAGCAGGCCTGAGAGAAGGACAGCCAGACACACAGCTGTGGAATACAGGCCCTGGGTCCTCCTTCGGAGCAGAGAAATGTGTTAGACTTTGGCTGGGCATCCAGGCTCAGAGGCTCTATAGTAGGTCTTTGCTCAAATCCCAGGTAACTGTGACACAAAGGAAGCACATAGTGGGCAGCAGGAACTTTCAGATCAGTCCTGCGCTTTTCCTTGGAATGTATTTTAGTGATGTTTCTTTCCCTCGTTGCAGTTTCAGGGTCGATCCGTGTGCATGACTGGGGATGCTGTTCAAAGGCTATGAGCAGTCCTCTGCAGACATGTGGCATCAGAAATATGCAGGAGAGAGAGAGATCAGCCTACGAAGCAGGTGAAGTCCTTGAAGCTCGAGGTCCTTCAGGAGCCTTCTCCTTTGTCGCCACAATTTAATTCGATGTTAAAGAATGACAAGCAGACAAATCCTGTTGTGCTCCCTTCTTCTTCTGTGGAGACCCATGAGGCTTTGCTTTAGCTCCCACCTGTTCCCACTGATGAAGGAGAAAAAGAGAGAGACACGAGTACCAGTTGCTGCTTGGAAATTAGCACAATCTATTTAACCATTATAGCGAACCCTTAGAGGTTGGGATCGTTCTTTGCATTTATCATTCTACCCACTTTGGAAATTCATCAGAAAGTTTAATTTGCCCAGAGCCACAGGTTGAGAAGTGGAAGAAACAACATTTAAATTGTGGACTGTCTTTGTGACAAACCAAAGCCCTTTTCATAATTCTGTGAAAGTCTCCTACTTGCCCCTATTTATTAAAACCTGGTTGGGTTTAATAATAGATGATATTTGTGGAGCCCTTACCATGGATGCTTACTATATATCCTACACCTTGTAGAGATCTCGGGAGAGCGGTTTATAAACGACTCCTCCAAGTCATATTTTACAGATAAGGGAATTACACTGCAGAGCAATCAAACAGCTTTTGCTTAAGGTGGCAGAGTTAATAAGTGGTAGTGTTAGCGTCTGACATAGGTAACAGGCTTATCTTTTTAATGTGGTGCTGTATAATCTCCTTTCTCTGTGATTTTCATCTCAAATCTTTTTGGTCAGCTCACAAGTTGCAACTGCACTGACAAATTGAAGCAATTATCCAGAGTTTTCTGCACTGGATTCTTAATAATTCATATAGAACCCTCCATCTGCTACCGGGGATAACAATGTGCTACATGCAAAATGAAATAGGGGCCCTTTCTTTAAAAGTATGAGCACCAGAAAGCAAATCCTAAATCCTTTCTTCTTACATTCATCTATTCAGGGCCAGAGACCAGTGAGGACCTATTTATAAAACTTGTTTAGAGCTCTCTGGCTTTCGATCCGTTGGCATTTCCTGGTTGAATAAAATTCCCCGATGGACTCCTCTTTCATTGCCATTCTCAAGTCAGAGAGAGACAGCAACAAATTGCATGTGAGTGGTGATTGCAAGGGCCCTCATTTTGTGTAATTTAGAGGCAGAATGGCTCTCTGATTTAATTACAGGATGTAAGAGTGTGTGATATGCCGCACACCACTGCCAGCTGACGGAGGGCTCCACACCACACTCTTGTTGGCGTCTTCTGCAATTGTCTGACAAATCGCAGAGGGACATTCTGATGTGACAATGGCAAACAGACTTTCCTTTCACTGCCAGGGTAAATCACCAGGTAATTTTGGTGGAAACTTGTGTCGATACAATATGATCTCTCTTCCTGTCTGTCTCTCTTTTTCTTGTTTCTCCCTCTTGCATCCCTTCAAGACTGTTTCATAGTTGGAAAACTGAGGGGGACAGAAAGTCTCTCACTGGGGAGTTGTATTTTGCCTTTGGTTCCTCTATTTGCACATATTCTGCCATGGTTGTTTGATTCGCAGCGTCTCTGAGCAGGTGTGGCAGAGTTCCGGTCAGCCCTTGGACGGGTGTGACTCAAACCAGGATGGGAACTGTGCCCCGGCCTGCCAGGGACATCACCTCAGATGCCCATAGGTGCAGGTTTCCAGTTTGGTAGCCGAGCATCCAGAAAATCTGGCTTGGAATGGAAATTTAGGGGAACTGTGCACCACTGTGTTTTGGTTTTCTCCTGCCCAACAGACCGGAGAGTTTCAGATCGTGGAAAACAAAGAAAAACTCTCCAACTCTTTTCCTCCTGGAAACCAGAGCAGGCCCTGTCCACTCCCTGTGTTTGTACCCAGCCCAGGGACTACCTTGGTCAGGGACCCCGGCCACATCTCTGCTGCACTTGGTGGTGACCCCAGCCCTCACTTGCCTCAGCAGCAACTCAGAACACCTGCTCAGCAGGAGCTCTTAGGAAGCCAGGGCCCTGGCTCTGGACATCCTGTGGGCCCAGGGACAGCAGTCATGGGTCAAAGTGTCACTGAGGCCACTGGGCAACAGGCCCTGGAGAGATGCAGAAGAAGGACTCGGCAGGAGAGCTGTGTTGTACACAAAGGCAGTTCCCTACCTCCTTTGTGCATGGAATCCCAAGCACACCAGGCTAACTGTTCTTGTTTTACCCAGCTGTGCTCCTCTTGCCACCCCTTTGAGCTCGGGACATGACCTCTGCCCCTCTTTGGGCACAGGGCCCACCGAGATGCCATGTGCAGGGCGCTTGGATCAAGTCCTCCTCCAACCTTGCAACAAAGAAGTCTATGCAGTATACACCCTTTAGCCCCACTTTGCAGATAATAAAGACAAGACGTGCACTGATATGGCCAAGATTGGAACCTTGATGGAGGTTCCAATATAGTTCCAAGATTGGAACTATAACTTTCCTCTGTGGTCCATTTTCTTACTCACTGCATCAAATACATTCCAGAAATGGACATACTGCTATTGTCGTTTCTAAAGTTAGTGTTATATACACTGGGGAGAACTCTACCTTCTGATTTGGCCCCTGAGACTTGTTCTTTCTTCTAAGAGATCTTTCTAGATATTTCAGGAGGCAGTAAAAATCCCTGCATTTCTCAGAGAAAGGAGCAAAGTCTTGTATATGTGGGACCATGGGACCCAGATCCTGAGTTGACAGCCAATAGCAAGAATGGTGATAGGTAAGCAACATTTTGTCTCCTTCTATAACGTGTTTAATTGTCACAGATGACACAGAAATGCATTTCTAAAAAAACAGCTTCTACTCAAATTTTGTATGTCGGTTTCCAATTCAGCTTTTCCTGTCTATATTTAACTGTTCCATAGTTCACTGCTTCAGAAATGGCCTTATCCAGGCTAATGACATGAAAATACGGAGTAATATGTACTCAATTGTATGTAATAGGGTTGTAATTCCGCTGAGGGATGCATGAGTGCTTTGCTAATGCCAGGAGAAATTCTGCATGGAATTCCCGGCCCCTGTTAGCATGAGGAGGATCAGATTGGTCTGTGTGGGGCAAGGAAAGCTGGCTTTCCTGCAGGACGCTGCTCTCCACGCGTCCTCCAGAGAGCTAAGCCAGTGGGGAAGTTGAGGCACAGGGGCTGACTGCCTTCCCTGTGCGTTAGGATTTCCTGCTCCTCATGCGGCCAGCCCTCCTCATTATTCTCCTCCTGCCTGGGACTCCCAGGACCTCCCTGGTGTAAAGCGTGCTCCGCGGAGAGGGGCATTTCCACATCAGAACAGTACACTGTTATTTTCAACATGCGTTTGCTGAGGTTTTTCATTCGCTGTCAGAAATCATGCTCGAGGTAGCCCCACCCCAGCAGAACATCTTGCTCCAATTCCTAAGCCTCCTCTCTTTTCATGCCACAGCTGTGTCCTCCCAATACAATGCCCAGTGACTGTGCGATGCCAACCACATGTAGAGTGGCAGTGCATCCGCAATTGGGATGGGTGCAGAGGCCTCGATTGGCCTGGGAATGGGGTGCAGGACTGAAGGTGGGGTGGCAAACGAACCGTTCTATATCCCTTGGGGCCCTTGGGACAAAAGGCCACATGAGAGCCAACCAGGAAGAAAGAAACAATGACCAGCAACAATCATGGTTTACATGTCATCATTTACAAAGTATTTTCACCACCGAGATTGCATGGATTTTTTACAAAATGTCATCAGTTTTACTCATGGCGTCTTATATGCATCATCTACACAACCATTTCTTTACCTGGGATCCAAAAGTCACTAAAAATTCCAGGTAAACATCAGAGGTGGAGCGCTGCAGAGAGTAAGAGCCTGGAGCTCAGGGCCTGGCGGTGTCCTCACCCTGGCCGGTTTGTTCATAAGACCTTGGACAAGCCACCAGGCCTCCTGGAGCCTTCAGGTTTAGGACCTAGCTAACCTCCTCTTCAAGGTGCTGGCAGATAATTCAGTGGGTCGGCACTATGGTGCCACTGTGTATGTTGGCTGTCACTGGGTGCATTTACCTTCCTAATGGGCTGTGGCTTTCATTCAGTTCTGGAAGTCATATAAACTTTCACTTTCTCCACACTCCACAAGGTGATGGCTGTGGAGAGAGAAATTGGATGCTGGTGATTAGCTCAGTTGCCCCCCTCCTGAGCAGGTGACGAGAAATGAAAGGGAGCAAGCGCCCCAGTGGGTTGGATTGGGGCACCCCACAGACTCAGTCGCTTTGTGCCAGGAGAAAGCAAGAAAGGTATTGCCTCTCCTCATACATAAGAGTAAGGGTGAGCCCTCAGAGGGCTGCAGTGCCAGGAAGGGAGCTCAGATATCTACACACAGCCTCCTGTTTGTTCCCCTCACACCATGGGGCTCTGTCCCAGGGTTAGCTGCAAGGGAAGCTCAGCACAAGTGGTGGTTAAATTTTCCTGTCAATTTGATTGGCTTGGAAGCTGTGGAGGGGATTAGTCAAGCACATTTCTGGGTGTGTCCAGGTGGGTCATGGGGGCATGACCTTGGCTTCTCCATCTGGCCCCAGGCTCCCTCCTCTGGGGCACTGTTCAGCTCTGCTCCCTGCTCACCATGAACTGAGCAGCTTTTCTCTGCCATATCCTTTTGTCATAATGTTCCTGCCTTGGAGCAGCCATGGACTGAATCCCTGGAAACCATAAGTCAAATTAAACTTCTGCTTTAAGTTGTGGTGTCAGGTTTTGTGTTCCAATGATAAAAATCTGACTAACACAGAGAGGGACAGTTATATGCATGTATGTAATCTATCTATCTATCACATTTCCATTATCCAAGGATCCATTGTTGGGGGCCTTGAGTGGTTTCCATATCTTGGTTGGGAATTGTACCTCAAGAAACATAGACATGCAGATGCATCCCTAGAGTATGCTGACCTTAATTCCTTTGGGGATATACCAATTAGTGGTGTAGCTGGGTCATATGGTAGTTCTATTTTCAGAATTTGGGGACCCCCCCATACTGATTTCCATAGTGGCTTTTCTAATTTACATTCCCATCAGTAGTATAGAAGAGTTCCTTTTGCCCTGCACTCTTGGCCAGGATTTATTATTATCATTAATTATTATTATTATTATTTATTTTTGATGATAGCCATTCTCACTGGAGTGAGATGGAATCTCAACATAATTTTGATGTACATTTCCTTAATGGTTGGAGATGTTTACATTTTCCATATATTTATTGATGATTTGTATTTCTTCAAATGTCCATTCAAGGCCTTTGCTTGTTTATTGACTAGGCTGTTTGTTTTCTTGGTGTTAAATTATTTGCATTCTTTATGCATTCTGGATATTAATTCCCTATCAGAATAGCTGGCAAAGATTTTCTGTAGATCATTCTGTAGTTTGTTCTCCTTGCTGTTCAGCAAATTTTTATTTGATGTGGTCTCCTTTATTGACTGTTGCTATATTTCCTGTGTTATTGGAGTCTTATTCAGGAAGTCGTTGGCTGTTCCTATGACTTTTTTCCTCCATATTTTCTTCTAGCAATTCCAAAGTTATAGATCTTGGGAGATGTAGCTCAGTGGCATCATGCCCGCCTGACAAGCACAAGGTCCTGAGTTCAACCTCTGGTACTAAAACCTTTGGTCCATTTTGAATTGATTTTTGTATAAGGTGAGTGTTGAAGTCAGGGCTTGCAAGGGAATAGATTTAATACAGGAATAACTCATAGAATTATTTTATAATAGTCACCCAAAAAGTCAAATGCAGAGGAGTACAAGAGATCTAACTGCACACTAGAGGCCCAAAGAATCCAGCCAAGGGCCTGGATCCCATAGCAATGTCCCACACAAGTCCAGCTGAAGGCCTAGAGCCCACAGCCATGTCCTCCACGAGCCCAGCCAGTGACCTAGAGACTATGGCAATGCCTCAATCTTTTCCATATTGAGGATCTGCACCAGGGATGTTCAAAGGCCAGTGGTGAAAGTCAGAAAACCTGCACCAGGCTGAGTGCCCTGCACTAGAGCCAGGAAGTAATGCTCCTGGTGAAGACCAGGACTCCCCTGACAAAAATGGCAGCTGTTCCCAGTGAAAGTGAGGCCCCGAGTTCTTCCTCCAAAGAGAGAACAATCAAGTCTGCACCAGGAAAACCAACAGCTGCAAGCTTCTCCTAGAAAATCAATAGCATACGATCTTCGGCTCTAATTCTCTTTTATGTCATTGGCAACAATCCTCAGGTGGGTCTTCCATGCCCCGACCACGCTAATTCTGTTCAGCTGGGCGTTCCAACTTGGCCATGAGTTAGTCCACCACAGTGAGACATTGAGATTATTTTAAAGCTACACGTGAATATCCAGATTTCTCTGCAAATTTTTTTTCACTAAGTTGAATAGTTGTGAGGGTCAAATGAGGTGCCCTTGGGGACAGCTGGGTTTAGAGCTGGACACCATGGGTCCACGTCACCCACTACACACTGCCCGGCATCCCTGCTCCTCCTCTCTTTCACACTCATCAGGGTTTTCTCATTTTGTTGTCTTCTCTCTGGCTTTTATTTGTATAGGTGAGGAATAATGATAGAAGAGAAGGCCTGGCATTTCATACAAATATAAAACCAGAAAATTAGTTTGTACACCTGTTAAAAATGTTTTTGACTTGTGAATACAATGCTCTTGTCTAGCCCTTTAACAGTTCATTCAACAGATAGTTTATGTCAGCTCCGTGTCTGGCTCCTCATGTCTTAATTTATCAATCAGTAGCTTTTGTGGGGAGAGGGCAGTACTGGGGATTGAACCCAGGGCCTTTGCACTGAGGCATAGCCCCAGCCCTCTTGAAATTTTAAAATTTTGAGACAAGTTCTGGCTGTGTCATTAAGTTGCTCAGGCAGGGCTAGAACTTGTGATCCTCCTGCCTCAGCCTCCCAGAAGGCTGGGATTGCAGGTGTGCACCAGTGTGCCTGGCTGGACTGTAACTCTCAGAGAGTCAGTGTGAGGACTTTTCTTGAGCAGCGTGTATGCTGAGAGGAGGGACGCGTTCAAGTGACATCGTGAGTGACAGACACCTCATGGCTACATGGTGGGTGAGACTGGGTTTTCTCACACTGCTCTGGGGCTGCTGTTTCCAGTGACGATAATGACTCTCAGGAGAAATGGCGGCTCCGGGGCTGGGACACCTGGAGAAGCTAAGTGCTCCCTGAAAGCCTGGGTGCCTCCTAAGGAGTTCTCTTTTCATAAAAGTGATTTACGGCGTGATTTTCATTCTCCAGAGCTGCCAATGGTTGAGTGATATTTGTAAAAAGCTTAACCCCATGGGGATTCCCACTATACTGAAAAAGGCACCATAAATTGCTTCTTTTTGCTGTGGCAGTGAAAAGACTTGAATTATGTTCTTAGGTGTGTGTGTGGGAAATACACTTTTATTAAAAATGTTGACTAAAGAATGCAGTTGACCAAAATGGAGTGCTCTGTGGAGTCACCAAGGAGTGACGGGAGAAGTTGAGCCCTTGCCCTGGAGAAGGCCTTCATGGGGGAGGGGAGACACCCCTCCTTCCCCAGCACACACACACACACACACACACACACACACACACACACACGTGTGCACCCTCTGCGTGGGGTCCAGGGAGGGTCTCTGATGGCCACACCCTCTCCGAGCCTCATCACCACCTTCCCACTGCCCACCAGCTTTAACTCCTGTTCTGCGCCACTCTATTCTATTCCATTCCATTTCCATTTCTAATCTATTCTGGTTCTTTCCATCCCATCCCATCCTGTCCCACCTTATTCCTATCCTTGTCAGAAGAAACTGAAGCTGAGAGTCCAAACACCATCCTCAGTGCCCAGTTGGTGCCTGCTGCCACACCAGAAGAAGTCTCCAACTTGGCCAGCAGCCAGAGAAAACATCTGTTTTGCCAGAGGGAAAACTGGGGCACTGGAAGCTTCTGTTTCCAGGTGTTCTTACCTCTCCTTGAGCAATCCAGGAATCCACTCCTGGCGGAAGTCACCCCAGACAGTGGGCATCATACGAATCTCCAGCAAGAGCTGGTACCAAGAGTGCTGTCAGCAAAGCCATCGTGCAAGTGCGACTCAGGAGCCCACACCAGCCCTTCATCAGTGGACACCTGTGTTCCCAAGAGCCCCCCGCCCCCCACTGGTCATGGCAGGAGAGGGCTTGGACGGACAGGTGAGCAGTGCCGGCAGAAGCCACGCCCACTTCCAGAGGTGCAGCAGGCTGTGTTTCCATCACTCTCTGAGCAGGAGGGCAGTAGCTGTCTGAGGCGATTGGGAGGGTCAGTCCCCAGGTTACTTATGGTGAGCCATGCCAGCCCAGCACAGGGAGCACAGTGGCCCTGGGTGTGGTGATCCATATTACAGAGCTGCATGACCTTAGCCACATCCTTGAGAACACAGGGCCCCACTTCCTGAGTACAGGGGACACTCAGACCACATCCCAGACCGCTGGGAAGGTGAATGGCTTCCCGCAGATGCAGCACCTGATTCGGCCTGGATGGCACTTGGTTTCTGGGCCCGGCACCCTCTTCCTTCCCGCCCTTCTCTCTCTGCTCCATTCCACTTGCTCCAGGGAAACTTTTCCTGGCTCTCAAGTCCAGTTTAGCTCCCAGAAAAAGCGAGGATGCTTTCGGTTGACAAGTGTTAGAAAAGATAAGAACAGAGAAAGTTTAGGTTTACAAAAATCAATTCCAAGAGCCGGCACCACATGTGACGTTGGGCAACAAAACCTACAGGGTTCAGGGGAAAATGGGGTGAGGGACACATCGTGGTAAATCTGTCAGGGACACAAAAACTGCAACCTATAAAGATAGCATGCAGTGATATAAACCGGGCTAAGTGAACAATATGAAAAACTTATAAAATGTAAAAAGCCCCTCGTTGTAGCAAAAAACACATTGCCAAGAATGATAGCATAAGTGTGTTTGAAGGGAAGACAAGTATTTTGAAAACCTTGAAAAGGATTAATGACAATGCATTCTTTACTGTGGTAAATTTTACAGATCCATAGTATTTCTCATCAACCTTCACACACTGTACGATGAAGACATGCAGAAGCGGGAAAGGCCCTGATGCTTTCCAGAGCGGGTGGGCCCTGAGGGCTGCAGTGGTGAGGAATTGAGGAGGGCATGGAGGCTTGAGTGCTGGTGCTTTCCCAAATTCAAACATTGATCATTCACGCGGGATGGTGGGATTTTGGGAAGGTGATTAGGTCAGGAGGATGCACCCTCATCGTGGGGATTAGTGTCCTCACAGAAGGGCTCAGGAGGGCTCATCCCCCATCCTGCAGGGTGAGGGCACAGGGAGGCGCCATCCATGAAGTACAGGTCCTCACCAGACACCAAGCCTACTGCTGCCTCAGCCTTTGACTTCCTGGCTTCCAGAAGTGTAAGCACTAAACATCTGTGATTGGGAAGCTCCTGAATCTCAGGTGCTTTGTTACACAGCAGCACTGACTGACACAGAAGGAGACCTGAAATGGGAGGAAATTCTAGCAGCAGGCGTGGCTGGCTCCTAACACACTGGGGGAGGCTGGCCAGTGTGCATGCACATGTGTGTGTGTGTGTGTGTGTGTGTGTGTGTGTGTGTGCAGGCACTTGTATCTTCCTAAGTGTCAGTCATTCTCCTGTGGTTCTGTGTTCACCTAGTGCTTCTTATGAATGAAATCATGCACGTGCAAATCCCAAATTCATGCTACTCCTAATTTTTCCTAACATACCAACCTTGTTGAAGCAAATGGAGGCGTGATGACAAGCATTCGAGCAGGACTGTGCACCAGCGCACTTGCTCCACCTGGTACAAGAGTGACACGTCCACAGCACAGGAGCAGGACGGGGTATCCATGGCAGTACCCACACCCTCTTTGCTTCCAGGCCCTGGCTTGGATAAAGTCCCTGTGCCGGTTACTTTATCTGGCTTTAAACTCACCAGCTCTCCCAAATGGGCACAAGGACCAGGAAATCATTCCTCTACATGTCTCTGCGTTCTGTCAGTATCAGTACTTCGAAGACAGGTGGACACAGGTAACGGGGCCAGGCATAGGCTGCTCCCCAAGCCGGGGTAAAGGGATTCAGGCCCACCAAGGTCTGCACACAAGGGAGGCTCAGCCTTACGAGGAGAACTGGAAACAGATTTTCAGCCACTGTGGTGAAATAAACCTCGCTCTCCTGCCTCACATTATCCGGGCACGTTCACAACCCAACACAGTAGGCCACTCGGTGCCAAGCATCCAGACTCCAAGACCAGCGCTGATCACATTTTGGCAATGCTGAACATTTCCCATTCGATCCTACCCTTCTCAGAACTGTGCTAGATTCAATGGAAGTTCCTTATTAGTCACCTTATTTTATTAAAAGCAGTGTGTGTGTGTGTGTGTGTGTGTGTGTGTGTGTGTGTGTGAGTGTTTTGCTGGAGATGGAACTCAGAACCTTGCCCCTGCTAGACAAGCAACCACCACTGAGTACATGCACAAGTCTCTTCTGATTTTTCTTTCTTGCTAAACAAGGACAAAATATCACATCCATTAATAAAGTAATTTTCCCTCTTGCTCTAGTGAAACTGGCTGAAACAGCAAGGAGAAAATGATATGCTGCATACACAATTGTGGGAGATAAAATATTACTAGCAGGGCATGATGACACACACCATAATCACATAAATGTAGGAGGATGAGTCAGGAGGATTGCAAGTTGGAGCCCAGCCTAGACAACTTAGCAATTTAATGAGACGCTGCCTCAAAATAAAAAAGAGGTGGGGATTGGGATGCAGCTCAGTGCAAAGGCCATGGTTTCAATCCCCAGCATTGCAAAAAAAAAAAAAATAGAGGAAAAGAAAATTACTGAAGATAGGAAAAGGCAACATATAAGTGAAGTCCCATGTCTGGGTGAGGGTGGAGGTATGGTAGGCTTAGAGCACAGATATGTGCAATATATCCAGCTTCTGGCACTTGCTAAGTTCAGTTTCAATCATGGAACAGACAAAGGACGACTTCTTCACCATCTGTAAAGAAAGTCGGAGCTGAGTGATCCGGCTCCGCATACCAAACAATTCATTTCACAAAATAGTATTTGAGGACGAATGTTCTGGAAGGGAGACCAGTCGCTTTGTCTAATGAACAACAGGGGCATGCCTGTGCCATGCTTCCCTGCCTTGAAGCAGCCGCCTATGAACTAAAACCTGAACCAAAATAAACCTCTCCTTTAATTTGTGGGTGTCCGATACTGTGTCTCGGTCTTGAATAAAGTAAGTGAGACAGGTATTTTTAAAACATGGAACGAGAAAGTAGCTGCTTGAGAGACACTCAAGTTAGGAGAAAGGGTTAGCTATGCGGCATTAGAATTAGATGCTGGGGAATTATGTGACCGTGATGAGATCTCATCCTCAAAATATATGTCAGTAGCAAAACAAAACCAATCTATGTATTTTAAAAATGTACAAAGCCTGTTCAAAATTTTCCAAACTATAATGTTTTGAAAGCCCTTCACAAAATTTCAAAAATACCACAAATTTTTACTACTTGAAGAAAGAACAGACTACTATTGAGGAAAAAAGAAATTTGGTAACTGAATTTTAACAAACTCAGAGAAGCAGCAGGTCATGTTGTGTAACTGCTGAATGGGATTGAAACGTGACCCCAAAATTTAAAAAATACAGCTAATGATGTCCTTCTATTTAGATTTATGTATTTTTGTGAAGTATATTTGTCAACTTGGAAAATATTTTAATACCCAATGTAAACAACTGAAGCATTCATCTTTATTATAGCACGATATCGGAGCAACGTGAAACAGCTTTAATCATGTTTCTTCCAGCAAAATGGTTATAAAATGTTTCTTTATAAAAATTCAGATTTTGTTGCAACTTATAAGTAAAATTTAATTTAAAATATTTTTCCATTTAGTATAATCACTCATCTTCAATAGACCATATATATAATTCCTGAATACACATACATCTATGTTCTCAGATTCAACTAAATAGATGTGGAATCACACAAAGAAAAAAAAAACAATAAACAAAACCAGACAGCTCCGTCCCTGACTATAAATGATTGATTGCTACAACCACTTGCAGTCAGAGATCAGAGGGGCCTTGTGAGGACACCACACAGATGAGAAATAGGAAACCCTACAGCAGGGAGAGCAAACCTTCTGGAGACCCGTGCCCAAGCTGCAACCCCAAACCCACTTACTACTTCAAAGTGCCAACACTGCAGTTGAACCCGAATAGTGAAGCTTTAGTTTAGAAAAAAACAACACATACATTAACATCTTTTCAAAGAAAAAAAAATGACCCACGTGCTGCAGTTCACTACCATTGCCTAGGGTCTTCAGTGCTAGCCGCCCACGAACCCACTGTGAGATATCCATATATAAACGCCTCTAAAACAACACCGAAGCCAGATGTGTGTACAGAAGCCATTCCTGTGGATATCTAAGGAGAAAAGAATATCGATATCACCTCCAGTTCTGACTTTTAATTTTTACTTTCTTATTCTCCATACATTTTAAAAATAAAAATTATTTCGGCTTCTGTTATGGTGCAGATCTAAAATGTCCCTCTGAAGTCTTGGGTGTTGAGATGTGGTGTTTTGGAAGGTGATTGGACTGTCGAGGTGCTATACTTATCAGAGAATTCATGCACCCCAAAATGCAGAGATGACTGGCTGCTCATTTCAGATGCAGTGTCAGTCCAGGAGAGGCTGGGCATGGGTCCCAACCCAGAAGGTGCATCCCATCCCCTCCCTGACTCCGTTCTGCTCGCTGCTTCCTATCCGCCATTCTGTGAGCAGTTGTCCTCCGCCAGACCCTACCCCCATGTGCTTCCTGCCCTGGGGCCTCCAGCTGTGGACTGGAATCTCTCAACACCACGAACCAAAACAAACCAATCCTCCTGCACACTGTGGCTGTTGGATGTTGTATCCCAACAATGAGATGGTGACTCAGACCGGTCCTCTAAAGACAAACAAGGCACCGGCAAACATGTCTGAAGCAGTAGTAATCCTCTCACCGCATCTCTTTCTTACGCCCCCCTCCTGAGAAGGTCGACAGTTTGCTGAGAGCCCAGAGCTCCTGAGCTGGAGGCTGCGATTTCCTTTGCCCAGAAAGCAATGCCATCCTTGGGGTGATTGGGTGTGGAGCACCTTTTGTGTTTGCACTAATGGACCCTGTGCTCTTTTTGGTTTACATCTTTCACAGTCAGGCTGAAGTTCAGAGACTGAACTACACACCGCTCTAATATGCAAAGGAGCAGTGCTAACTAGGTTGAGATGCAGATGACTGGCACCCATACCAGCTACGACTTCTGCCTTAACTTGTCCTATCCAGCCCCACACCCAGAATGCCTACGTCACACAGTTACAGGAGACCCGGAGGTGAGGCATATGCATTCCTGACAAATAAGGACTCAGTCGCAGGGAGCTGCCACCGGACAATTCATGATTAGAAAGGACGGTCAGTTGACACCCTACTCTCCTCACAAGCCCAGTTTCCATCAGTCTAGTGAATTGTTTGTAACCCTAAGGCAGTATAAGGAAGGACTCCCCACTTGGCAGTCAGTCTACAATTTTCTTCACTTAAAAAAAATTAAATTTTTTTTACCAGTCCACGGGTGATGTATATAAAGACGACATTCATCATGGGGAGTTGGTCCACGTACATAAAAACACATCTCAATTCTTTTTTCCTTTCCTTCCCCTGCCCCTCCCTGCGCCTCTCCGTCCCCTTACTAACTGCAAAAAGACCCCCATCTCTCCGTTTCTTATCATCTTTCTGTTATTTTGCCCTTTAACTTATGTATACTTCGGATTTCTCCCGGCAAGGAAACCATGCAATGTGAAGCCTGTGTGTCTCGCTTCTCCCTGAACGTGAGGCTCCCCAGGAACTCTGCGCTGTGGTAACTCACTAGACCTGTCTCCTTCTGTGAAGTGCCTGGTGTGCAGCAGACGTTCACTTAGTTCCCCGGGCAGGGGTGGCCAGACAACTCAGTGACTTTAATTTAATGCGTTGATTCTCTTCAAGGAGATAAATTCGATCCATACCTTATCAAAGGACCAGTTAGTTTTAGCCAAAAAACACAGTGATTTCGCGGGGATCAATCTAATAATTTACAGTATCCACTACATTTCTGAGATTTTTTAAATCATTGGTTGAAGATTTTTAGAAGATGCTATAAGCTTCTTAGTTTATGTCCCCCCCAAAAAAAAAATCCATCCACAGAAGTTGTGTCTTCTCCAGTTGGTGCAGCGTTAAAGCCACGCAAGGTTAGATTCTGGGTTCAAAGGTTGCCACCCTAAAATCAGGGCATTTCTAATTTGGAAACCACCAATTTCGGGGTTTTTAAAGCTTGAACTATGTGGCCAAGGAACTAAAGAGGTGAGAAGCCTCCAAATGGAATTTCAGTTGTTTAGATATTGCATTAGATTGTGGCATACAGAATCAAATTATGAAGCCACTAAGTAAATATATTTAGCTTGTTTTCTTTTTTCCTGGAAAAATATAATCAACCATAGAGCGATGATTGGGTTCGGGAGCTGCAGTCAGTCACATGCTGGGCGCCCTGTCGGGTACAGGCCAGACTTCCGGCCAGGGTGTGGACCTAGCCCAGGTTCCAGCGCCCGGATCGCAGCTCCACGAAGACCAGGGCCGTCCCGTCCCGTCCCGCCCCTCCCCCTCTCCCGCGTTGTCCCGGGCGG
>NW_022900937.1:35367263-35396208 GCF_012274545.1 Fukomys damarensis | reverse complement strand
GCTGGCGAGCTCCCCACGCCCTCCGGCCCGCCTCCTCTGCTGCAGTCTCCTTTTGCACGCCCGGCCCTGCCTGACGTCGACTTCGCCCGCGGACGCCGGATGAGCACCGGCCTGAGGCCTCCTCGTCCCTGCAAGGCCCCTTCGTGCAGGAGCGAGCACGAGACGCCGACGGACGCGCCCGGCTGTGTGGACAGACACGGGGATTTCGGGGCCCCGCAGACCGCTAGCGTTTCCCCGGGAAGGATCCCCTTTCGTTATTTACACAGAGCAGCACTTCCCGCCGCCGCATCTGGACGCTAGAATCGCTCTCAGCTTTGATTTGGGCGGGAGGTCCCTCAGCCAGCTTCCTGCGGGGCCGGGGCCGGGGAGGCTGAGGCAGGGCGCCCTCGGGTTCCCAGCTCAGGTGCAGTGAGGTCACTTGGGTCTGCCGGCTATGAGCACCAGAGGGGAGGCCAGCTACCTACGATGCCGAGGACTCCGCCACATCAGGCCTTCTTTTGTCTCCAAGGCCTCCGAGGCCTTCCCGGCAGCAGCCCTCCCTCCCCCAGCCCGCGGCGCTCACTTCCTGTCATCAGTCACTTCCTGCTAATGGGCACTGAGGCCCGATCACTCTCCTTTTTCATCTCTTGTCAGGAGGCTTGAGAGCCAGGAGAGAGAGAGAGGAGGGAGGAGGGGAGCATGGGCAGATGTCCTCATGAAACATTTAGAAGGAAGAATAATCAGAGGCCTCTGGTCCCCCCTCCTGGCCCGGCCCCGGGGCCTGTCGCCTGGGCGGCTGCAGGAGCACGGAGGAGCCGGTCCCGCGGGCGATCTGGCCGTGCCAGGCTAATGCACGGCGGGGCGTGCACTTGGCCGTCCTCGGGGACCACCTTGGAAATGCAGTTCAGGCGGAATTGATGAAGTATCAGTTAATCTGAGGCTGACAGCACGGAGAGGTCACAGCTGTAGGGTGGGCTGCGGGGCCCTCCAGAGCCAGGCATGGGATGGAAGCCAGCATGTCTTCCGAAGGGCCCTGCGCCCACCCCACCTCTGACCGGCAGCTGGGTGCGGGCTGTGCTCTGCGCACAATCCCACCTCCCCTCCCAGCCGCCCAGACCCACAGGCGGTGCTCCCTCTCCTTAGGAAGGAAGGGGGGAGCTGCTGCTCTTAATTGAAGCAGGCAGTTGGATCTCCTAATGCAAATTTCCGTTTCTAATTGGCTGTGAGTCATGCTGCCTATTTCTCCGCTTCCGGCCACAGGAAGGTTCCTCTAGGTAGCAGGCAGCCGTGTACAGGTGGGCGGAGGAAGCTCCGGCTGCCATCTGCTCCGCAAACCACAAGGGATGCGATGCGCCCTCCTGAGACGTTTGCTAGGTGAGATCGGCCCAGGCCGCAGGGCCCTTGTCTGTGCTCCAGACATCACCACGTGACTTCGACGCAGATGCTCAAAAACCTGGGTTTTAGGAGCTAACAGCCAGCAAGGGCTTGGGGGGCAGACCGCCTGAGCTGGGTCCTGGCGTCCATCAGTGTGTTTGGAGAGAGTTCACTGGCCCTGCCATCTGCATGTGGCTCGTGGAGAAAGGAGCACCGCTGTCACACATCAGCTCTCAGTAATAAGTAAGGCCGGGCTGAAGGGCAGCAGCGGTCAGAGTGGTGACTTTAAGGGGGCACAGTCGCTGGCTCTTGCTCAGCTGTGACCACACTGCTGAGGGGTGAGGACAGCGTCACCGTCAACGCTAGATTCACTGCTACCTCGCTCTCGCTCTCTCTGTTTAAAGCAGAGGGAAATTCAAGTTTGGCAAATGGAAAGCAAAATTCATACCTGTGTTCTGGGAATCCTGCTCCTATTGGTGGGACGCGGTGGGGGACCCAAGTGTGAGCAATTCCAGCCGAACGGAGACTGCCCTGATCTGCAGTAGGAGGAGCGTCCCTGCCCACCAAACGTAAAGCACTGTTCCCGGAGTCACACGGGGAGTGCAAAGCCAGCGCAGCGCTGAGCCTGATTCATGGCGTGCATGGCGCCCTCGCCTCCCTGTGCCGCGGGTGCTTTGTGCCACTGTCACAGGGACACGTGCCGTCCCCAGCCCACGGGAGCCCGTGCCACGTCCACTTCTCAACGTAGGGCTGCACTGAGGCGGGGGAGGTGACTCCGGCGGCCCACAGCAGCCTGGGCAGCGCAGCGAGGTCAGTGATGCTCATCCCCCACCAAATGCAAAGGTCCCAGGGGCCCGCACCATTTACAGACTCATGTGACACGGCCCACCATACCCAAGTGCCCACAAACACACACACACACACACACACATACACACACACACACACGCCACACCCAGACACCAGAGGTGCATACCCTTGCAGCACGCACGCAGGCAAACATCATGATACACAGATCTCAGCCAAAGCGTGCGTGTGTACACAGCACACACCTCCTGCGTGCGATGCACACACAGCACACGTGGGAACATGTGCCTGCACATACAGACATTCTTCAAAAAACACGCTACACATCCACAGCGCGCACAGACATACGGGGGCGCATGTCACACACACCCCAGTCCCCTCCTCCTGGAGGTGAGTCCTGGGTAGCTAAAAGGCTTGTTTCAGACTATCTGAGCAATGCACCTCCCGTTTGTCACTGGGTAATTTACGGGGTTCTCAAGCTGCTGCTTGTTCTTGGGGCCTTCGGGAGAGGGGAGCAGGTTGGACAGTTTGGATACCGTCAATGCGGGGGGAGGGGGAGGGCTTTAAGGCCACGCGGCACCCACCTCACCCACGGCCTCTCGAGCACAGGTGGCTTTCTGTCACAGGGCTCCTCTGTGAGGAGCCGGCAGCCCTCAGATGGTTTCCCTGTGAGGAGCAGGACCAGAGCAAGCGGCACAGGCACTAACACGACCTCCAGCCCCCTCCACAATGGTGGTTGTTGTTGGTGCAACCCCTGTGGAAATCAGTATGGAGTTTCCTTACAAACCCAGGATAAGGGGTCATATTTGACCCAGCTATCCTCCTGCTGGGTATCTTTCCAAACTAATTGAAAGAATCAAAGCACAGTGATATATGAGCACCCGCGTAGAAGCCGATTGTCTCACGGATGTCTCACTGTCTCGCGTCGGCGCTGGGCCCCAGGGTGTTTGATTCTTTCACTCTCATGTGAGCTCTCAGAGCTAAGAGAAGCAAGTACACATATTCATGGATCTGGAGGTGTCCCCCTCTCTCATAGGTGAACGCACACACATTCTAACCCCGGATTATGTGCGCCGTCCCTTTGTGGTTCGTTCTGCACAGCTATACAGAGGTCCGGGTCCTCTGCTTCTGCGTCAGCCGTTTGGACTGCAGCATGCCGAGGGCAGCAACGTCGGAGGGCCTCCCCCGGAGTGTCTTAGACTGCGTTAACCAGTTCTAGTGGGAAGCTCATCTGCACAGGTGCTTTGGAGGCCAAATCTTCTAGGTCCCTCCTGCGTCCCTCTCCCCCAGAGGGGCCGGAGCCGAAGCCGGTGTCACTGCTGAAATTCACTTGGCAGCAAGTGAGACCAAAGTGTCCCTTAATGGATGAGCGTTTGTGGACAAAGTCGTGCATTCTCCAGCTGTCTCTAAGGTGGATGTCCAGTGTTTCCACTGCTTGGAATGAGACCCCTCACCCCCGTCTTTTCCTGCAAACAGCGCCTTCCTGGGTACCTTGCTCAGTCCATGTGGTGCAGGACTGTTCACTCCCTGGTGTCCTTCCGGCTGAGGTGATTATTTCACGGACAGGCAGAGGCCTGGGGCAGGGACAGTCTTGAGAAGGTCACATGCAGATTCTGGGAGAAATATTCCTTACTATCCCCTCCCCTCCCTTACCTTTCCTTTCTGTTTTTCCGCCCCTTCCCTTCACTTTCTACCCTTCCTTTTCTTTTCCTCCCCCTCCCTTTTCTCTTTTCTTACTACTGGGGATTGAACCCAGGACTACTGCCTGCCAGTCAAGGGCTCTTCCATTAAGCTACATCCTTGGCCCTTGTTATTTTGAGACAGAGTCTCATTGATTTGTCCAAGGTGGCCTCAAACTTGTAACCTTCCTGCCTCAGCCCCTGCAGTTTCTGGGACTGCATGCGTGCTCTCCATCTGAGACTCTCTTCCCGACGTAGACACGGTGAGAGCAGAAACCTGTCTATGGTCATCCCGACCTTCTCCAGCTGCTAGGAGAGTCACTGTTGCTATTTTGAGAAACAGTGTCAGCCCTGTGGCAGAACAGAAGCTCGGAGACTCAGGGAGACCATCCAGGTTGTGTCATTTGAGCCACAGCCACCCCTTTGCCATGTTGACCCTCCTGTGGTGAGGGAAGAAGCTCCCCACGTTCTGTGCTGCTTTGGAGGAGTCAGTCACCTGCTGCTGGAAGAATTCAGAGCCACACACAGCCTTATAACGTCACTTCTCTCTGTTCACATTGCATTTGCGACTTGCCTATTGATCAGCGAGCAATCAATTCTGAGTTCACTGTGGAAATCTATAGAAGCCCCCAGAAGGGACCAACAACACTTTCTCCTGAAGCTTTTCCTCCTTGCTCTCACAAGGGTGCCAGAATCAGAGCATTGCCCACTCTCTGCTGATCTCACACAAGTACTTTTGCAAAGCTCAGGGCTTGTAAAGCCACCTGGTAAACCTTTCATTTGCCAGTTGGGCAGAAGAAGCATGTGGTAAGACACCACTGGGAAATCTGGGAGTTGTTCCTGGTGTCCCTTTGGGGTGTTGCTTTAACACCTGAGATGTGGCAAAGCCAAGACACTGCACCACCCACCTGTGGGCCCCACTCACGGAAGCAGAGGGTGGATCTCAAGCCCTGATCACGGGCCAGAGCTTTAGACCAAACTGCATCTCCTGGCCCACTTCCCTCTGGCAAGAGATGGGGCAGGGACAACAGGGGAGGGCAAGGGATGCAAAAATCATTAAGGAGAGTTATGTACCTGTGCTGTCCCACCAGGGATGCAGTGATCCTATTATAGACCTTTCCTCCGTAGAAGCTGATTGTCTCATGGATGGAAAGCAGCCCACACAACTCCTGGGTGACACCAGCCCTGGGGTGGGGAGGAAGAGTCTGCTGTCAGCAGTGATCACAGTGGCAACCAGGATGCCGAGGGAGGCGGGAAGAAGGAGCTGTCCCCACAGACAAACAGGAAGAGGCTCAGAAAAAACCGGAAACAGGGCTGAAAGGAAGAACTGCAGGAAAGGTCTCTGAGTAGAGCACAGCACTGAAAATGTGAAGGTGATTCACCGGGAAAGGGAGGCTGAGACGTCCCCAGGGCAGGTAGGGAGGCTGGGAGGGTGTCCAGGGGAGAAAGGAGATGGGCTCTGGGTTTTTGTGGTGGCCTGGCCAGGGCTCTGAGTGGTGAGTTTGGAGCTCTGAGCCATGCACGTGAAGAACAAGAATGGTGCGGATGCGGGGAGGTAGCCTGAGAACATCTCCTTTTAGGCCAAGCCACCCTGGCCTCACCCTGATGTGATCCTGGCTGACCAGCACGTGAGCTTAATGGGCATTGACTTGGCAGCCACTGTGATCATCCAGGATTCCAGTAGCTTAACATTTCATTGAAGAGGTTTAAAGCTCCCCACCAACCTCCTTCCGCCACACATGGTGGGGAGAAAAACTTCATCTCGACTGCACAGCAAAGCTGGCCTAAGATAGGAGACAATTCCCCACCTTGTCTTGAGAGACTGGGCCACTACTGCTGTGATTTTTCTCCTCCAACTAAACTTCCACTGGGGTGAAATCAAAACTTGGTTTTTAAAAATGCTCCTGTACTTCTCTGATCATGGGGGTCAAATAGAAAATTTTGACATTTCAAATCCAAAAGACAAGATTTCAAGCTCTGTGGAAGTTCTTTTTTCTTCTGACTGGCTTTAGGAGTGCATATCCCATCAAGAGAAGGAAATGCCGTGCTCTCTTCAGCAGCCACGGTTTTCCTATAGATTTTTTCTTCTCGAGACTGTTTGTTTAGATTGAAAATGTGTCTACTAAGTCGTGTTTGATACAAGTATCTGGAGCAGCCCAGTTGGGTTATCTTCCTCAATGGAGTTTAATATATGCATCCCCCTTTGCATTCCGTAAATCAATTTATGCCTTTTCCTGGAGTGATCAATAGAATGAAATCTAAAAAGCAGAAAAGAATTTAATTTACAAAGTCCCTTTTCCGGCACTGTCAGCAGATGACTTTTCTTATGGAAAGAGAAAATTCCCAGAAACAGATTTCATTAATTTCAGACAGTAAATGTATGTATTTTCTTAAAGGAAAAAAAAAAAAAAAAGCATTGCCCACCCAAGCCAAGAGCAGTACTGCCCCAGGTTAGTCATAAGATCATAAATTAAGCTATTGCTTCTTCAGTTATAAATGCGCACACACATGCTAGAATATAGAGGGACTTCCTGAGATGCTGATGACAAGATGTACCTTTGGTAAGAAACGCAGTTGTAGTTCTTGGCTCTTCTGCTTTTTGTAAACTTTTCCCATCATGTATATAGTCCAGTTTCTTCTAGCTATCCTCATTTGTACCATTCTGGGATAGATGTATATGAGCCCAGATTCCTGGTGTTACTGTTGTATCATTTATATTTCCATAAATTAAAGCCAGTATTAGCAAAAGTAACCCAGGAAAATAGCATGCAGTGGTGGGAAATAGCATTTAATATTTTCTTCCCCTGCAGTGAATTCTCTGTGGATAACAGGGTGATGTGGACTAAGAAATCATTGTCTTTGCTAGGTAAGGAGGAGGTCTGGAGTAGCAATAATAATAATCATAAGTCACTAATGAAAGAGAAAAATTTCAGGACTATTTGTAGACACTGGTGTTTAATCTTCCTAATGATAAATAGAAGACGGAGATATACGTGGCTGATGATGCAGGCCACCAGGCTGCTTTCTTCTCCATGGGTGAGATTGCCCTCGGGGACAGGTTCCCATCATGCCTTTTAAATCTCCCTTGTAGCTCCATGCTGAACAATGATGTCTCCGCCAGGCGATTTTTAAGCAAGGGCTTTATGACAGATGGCGTCCAGGAGAGCCTTTATCTCCCCAGCACCTACAAAACAATCAAGCTTAATTAGTGAGCAGCATAAGGCACTTGATTTGTGACTCTAGGATCCTGCAAATCAATCAGATTTTGCAGGTGAGTATGGAAAAGATGAAGGGCAAGCATCATCTCAGACTGCTTCTAAGCGTCTCTGGAGTGGCCCATGCTGACTGCACATGCTGGACAGCCACTCCCCTCCTCCATGCAGTCTTAGTTGGCCTCTAAGTCACCGTGAGCCTCGTGTTTCCCACCTAGGAAGCAGGGGTGCCCCTGTCACAGAATGGAGGGGCCTTAAACCCCTTAACCTGTATGCACAGGGATTAATGTGGGCAGTGTACAAGAATGTACTGTCTCCCGTCTAGCATAGGACAATACGGTGAGCATTTCCACGTGAAAGTCAGGCTGGGCAGCAGTGAAACATTGTGACTTGCCAGCGGCAGGTGTGCAGCCTGTTAGCGGTCTGTCTCGAGCACACCAGGCCCTACGACAGGAAACTTCCTTATCTGTATGGTTTTCCCATTCAGATTGAGCTCTGCACAGAGGTGTGCGCACAGCCACACTCTGGTGTAAATATCTCAACTCCACCGAGGACGACAGACCCTCAGCGTGATGAGCTCAGGACATAACCAGATGGTTGCGTCAGCCGGTGCAGGTGCTCTGAGTAGAAAAGCACAGGCTGTTTTGGAAGGGAAGGGGTCCTTCAGGAGACGCCCTGGCAGTAAAGGGGAGGAAATACTTGGCACATTGGGGTTGGGCATGGCTGAATGCTAAACCGGCTCTGCCTTCTGGGTCTCAACCCAGACCTGGGCCTTGACTTTTTCTTTTTTTCCTCATTGAATTTATTGGTACATTTTAGGTATACAGTACAGTTACATTCATCATTGGGATCTTTTACCTTTACATGACAGGTCTTGATTCTCATTTTTTTCCCTTGTCCCTGCCCTCCCTTCACACCCTCTGCCCCTCCCCATTTACAAACATTTTATTTCCATGTTTTTCATTTTCTCCTATTTTTTTCCTTTCTCTTATTACCTTTCCCCTACCCTTTCCACTTTCCCTACACTCTTAGCCCTTTTCTTCCTATTTCACACTGTCAATTATATCATTAGGATCTTATGTATTATTATATTTTATTATATGTTATTCACACCAGAGAAACGATTCGGTATTTACACATGTGTGACTTATTTATTTCACTTAGGAGCATATCCTCAATATGTATCCATTTTCCTATGAATGAATCTAATTTCTCATTCTTTATGGGGGCCTTGACTTTTTCAAACTGTGGTTTCCCTCTGTGTGGAGTGGGAGCCACTGTGACTGCCCTCAGGACTGAGTAAGATCACATCTGTGAGTCACTGGCTGGGGGCCCAGGCCTGCTCTCCTGGGCATCCCCACTCCCCCTGTAAACACAGCACTTCCGGGTGGTGCTCAGAACGAGGTAAGACCAGCAGTGCATGGTGAGGGAAACGACCAGGAGGGGAGGGAGCCCAGGGCCACCAGCGCTGAGCCCACATGCCTGTCCTTTCCCCGTCCAAGAGGTGACCCCAAGCTTTGTCAGCTCTAGGTGTCCTGAGCTCAGAATAAAAAGAATGATGTGCAGGGACATAAAGCTGTTCAGATCCTGCAAGGGGATTCAATGAGGACCTGGGCTCTGTTGAAATACTCTTATTATGGACCTGGGGATACGGCCAGTCAGGGAGAGATGTCCAGGTGGGCCTGAGACACCCCGCTCTGAGGAGCTGGAGGAAGTGTCCTGTGGTCACCCTCTTGGGCTGGGAGGATGCCCTTTCATTCAGTCACACATACCTGTGAAGTAAATCTGTCTTTGGAGATGTTCTCTAGGATTCTCAGTCTTTCTTTTCTAAGTATGAAGCTAAGTTTCATCCTTCACAGTCTAAGGCCCCTTCCTACCGTGTTGTAGCACAAGATCTGGTAGAGTTTAACTTTCTGGAGGAAAAATTCCTATGTGAAGAGTGAGGTTACTAGAGAAGCACGAGAAGACATTATTAGGACTTGCCCTGGAGGGTCGGTTTTAGAAGGACGGATGCCTGTGAAGCTGAAAGAGGCATCATGTGTTTACTAATCCCCTCTGCAGTATATGCCTGGTTGTTATAGAAAGATTTTGCAAGAGAATTTATTAATCAGAGCCATTGTAGGGTCTGCACTGTGAGAGCACTCAGAGCCTCCTGGATCCTGATGGGTTAAGGGGAAATGTAAGAGAATCTAGTTAGTGAGGGCTTGAGGGCAATCATCTGGTCTGTACCTATCTTGCAGAAAATGCACAAGATATTCTAGATGAGGTCACTGAGGAAGAGGACTGGAGAGGATGCAAAGGGTACCAGGACGATGCTATGAAACAAATTTGACCACAACACCCACTACCACTGCACAACTTCATTGGCTAAGTCTCACCTTCATTCTTGCTAGGCACCCTCTGTCTGCAGGAAAACTTTTGGGTTTCCTTGGGAGCTGTCTGCAGAGCCCAGTGGAGTGCCCCATCTTGTCTCTGTCCTGTTCACTCCTGTTGTCCCAGTTTGGAGTTTCCAGGGTTTAAAACTCAGCTGGACTTGAAGCCCATTTGTGCTGCTGTCACAAAATACTTGAGACTAAACAATTTAGAAAGACAAGAAATTTATTTCTTATAGCTCTGGAGAATTGGAAGCCCAAGAAGAAAGTGCTGGAAGGTTTCTGTGTCAGGTGAGGGCCTGGTCTCTCTGCTTCCAAGATGGTGCCTTGAATACTGTGTCTTCACAGGGTGGAACACAGAATGGCACAAAATGGTGGGCACAGTGTGAAGCTTCATCCACTCCTGAGGGAAGAGTCCTCATGACATAATCATTTGACAGAGGCTGCACCTCTTAATAAATACAGTAACGCATACATTACGTATATTTCAATATGAATTCTGAAAGGAACATTAATTCTGGAACCATAACACTGACCAACTAGGCTCTGGGTGATTCAAGTTTGGATTTCCTACCATACTGTGCTTCCTCAGGGGTCCTGATGTCCCAGCCTCTGGCCTGGTTTCCCCTAGCACTCATGGAAAGGGGTGGATGCTAGAAAACACATGAAGGAGCTGAAGCAGAGATCAGTTCTCCTTCCAAAACCTTCCTTTAATGAAGGTGGTTGTTCCGTCATCGATGTGGGTGTTCTCAGAATGTGCCTCCCAAATGGAGCTGACTCAAATTTTCTGTGAGATCCACATTTCCTTACAGGAAACTATGTTGGAAAATTGAGAAAAAAATAAAATTTTATATTATAAATCTCACTTCAATTTACCACCTCTGCCTTTGTGCACTTTTTTTCATGAAGCCTTATTCTACTCCCTTTCACATCTAGATTGGATGTTCAGATTGATGGGTGAAAACCCTAAATCTGAAGAGATGTGTGATTTTAACTCTGTTATGCCTACAGTAATATCAGTGATAAATGTTTAATACATGTTTAAGTACATCAATTTTGCAAGCTTAAAAATAGTCTGTTTTCCTCAGAGTCAAGGATCAAATAAAACAGAGTAAGAGCTTTCACCCTAGGAGAAATACACTGCACAGGCTCCTGAGGGATTAAGCTTGAGGGTCACATCAGTGTGTCCCATGTGAGGGGCACTCTGAGGTGTGGACCCCAGAGCCCTGTCCAGGAGCACTTCATGGTCCTGGAAAGCTGCAATTACATGTCCTGGGAGGTGGCTCTTCATCCAGGGCCTCCATTTCATGAGTTCCACTGGAATTTCAAAGCCACCTGTGATCCTCGGGGTCTTCATGTTGAGCCAGATTCCCAGTCCATTTTCATTTTGAGACAGGATCTTGCTAAGTCCCTAGGTTACCCAGGGTTGAACTTGGGAACTTCTGGAGAAAATCAGATAGTACTTCCCCTGAAGAGGTGTGGAAGCCAGTTGGAGAGGTGCAAGCCTGTTATCCCAGCTCTCTGGGAGGCTGAAACAAGAGGCTCCCAAGTTCAAGCCCAGCTGGATAACCTTGGGATTTAGCAAGATCCTGAGGTCAGTTCCCAACACCACATACACACACACACACACACACACACACACACACACACACACACACACACACTGTGGAAACAGAGTAGAAGATTCTGAGTCTCGAGTTAAGGTTTACGAATCATTTTGGTTTTCAAACACATTCAGGTTTGAGGAGATTGAGGTTCAAAAGTGGATGTGTGGGTATCAGTGGGCCAGATGGCCTTGGACTCCTGGGGCCCTGTCCTTGCCGCCCACACTTGGTCTCTCCTGCATATTCCTGCGGAATGGTGCTGCTCACTTCGGTAAGGAGAGCGGAGAAAGGATTCTGGCACACAGACGGTCTGTAACATGTGGTTTCTGTTCTTATCTGATTGACTCAACACACAGCTATCTCTGCCAGAAATGTCCAACTGCACCTTTGTCTAAGGGAGAGCTCATATTGATCTTAATCTAATTAGCCAGTTTGAACTGTGGTTTGTGTCATGATTCCTGTCTTGATCTAATTAGCTACTGGAGTAGCAGTGGCGTGGGTCTGAGATCATAATTACTGGTGTGCAGGAGGCTTACAGCATCAGGGTGCATGTGCTCTGCAGAGACAATCTCTAAACACTGCAAACCATCCACAGTGTAAGCCATGTCTGAGACACTGGCTCCAAGTTCTTCCAAAAATGCCCTGGCCTAGAAGCCAGAAATACACAGGAGCTCGGACCATGGCCAGTCACGCCTGTGTGTCCCTAGGGAAGTTCGTGTTTGTAGAACTCATTTTTCTTGTCTGCAAAAGAGACAGGCTCGGAGGATTAAAGGAGAGACAGCTTGTTGGGCAGCAATGTAGCTATGAGCGCTGGCTTTGTGTCTGGCCCATGTGGAGGGGTGGTGGGGCTCAGGCCTCTGGTTTTCTTCCCTCCTGTGTATCCTCCTGCCAGGCTCACTAAGAAAATAATTGCTCTTCCCTCTGCCTGACTTCCCATGTGACACAGAGATCTCCTGCTGCAACTTTACCTTCAAACTTCACTAGAAATTTGGGCAATGCCCACCTTCCTTCCTCCCTCCCTCCCTCCCTCCCACTTTCTCTTCTTTCCTTATCTTTCTCTTTCCCTTTCTTCCCTCCTTCCCTTCTTTTCTTCTCTTCCTTTCCTCCTTTCTCTTTCCCTCTTTTTTCTCCTTTCTTTCCCCTTTTTACTGTTGGATCTCATTCACTGTCTGTAGGTGTAGACAGCCAGCGTGACCAGAGGAAGCCCACCAGGCCAGTGTGCAGTGACACATTTGTGGATGAGGGAAGAGGGGTCTGGACTCTGCTGAGCAGAGCAAAAACAATGCCACAGAGTTCTCAGAAGCCAGGGTTGGTCTTGGAAAGGGTAGTAGTGTGACTGCTAATTTTTTTTTTCTTTTTGTACCGGGGATCAAACTTGGGACTTTGCACTTGCGAGGCAGGCAGTGAATTCAGAACCACTGAGCTAAAAACCCCGCCCTGTGACTGTTAATCTTGATATGTCAATTTGACCGGATTAGGCACCTAGCAGGTATGTGAAGTATATGTACTTTGGGTGTGTCTGTGGGCACACACACTCCCTTGCACAATTATGTGAGTGTCTTCTATTTACTGTGTTTGTCTAGAGAGTCCTATCAAGTAGTTCAACCAAATAAGGAAGTACCGGCTCAGTTTAGCGCAGAGGAGGCGGCAGGAAGGGAGGGGATCCAGGAAGGTGGGGACCCTAACTCCCTCGGGGTGGGGTGGGGAGAATTTAGGCTCGGTGTACCTCAGCTGGTTAGACAGCTGGGTGTTCGGTTAGCATATACTCACTTGGGTTTTCTTTTGCTGTCTGGCCCAGGCACCGGGGCCTAATGGTTAACTTATGGTTATTGTCTTCCTTCTTACCAGCCCTCCCTCACAAATGCCTCTGTAGAAATAAAAAGCTTTTTCTTTTCCATTTTTCCTTTTCCTTGACTATACTGCTATATCTTTAGGTCTTGAAAATAGCAGACGGCACTTATTTTCTTGCTTGTGGGATTCGTTTTGGACAGTGGTTTTTTCCAGCAGGGAGCCCTGAAGACTGTGACTCTGAGAAGCAAAACCATCCAGTCAGAGAACTGCAGTTGACCATCACAGCGCATTCCTTTCCTGGAGCCCACAGCTAGGGACTGCATGGGTTCTGGGAAACAGAAGGGTCAATTTCCTGACCCGGGGGACTCAGCGAATCTGAGAGGAAACATGCAATTTCAGCACCCACCTGTGCCTCCTGGAAGCTAGCCCCAGGGCACTGATAGTTCTGATCTTCCGGAAACCCTGTGAGGTCTTGTCCTGTGCCCACCAATATCTGGCAGAGCTGCAGGCCCCAGCCCCACACGGTTTACTACATTTCTCTGCCACAGAGCATGTTGGACAGTTGCGGGGAGAAGCTTTATAAGTGCTTCCCCAGGACCAGGGGTGACTAAGTTTGAAAGTTTGATCGAGTTTGTGTTACTTTGTAAGTACTAAACCAAATAAAGGATGTGTAACTGCAAACAGTGCTGACCACAGGGGAAAACAGCGCCCCCCAAGCAACAGACACAGGGCCATTTCCAAGGAACATGGAAGCTGCCTCACCAACATGATTTTGGTTCTTTCTGCTGGCGAAATCCTCCCACTGACAATAAACAATCTTTCCGGGGCATCCTGATAATGTTTAATGCATGGGACTTGTCTTTCTGTACGTTGCCATTAGCCTCCGCATGCTGGGGTGGAAAGGAATGTGTAATTTCAATACTGGTGGGATTGCTGGTGCCTGTTACTTGGAGTGGGTGAGAACTGAGGAAAGGAAACTTTCATGAACCATGCACGGAGGGCTGTAAACGGCACAGAGCTGTGTTAGGAACCCAGTAGGGCAGTGGATGAGAACACTACCTGTCAGCTTTGGTTTAGAAATGGTTTGGGATAGGAGCCAGCGACCCAGGTGACTGTCTGGAGAAGTCTCCAGTTACTCAAACACCAATGCTTTCCTTAGCAACCCCAAGTTCATGGGATACTGATAAATATGATGCTCATATTTGGGAGACTGAGGCACGCTGCCATAGCAATGGGGGGAGGTTGGGCACCAAGGCCGCATGCCTCAGTGTCCCTCTGCTGCCTGGCACTCCTCAGACACAGAAACATATGCTGGCTTCCTCCTGCCCTGGACTCCTTGAGCAATCTGCAGTTAGAGGCAGGGCACAGATGACCGCCCTCTTTTTACCTGAGGCAGACAGAGCCCTGGAAGTGGTTATCTGTCTAAACCATGGAGAAGCCACGACTTGTAACTTCTCTCAGAGGACTTTTACAGCACCCATGTGCTGACTTCAAATGCAATAAGATGCTCATAGCTGATTAGAGAAGTGAGGCTTTGTGGGACACCAGAAGGATCCTACATTATGGAGGAACACAGGGCCTGCTGTGGGCATGGGACAGGCATGGAGAACCTGCTCTGAGACTCCACAGGGATCCATTTCTTCCATGATGGAGGATGGATGTTCTGCAAGCATCCAGAGTATTGTCCTTCTGAGACCCAGTGATGGCACCTGAAGTCAGCTGTGGGGACAGTGTGACCCCCCTTCAGGGAGAACCAGAGCCCCAGATGCCCATGTAAGGAAATTAGAGTTGAAAGGAAGAACATGGCGGACAGAGGTGGAGCACCATGGGAAGGAAACACCACAGCCTCTCACTATTAGCCCAGGACAACAACTGTTTCCTGAAAGTTTGATGTGATAAAAGATTGTGGAAAGTGCCTCCAACAAGAAGCTGGTGACCACTGCTTCCTTCTTTATCCAATCTCCTTCTGAAGACTTTTTATCCAAATACCATCACCTGGAAGGTGAGGATTTCAACCTGGAAACTTTAGTGGATGTGAACCCAGACCACAGCAGTATGTTTTCACTGCCCCCTTTTACTTACTAATTTTACAAAAACCATCTCTTCTGGACACATACTGCTGCTATTTATTACACCCCTCAATTTTTAAATGAAGAATTAATTAGTTTAAGAAAACTGCAGTTGCTTTTATAACAGGACTTATGTTTACCTTTTACAAAGCTCGTAGAAATCTTTCTTATCATTTCACTTTTCCATCCCTGAGTCTTTAATTTAGGAATTTATCTTGTGATTGGAGCATATCTTTAAGTAATTTTAGGGAGTGGAATATAGTTATTATTTGCTTGTGCTCATGAATGAAAATGTGTTTTCCTGTTGCCTAGGTACATGATTTTCATGGTTCATAATTAACCTGGATTTTAAAAGGTAAGATGTCTGTTAGGAAGAAAGGTCTGATGGGTTTTGTAGGCACAGGAGACCATGTCTGCAAAGGTAGAGAAGTGAAAGAGAAAGGTGGTCTTGTGGACAAAGATAAGTGATCACTGTAAGTAACTTGGCTTGGGACACTGAGAAAGAAAATGTGTCAATATGATAATACTGTGTTTTGTGTCTTTCATATATCTGTCTATATCTCTATATATCAAATTAGATATGTGAGCAAATGTCTAATTTATAAAAAGATACGGGTCTGTATTGAATATCTGTACTCAAAATTATTGCCCTTTTCTTCTCAAATAAGATTATTAGCACTGAATTAGTGTACATTTGCAATACAGAATAGTGATGTTCATCTGGGGGGAATTGGTAAATGCACGTAACATATCCTGGTTATTTTCCATCCTTTTATGACCCTCTCTCTTTGCTCCTCCCCTCTCATGATCCACTCACTCTCTCATCTCCAAAAATCTGTCTTCTAACCTAAAAAAAAATAAATAAATAAATAAGTGGATAACAGCAAGGAGAGATGCTGGGTCTCAAAGTTGTTTTGTTTGGAACACTAATGGCATCATTTGAAAAATAGCTGTGATGCCAAATTTAGCAAAGCTATACACTATTTAGCATAGCAACAGGGCTGCTCAAACAAAACATGGGCAGGGCACTCCCGAAGCTCTTTGGAGGGTGGAGTATCAGAGAGGTGGGAGAGACCTGCGGGAGCGTGGGGAGGAAGCGATGGACCCACGTGGTTTCCTTAGCAGCGACTGACGCACAGCTGGTCACCGCTGTCATTTCGGAGAGTTAAATAGGCAGCTATTAAAAATAAGACACAGTGGAGTCTGAAGGGCCCAAGTGACACCTTCCTCCCATGGCCCTCCTTGCTGGGTGACCTTGTGAAGGTCACTGTCCCAGGAGTTTCCCGAAGCTGGCCTTTCAGGTGGTAATTGACCAAGCAGCCACCATGAATCATTGGAGTAGTGGAGGTTGACGGGCAATGGCTCCATCGGGCCACAGATCACGGGGACCAGGGGAGGTGACATGCTCTGCTCGGGCACCTGCTGGCCCTTCCTGGTGGGACCTGCTGTGGAGTCTCACCTGTTTCACCTGGTCTGCCGATGCTGGCCTTCATTCTGCAGGGGCAGCTGCCCAGGACCTGCAGGGACCTCACCGTGGGGATCTCACCCAGCCCCTTTGAGCTCACTGTGGCTGTGCCTTGCCTGGTCCAGCTGGCCTCGTGACAGTGACAATACCTAGGTCACCTGCTTTATGACATTTTAATACTTGTATTTTTCTGTAGAGCTGAACTGTGCTGGGCACGGTGCTTCTGCCCTGCAGGTGGAGACTCAGCCACGTGGGGAGACACTGTCTCAAAATAAAAAATGAAAATGGGATAGGGTTTTAGTTCAGTGTGAAGGCCCTGGGCTCCACCCGCTAATCCTGCAAAAGAAAAAAGAATCCTGCAAAGCGAAGTTCAGAAAAAAGATGTTGCATTTACAAGAGGATAGCAGATACCTGGCTTTCTCTAGCCTCTTTCTAATAATGATGTTTTGGGCAGCGTTTGTTTCGTAGTCTGGCAATTGATTGGCCAGGCCATTTTTGTAATTCATCGTGAACATTTTAATGGACAGGACAGTGTATTCTGTCCCTTGGCAAAGCAACTGGGTTATGTGTCATGGACTAGCTTCTCAGTAAAGCATAAAGAATGAATTGACACAACCAAAGAATATTTATTGGTGGTTTTGCCATGAACTGTCTCTGTGACCCTGGATGTCCTATTACACTCCGGATTTTTCTCTCCTCATCGTGCTCCAGGAATAACAGCAATGCCTTCATACGTTGTTATTTTGAATATCACGGTAATTTTTATTCTTAAGAATATTCTTCCAGGTTGATTTCAGTCAAGCAGAAGACTTTTTAGTGTTTCTTTTTCTCAACTTGGTTTGATCTTTATAAAAAGACTCCCAGAGCCTAATGATTTTCTTTTTAAATGAATTTTTCAGACAACATTTATGAGATCCTGTCAATAAGACTGAAGGTCATTTTCTACCCTTGGAAATACTAATAATGTATTTCTCAGGAAGAAGGGCTTTCTTAAAAACAGTGGTAAATGGTGCTTGAAAGCAGAAAGATCAACAAAATGTCAGGACCAACCAGCAATTATGGAACCTCTGTCAGTGGACGGGTCCTGAGATACGCACAGCTTCCAAAGGCCCAAAGCTCTGCTGCTCCACTTACATCCTGTGGTCTTTGAAAACAAGAAAGGTACAGGGAAAAGCAGGACTGCCAAAGAAAAAGGTACAGGAAATAGCCAGGACAGCATGTGATTCCTGTGCTTAACTTTCCTGGCTGACAGGGAAAGCAGTTTTGGACCTGTGGCTTCTCAGGGGATCTTAGGATGACACGGTCTCCACCCAGCTAGCTGCAGACATGCAAGCCCTTCTCATAATATACATGCTGGTGTCAGAAAGAATCTGAAAAACGTGTCTGAGCTAAACTGGGTGGGAGGGTTCTCAAGTAGGAGAGGTATGTTTGATTTGCTGAATGTTGACAACACTGCCTTGAGCTAGATAATGAAGTGGTTTTAGTTAGAACAGCTCGGAGTCTGGCACCACACATTTGTCAAGAGAAATACGCTTGAACAAGACCTGCAGGTTGATCTCCAGCCTCAGATTAGATTTAAAAATCGTCATGCCCAAAAGGCTTTAGAGATGTATTATTTTCCAGTGTGAACATTTCCAAATTATGAGGTTCCTAATCACCACGACCCATCTAAGCAGACAACATCTGTGTCACAGAGCCTCACTCCATGCGGTCGAGACTGGCAGAAAGAAAAGAGAAGTTCGGTGTTCACCAGGGACCACTGTAAATGTACCAGCTCCCAAGCTACAGGCCCTGGCTCTACTCTCAGGGCAAGTCTCAGATCTAAACTGCCACAACGACTTCATTTCCTAAGCATTATCTGAAAGCAAACGGGATTCCAATTTAATTGATGGGTTGACCCATTATCTCGTGCTGACCCAGAAATACAGCGCTGAGGAGGGTGGGAAGGGCTCGGGCTGGCCTAGAAGGTCCCAGTGGGGCACAGGTGTGGGCCTCAGGGCCACTGCCCTGCAGAAAGAAGGCTGTGGCCTGGGTGTGTCCCAAAGTAAACGCACCACTTTGGCTGCCCCGAGTTGGCGCAGGACACACCTGTGCGCATTTACCATTCTCTACCGTTTACCAGACTTGCCCACTCTCTGAGAGCAACTGCCACGGCTTACCGTGAGGGACACTGAGTCCAAGCATGACCCAAGCTTCCCACACAGACTCAAAGCCAACTTGTACTTCTCACTATACATCAGCATCCTCTGGAGAAACAGGATTAGTAGGAAGTCTCTGTATGACGGTGCAGGGACTTATTCGGTGGTTCGCAGGATCAGTGGCGGCAGGGCCCACAGTTGTTATCTGCACGCTGGAGAGTTGGGGATCGGGTAGCGGCTCAGCCCCAGAAGCTGAAGCTGTAGAACAAGAGGGAGAAAGGACACAGCCACCAGCCAAGGTCAGAGGCCTGGGAGATCCCTGCAGAGTCCCTGGTGCCATTCTGCACTGGAGGCTGAAGAGACTGAAGACTACGTTCACAGGTGAAGGCAGCAACAGACAAACCTGCTCAGACTCAGGTCTTCAGGGATGTGGCAGCTTCTTTCTTTTCTCTTTATTCCGTGCAGGACACAAGCATACTGTTGGTGCCACCCACAGCTTGGGTAGGTCTCTCCCCTCAACGTGCTGGCCCACCTGGCAGTCACCCATGGGAGCACTACAGATACCCACGCCTGCTACGGAGGCAGAGGCAGGAGAATCATAGCTTCAAGCCCAGCCCGAGAGATTTAGTGACTTAACAAGATGCTCTCTCCAGACAAAAAATAGAAAGGGTTGTGGATGTAAGGCAGGGTAAATGCCCTGGGTTCAGTCTCCAGTACCCAAATAAAAGAAACAAAAAGAAAGAAAGAAAGAAAGAAAGAAAGAAAGAAAGAAAGAAAGAAAGAAAGAAAGAAAGAAAGAAAGAAAGAAAGAAAGAAAGAAAGAAAGAAAGAAAGAAAGAAAGAAAGAAAGAAAGAAAGAAAGAAAGAAAGAAAGAAAGAAAGAAAGAAAGAAAGAAAGAAAGAAAGAAAGAAAGAAAGAAAGAAAGAAAGAAAGAAAGCAAGCAAGCAAAAAGAAAAATCAGGACCCCCCACTAAAGTGTTAAAATGATCTCCAAGGTCACATGTCTAACCCTGTGGTGAACTCAGCCTGTACAACCAAGTTCTCCTATCTCATTCTGATGAACCTCCCACCACCAGTTTTCCAATTGTCATGAAAATTCTAGATATTAAAGAAAATGGATGCATGAGGTGTTTTTGTTTGTTTGGTTGGTTTTGAGACAGGGTATGTCCTCCAGGCTGGCCTTGAACCCACTCTGTAGCCCAGGCCGGCCTCGAAATTGCAGTGATCCTCTTGCCTCAGCCTTCTGTGTGCTGGACTACAGGTATGCACAACCACTCCCGGCACATGCGATGACTTCTAAGGCAGTTCCATCCTCCAAGTTTTGGGAAGTGGGCTAAACATACTAAACAAGTGTGAGACTTCAGACACTGTAGATAAATTTGGTTCTATTATTTACAGAATGTTGGGCAAGACATGCAGTTCCTCTGCAATCTTACAGTCTCCACCATAAATTCTGTTGTGAGTCCTCAGGGTTGACGGATTTGGATGCTGGCCAGTCAGGGATTATTCTTCCTTTCTCTTTCCCTAGGACCCTTACATCCTGCACGGTTCCTTCAGTGTTTGCCTTGCTTGTAATGCATTTCTCATCACTTTCTGCCTGCAGGATTAGAACTGCTTGGAGGATAATTTTCTTAGTGCCCAGCTCTTGCTCTTCTCATGTACCCCCTGATGACAACCTTTACCCAAATTAATTTCCCTCTGATCACATTTCCACTAACACTGCCTACCTTTTACCTGTCTCACCACCACACCTTACTTTGATGCATAATATGACCACCCACAAATCCATGAATTCCTTGACAGCAGGAATGAGCTCCTGTCAGATTTCTACTCCCACAGTCCTTGGTATGTCATAGAAGCCTGCGATAGTTCAGATCTGAAGTGTCCCCCACAGATGTCTTGTGTGTTCACAGGCTTTTGGGAGGCCGTTGGATTATGAAGGCCCTGCACTCATCATGGATTAGTCTGTCGATGAGTTTATAGCTGAATGTGCTCTAGGAGGCAGTGCCCAGTTGAGGGAGGTAGGTCCCTACATGCGTTTTTTGGAGGGCTCTCTGCTTCCCAGAGGCTATGTATTGAGCAGCTGTCACCCACCAGACCCTTGCACCATGCCATTTCTGTCTTAAAGCCAGAAAACCATGGACTGAATCCTCTCCAGTTGTGAGCCAAAATAAATCTCTCTCCCTCAAGCTGAATATGGCAGATAGTTTGTCCCAGCAATGGAAAAGAGATTAATTAACACCCTGCCCAACACAGGCATACCCATTCCAGTTAATCTTCAAGCTCTGCGAGGAGTGCCTATTACTGTAGAGTTTGACACAGAAAGGGAGAAGCTTCATTTAAATTCTCCTTGATAGGGCATGAATGTTTCACTCTAAATATTGCGATTCACCTTAACCTCTTTTGTGGGAAGATATGTAAAATTCAAATAACAAAACAGAAGGATACATTTTAATATTGCACCGCCACTTTGCGAAACCTCAAGGTTCATTCAATTTACAATTTCTTATTTCCCACTCTATACTGACCTCAAATATGAAGATAAACTCTTTATGAAAACTAATAATTGAATTTAACAACATTCTTTGGCGGCTTAATGCAAACCTTCACTATCTTTCATCTCAGCCCCTTGAGAATGGAATTTCATGCACAAGGAGAAAGCCTCTTAAAGTATTCTTCCAAAGAGTAAAAAGGGAAAAGAAAAAAATGTGAGAGAATGAAAAGATGAAAATAAAGTGTTTTTAGATGGGGAAGGGAGGAGGGGGTGAAGGGAGGGCAGAGGTAAGGGGAAAAAATGAGAATCAAGACTTGTCATGTAGAGGTACAAGATCCCAACAATGAATGTAACTATACTGTATCCCTAAAATGTACCAATAAACTCAATTAAAGCTGAAAAAAAAAGTATTCTTCCAAGATTGCATGTGCTTCTTTTGGGGCTAATTTTTCAAAGCATCAACTTTAAGCTTCATGCAAGCGTGTTCATTGTAAGAATCTCAGAGGGGAAGTTGGAATATCTGTTTATGTTTAAAATGCAGGCTTCAGGAAAATACTTTCATTTAGCCCTCTAGTTAAGGAGTCCATGTTTGCACAGCATTGACTTGGTTTATCCTTTATTTTTTATTTTGCTGCTCTTACACTCCAGGGTTGGTCCTGTTTCTGTGACGCATCTCCAGCCTGAGTGTAGCAGGAAGTTTCCCAGGGAGGGAATCAGTCAGTTCCTATCCATAGGGGGACAGTGTAGATGGTGTTGCCCAAATTAAAGCAAGACCATTGCGTTCACACAGTCCAGAGAGGTCTCTGATGACGGACGTAGTGGCTCCTTGAATTTAGGAACATAATAAAAAGATTAGATATGAATGGGTGGACTCACTTTTCAAGTTACCAGCTTCCTGTCACTGTTGTCTATTCCAGTTCACGGCTTTCAGGCACCGAATTAGATAGCTTTTCTCTTGATCTCCAGGGAAATGATTGTCCAAATTTGTATTTGTAAATGACGAGCTTACAATTTTCTTTTCCTGGTTCCCTCTTTCCTGTACAAAGGACATGTTCGATTTTGTGCACCCGAAATTCAGGCCCAGCTGCCAAACCTCAAAGGGAAAAGTGGAAACTGCTGCACATATGGGCGCATGCCTGTAATCTCAGCTCTAGGGAAGCTGAGGCAGGAGGATCACAGTGAGTTCAAGGAGTAAGTGTGATAGCAGAGATCAATTTGAATGTTTGGGTGGTTCCAATCCTGATGGTCAACTTGATGAGGTTAAGGGGCTCGTGGAAAGGTGATTGGGTTGTGAGGATGATAACCTTAGGAGTGGCCTTATTCATTGATGAGCTTAGTGCTACATGTGTTATCAGGAAATGGAGCACAGTTGGAGCAAGGGTGTCATGGAGACTACACCTGGTCCCTTCCCCCTTCCTCTCTGGTGCTTTTCTCCTCATTTGCATTCTGGCCACCATGAACTTGGCTGCTTTGCTCCTGAATTCCCTTCTGCCATGGTGTTCATGTCCTGGAGCCAGCCAACCATGGACTGAACCCCCTGAAACCATAAACCAAATGAAGCCTATCCTCCTTTAAACTGTGAATTTGGGTATTTTGCCCAAGCAATGGGAAAGTTGACCAATGTGGTGACCAACAATAATAAGCACCAAAGAAAGTCTCCAGGTAAATGTATAAAAAGCACTTAACATGCTATTCCACTGGCAAAATTGCCTTATTTGCACCCCTGAATGAAGAAGCATTATCGATGAAAATCTGATTCTGAATTTTCAATGGCAGTTGTAACTTTTCCATGAACTATGCTGGAACTGCAGAGTCAGAAGTACCCCCTGCATATTTAAAATGTTTTCATTAAAATTTGCCCTAAGGATTCCTGCTTTAAGAGTACATTGTACATTAATGTCACTAGGATATTTTAAAAATGACATTTGCCATCTGAAGTTATCTCTGGATTTAACCTCATCTATTCTTTAACTGACAACCCATTTTTAAATATTAGAGTTCATTTACACATAAGGTTTTACATATATTCTCAATTACAGAATAAATATGGAAAACATTTCCTTTAAGCTGAACTTCTTGCCTTATCCATCCATGTTTTCCCCCAAAATTCTTTCAAGAATATATGAGGTTAGAGAAATATAATTTATTAGTATATATGTCATGTGTTCTACAAACTTGCTGTATTTTTCATTAGTTCTAGTACTTTTGACATGCATTATCCTCGTGAATACATATAGTTTTACATATTTCTTTTCAGTATTAGTTCTTTTATTGGCTTCACTTTTCTAATTACTCTAGTTAGCCTATTAAGTCCAATGTTGAATGAAAGTAATAAGAGTGGCTATATTTAATTTTATGAAAAATACCCAGTTTTCTACCATTAAGTATGATATTAGCTATGGGTTTATAGATGCTTTTTATCAGACCGAGCAAGTCATTTTCTAGTCCTCATTTGTTGACTAATTTTGTTTTGTCATGTTTTATCCTGAAAGTATATTAAATTCTGTTGAATTTTTTCCCTGTTAATTACAATAATCATGTGGCTGCTGCTTATTACTTTATCAACATGGTATATTAATTGATTTTGGAGTGCTAAACCAACATTGCTTCCCTGGTCTTAATCTCACTTGTCATGATGTTTAATTATTTTGGATTTGGTTTGCTACTATAGTGGTTTGTAGTTTTCTTTTCCTATGTTGTGATTTCTGATTTTTGGTTTCAGAGTAATTCTCATCTCTTAGAATGCATTGGGCAATGTTCTTTCTGCTTACACTTGGAGGATTTTTTTAAAAGAAGTGGTATTAATTCTTTAAACATTTGGTAGAATGAAGTGCTAAGCCATCTGGACCTTGGCTTTCTCTGTGGGTAGTACTTGGACTACTAATTCAGCCTGTTCACTATTATAGGTCTATCCAGATGGCCTATTTCTTTTTGAGCCCGTTGTGGTAGTTTGTATCTTTCTAGGAATTTGTCCATTTGATCTAAGTTGTCTTATTTATTTCCAGATATGTATTCATACCGTCCCTTCTTAATTCTTTTTTATTCCTGAAATACCTCTTTAAATTCTAGTTTTAGCAAGTTGAGTCTTGTTTTTTGTTCTTAGTAGATCTAGCTAAAAGTATGGCAATTTTGTTGCTAAACATTTTCTTCTAACCAATGCTTTTGTTGTATTCTACATATTTGTTATGTTGTGTCATTTCAGAATAATTTCCAGCTTTCCTTGTAATTTATCATGTAGTACAATGGTTATTTAGGAGTTTTTGGCTTCATTTCCACATACTTGTGAGCTTTCTAAATTTCTTTCTGTACCAGAATGAATTTCTACACTCATCCCATTGTTGTCAGAGAACACGCCTTGTATTTTTCCATCCTTCTTGACATATTTAAGTTTGTTTTATGCTGTGTCTATACTGGACAATGTCCATATTCATTTGAGAAGAACGTGTCTTCTCCAATGTTGGGCATATTATTCCATAGATGTCTGTTCAATGGAATTGATTTATAGTGTTGCCAAAGCTTTGCATCTCCATGTTGATCTTCTGCCTGTTCATTTTATCTATTGCAGAAAGTATGGTACTCAAAGTTTTGACTATTATTGTTGCTAGTCGGCCAAGGGTTCTTTCACTTGATTCAGATAGAAACCACACATTCACAAGTGCAGCCCTGCTAGCAGTCCTGCTGTGACTAGGTAAGGTCTGGTGCCAACAGTCGACAGAACCAGCTGCTGTTACTGTGCTGCTGGCCAGTGCCTTCCAGCGCCATCTTGAGCTGGGCACCGTAGGCTGACTGTACTAACTGCTGGTCTCTACTGTGTACCTTTGTGAGCTGCTGGTCTCTGAAGCTGTGTGATGGTAACATCTCTGAGTGTTCATTGTTCATTCTTTTGAAACAACCAATGGGTGCACCCTACTCAGGAGAATGGAGCCCTCTTCTCTTTATTTTTCTGTAACATGGCCTCAGTTACATATCAGTGAAGGCAATGTTGGGGTTTGGACCTCTTGGGGAGATTGCATTTGGGCTGGAATGAGAAAGAACCTTGTGCTATTGGCTGCAACTATGAAGTTTTCATCCCATTGAGCAGTGAGGGAGGAGGCAGCGAGTAGGGTCTAGGTTCACAGATCATAGACTCTTGCTACTCTTACTGAATTTTAGTAGATTTAATTTTTTCCCATTGTATCTGTGCCTTTAAAACCATTTCCAGACTTGCTTGTTGGTTTTACTGAATCAATTTGATGAAGGAGAAGGTGCAGATGTCCCCAGAATATCCTTCTGGGCGTGATATTCCCAACAATCTTAAAATCTATTCATCTTTCTTATGAGTAGTATGATCTGTGCAATGAGCTAAACTTGCAGTGCTCTGCTAAGGATTGAGGAAGGCCATTGCTATATCTTGAATATAAAGGGCCTCCCAGCGACTTACGTAGTAAAGACTCAACTGCAGTGTAGCAGTGCTGAGAGGTTGGGTTCAGAGAGAGGAACTGCATCATGAGGATTGATTTATTGGTGAATTCCTGACTCAGTGGACTCCTGGGAGGCAATGGCAGCACAGCTGGTGGAATCTGGTAGAAGGGAGTGAGTGGTCTCGGGTATTTGCCTTTGGGTCTTGTATCCTGTTCCTCACTTCTTCCTTTCTATTTCTCTGATCTTTGGCACCATGAAGTGAGTGCCTTTGTTTCACTGCCCCCATGTACCACGATGACCTGCCCCAAACAGGCCCAAGAACAACAGAACCAGGTGGCCATGGCCTGAAACCTTTGAAAGTGTGCTCTGAAATAAACCCTTTCATCCTTTAAGTAGTTTTCACAGGTATTTTGTCACAGCAATGAAAAATTGACTCATATCCTAAGGTGTGAACCACTTGTAAATTATTAAGTTCAGCGCATGTTAGTCTAATTGTACACACTGTGGGTTATAGCAAATTGAGTATTGTGTAGTTGCTAAGCTAATGCACACATGGACGTGCTGTAATCACTGGACACCAGTGCCAGGGATGGATTCTTGTAGCCACCGGAGCAAGGGGTGTCATTGTGGCAGCCTTATTTGGCTTCCTTGTGTAGTGCTGCCTGTTTCCAGATGGCATGCAAGCTGGGCTTTATTAAAATTTGCCCATACTTCACCTTGGTCAATTGCCAGGGGGAAAGACCTGAAGGTGGCACCCTCTGGTTTGGGATCTGCTCTGAATGGAAACTGGAGAGCAGTTAATGGAAAATGTGAACAATTGATAGAAGGCCAAGAACATTCATCCCCGTTTCTCCTCCTAAATTGGAAGCTACTTTTGCAATCTCACTTATTTTCTAGGAGCTCTGCAGAATATAGGAGGCGCTAAAGACATTCTCAAGTTTTGATTCTTTCCTGCAAACAGTGATCGAGACAGGAAAGCAGACGTGCACACACTAAGTAGGGCTTTAGATGGGATAAAAATGAAACAAAACACAGAAGAGAAAGGATTAATGAGACAGAAGAAGGCAAGTGTACCTGTGTTCAGGAATTTACAACTCAGATGTGGCTCCAGTAACCCGTGCTCAGGTTACTCACACAGCGAGTCTGGTGAGAAGACCATGGCCTGGGCACTGTACAGAGCTTGTATAATTGTGCCAGGAGTCTGCATATTGTGTCTTGGGAAATGGGCAGCCATCAAAATATTTAAGCAAATGGGAGGCATCGGTCATGTCCTTTTTGTATCCCACATAAACTATGGAAGGATCTGGGAGGGGAAATGACCAGGGAACCCAGGAGATGAGCCAGGGATCACAAGTTCAAGACCAGCCTGTGCAACTTAGCGACTTAGCAAGGTGCTGTTTCAAAATCAATCATAAAAAATGTCTGGACAGAGCTCAGTGCAAAGGCCCTTGGTTTCATTCCCGGTATCACACACCCCCAAATCTAACTTTACTTCATCACTTATTTAGAGCTTTATTTCCTAAGCTTTAAGAAAGTGCTAATGTAGATGATCCTCGAGGTCTTTTCCATTTAAAAAATATTCCACAACAATGTTGTTTTTTAGTCGGCTCAGATTTTCTCCCTCATAGGATGTGGTGTCTCTCTTCCTTGTAGCACATTTATCCCAGCTGTTAGATTTGTAAATGCTGTGTTCACAGATACTGCCAAGCACATTTCCCCGTGTCTGAGAGGTATTTGATATACTCGTTATGTTGGCATTATATGGTAAATATTTAAATGTGATGCTTTTTTAAGTTGTCCTATCACATGATAGCCATTACCATAATTCAGTAAAGCCCCGTGCAGAAGCTGGTACGCTGGTGGCAAGTCAATATCAGGACTTGCAATCTGTCAGAATTGCAGATTAGAGGGAGGTTGGGACATGCAAATGAGGAGGAGCCGGGTCTCACAAGCATGTCCCCACACAGACTCAGGGGAGGAACAGAGGCTTATCGGAGAGACAGCCCTGCTGCCCACCAAGGCTCTAGTTCTGCCCACCACATCGCCAGGGAGAGGGGTCAGTAATCAGGAAGGAGCCAGGCATGTTATTCCAAACAGAGGTTTATGGTGAGCCTGGCAGTCCAAGAAAAGCTGGGGACTTCAAAAGGACAAGATGAGCAGCCACCCCAACCCTCACGGATGCGCAGCCTGGCAGGGCAACGTGCCCAGATCAGTTTCGGTGCCCTGCAATGCAAATGGCCTTATTACATCACCAGGCGATTATGGAAACAGGCCTTCCAAAGATAAAGTTCTTACTGTTTTAATACCTGCGGTGAATCCATGCTTCCGAGTGTAAAGGATCAGTCTCATTTCCAATGCTCTTGTAATCCCCCTAACCTAGCTCGTGCTGGTTGACTCCCTGACTTGCTGTTTGAACAGCAGGTTATGCTTGGTAGCAGAGTGGTGGTGTGGAGTGGGGGGAATGAGATGGAGACGAACTGTAGGTCAGAATAAAAGCAATGAAGAACGGTCTTCTGGTAATCAAATAATGTGAAAATCAGAATCGGAAGTCGGAGGTGCAATTTGAGAACATTCGGGGTACATATTATAAGGCAGAAGGTAGAATGACGGCTGGTGTCGCTAATGAAGGAACTTATATCACACACAACACTTTGCACTCATAAAGAGTAAAACTCTGTTTAAACAAGAAAGACGGAGGAAGAGCATGCGGATTAAAGTTCCTAGAATGTGGCAGAGTTCCCAGGAATATTTGAGGCTTATAGGCTTTTTCTCTGCTCCTTTGTCTTTTAAAGTTGAAAGTCAATTGTGTGACCTCTTAAGGGACACTAGGGTCAAACAGTCCCGTTTCTTTGCATGCTTCATTAGCTTTTGGCATGCAAAACCAAGCGAGGCACCGTGGCGCACATCTGTAATCTCAGCATTTTGGGAGGCTGAGGCAGGCAGATTGCAAGTTTGAGCACAGCCAGGCAACTTAGTGATTTAGAAAGACTCTGTCTCGTGGTTCCAAATGAATTTTTGGATTCTTTTTTCTAGTTCTGTGAAATATAGTGTTGGAATTTCAATTGGCATTGCATTGAATGTATATAACAGTTTTGGTAGTATGGCCATTTTCACTATGTTGATTCTTCCTACCCAGGAGCAGGGGATATCTTTCCATTTTTTTATATCCTCTTCGATTTCTTTTTTCAGAGTGCTGTAGTTTTCAGTGTAGAGATCTTTTGTTTCTTTTGTTAGATTGATTCCTAGATACTTCATTTTTTTGGATGCTATTGTAAAAGGAATTTTTTCCCTTATTTCTCTTTCTGTCTGTCTGTTATTTGTGTATATAAAGGCTATTGATTTTTGGGTATTCACCTTGTATCCAGATACTTTACTGAATCTGTCAATTAAGTCTAGAAGTTTTTTGGTGGAGTTTTTTGGATCTTCAATGTAGAGTATCATATCATCAGCAAATAATGATAGTTTAACTTCTTCCTTTCCTATCTTTATTGCTTTAATTTCTTTCTCTTGTCTAATTGCTGTGGCTAATGTTTCCAGAACTATATTGAAGAGAAGTGGC
>NW_022900937.1:35349221-35365680 GCF_012274545.1 Fukomys damarensis | reverse complement strand
AAGATAAGAAAGGGAGCCATTAGCCAAAAAAATGAAAGCTGCCTACAGAACCTAGAAAATTCAAGAAAATGGATTTTCTGATAGGGTCTCCAGAAAGAAACAATACCTACCAGCAACACCTAGATTTTTGGCTCTCATACTTCTGACTTTCAGAACCATCTGATTTTTGTTTTGTTTTGTTTTGCTTGTACCGAGGATTGAACTTGGGAACCTTGGGCTTGCCAGGCAGGTAGCAGAACCACTGAGCTAAATCCCCTTCCCCAAGAACCACCTGATTTTTAACAATGTGGATGCAACTCACTTGTTTCTTCATTGTCCTACATATTCTTTATTCTATATTTCATTTTTCAATCCCTCATTCTGAGTCTGTTTTTCATTCCTCCTTTTCCCCTTCTTTCCCCTATTTCATGAGTACATCTCCTTCTATGTCCTTTCTCTCACTTCCATTTTTCTTCTATCTGACCCACATTTCTTTGTTTTAGTTTCCTAATCTCTTATCTCTATTGTGAACATTATATCTACATGCTGGTCCACAGATAAACTGAACTGTTGTGAATCTCCCCAGGCTCATGAGGAAAGCCTCAGTAAGGGAAGGGGAAGGAAGAGGAAAGGGGATGAAAAAACTTAAGGTCTGTTATGTACATGTATCAACTTCCCACAGAAATGCAAACATTATGTACTACATACATGCACTAGTAAAAAAACTAAATGTTAAAAAATGAAATAAAAATAATATTCTTAAGGGAATGTCTCTCCCACCCTCAACTTCAAGCACAAATAGTCACAATGTTAATAGGCAAAGGGGGACAAATGTATTGTTCTGATAAATTTTTCAATGTAATAACAAACATAAATAATTTGCAGTGATGATATTCATTATTTGAATGTAACGGCCCGGTAACTTATTGAGATAATCATTTGTTTTATCCTTTTTCTTTAAGAGATGAAAAAGAATGAAGACTTTTTTTATTAGTACATGTTCACAGCTCAAAAGGTTTACATTCCTTGTATGAAGTTGTTACATGTCCATAACACATTTTAACTCCTTTTTTCATCTCTTTTCCTCTCCTCTCTCTCCCTCCATCTCTTGATCCCCTTCCCATTTGAGAAAGATCTGTCTCTATTTATTATTTATCTCTTACCTTACTCTTTATCTAAAATTTGTTTTTGTCATATAGGAGAAACCATGTGATATTTAAGCTTGTATATCAGATTTATTTCACGTTAACATTGTGGTCTTAGGATAGATACATTTTCCTGCAATGACTCAAGTTTATCTTTCTTTATGGCAAAACAGTACTCCATTGTATGGAAATACCACATTTTCTTTATCTATTCTTGATGGACATACAGGCTGCTAACAAGATTTAGCTACAATGAATTGTGCTGCTATAAACATGGGTATGCATGTATCACTATAATTTGATGTGTTTAACTATTTTGGGAAGATATATAGAATGGAAATGGCTGGGTCAAGTGAAACTTGTAGTTTTATAGGGAAAGTGGGAAGGGTAGGGGAAAAGTAATAAGGGAAAATAAAAAATATGAGAAAATGAAAAAATGGAAATAAAATGTTTGTAAATGGGGAGGGGAGGAGGGGGAGAAGGGAGGGTAGGGACAAGGGGAAAAAATGAGAACCAAGACCTGTCATGTGAAGGTACAAGATCCCAGTAATGAATGTAACTGTACTATATACCTAAAAAGTACCAATAAACTCAATTTTTAAAACAGAAAAAAAAAAAAAGAAAGACTCTGTCTCAAAAAGAAAAAGTGAAAATACAGCTGGAATGTAGCTCAGAGGCCCTGGGTTCAATGTTTACCTCTGCAACCAATTGAACAACCAAACAAATGAGCAAAAAGCCCCAATCCAGCAGTTTCAGATCATATAGAGATAACACACTTCAACAGTGATGGGTACTGATTTCTGTCCTTGTCCACCCCGCAGGATTACTGTGTTCACTTTCCTGTTTCTGTAGTGACTTCCACCAACTGTTTCAAAGGAGCCCAACTCCCTGACTAACCTCCGGGGGCCCAGCCCGGCCTGTGTGCTGTCCTTGAGATGACTGTGGCCTTATCCTGCTCCTCAAATCTTTCTTATCGTTCTTTTCCTGGTCTGTCTGTCAGCTGTCTCTCTATTTCGCTGTCTCACCCTGATGTTAAGTCCCACTAATTGCTAACTGATTATTGTTTTCAGAAATGTATTAGGGCATAAATTGTTCCATAATACAATCTGACTAAGCTTTGGTCCCTTAATAGTGCCATTTGTTGTATTTATTTATTGCGCTCCTGGGGTTTAAGCTCAGAGCCCTCACACTGAGCTATATCTTAAAATCTTAAACTTTTTACAATTTTCAGATAAGTTGCTAAGTTGCTTGGGCTAAGCTTGAACTTGCAATCCTCCTGCCTCAGCCTCCCAGAGTGCTGGGATACCAAGGCTTTATCTGAGGCCAGTATTTGAAATTTTCCCTGATATTATTATAGGCAGCTCAGTTAGATAAAAATATTCTAGGTAGTCAGACAGGGCTGGACCCTGGAGGGAGTCAGTGCCGAGGATGGGAGCACATCACAGCTGTGGCTGGAGACACATCTGTTCAAGGCCAGGCCTCAAGATAAAGACAGAAGAACCAGGCCTCCAGGCCTCTCCAAGGGTTAAGCAACAGATTAAAGATTTTACTATAATTGGTATCACCCAGTCCAATAAAGTCTAAGTAGACATCAGTCACACAGGTGGGTGACCAGGACCTCTCAACCCATCTCTTCCTAAAAACACCCTTGTTCTTTCCATGTACCTTTGCTACGTGGCCTGCTTCCCCGCTGGATCAGTATTACCTAAGTGCCTGTATTCATAATCTTATGGGCTGATCATAGTTGACCCACTTTGTACCCACCTTGTGATTTTGCTCTATAAACTTCCTTTGAGGAGTGGGCTCCTTGGCAATCCACTTTTGGGTCCCCTCCTGTCTCTTAGGAGCTATTCCTTTTCATAAACTTCCCGTCCTTCAGTGGGAAGATCCACCGATGAGCACAGTCACCTTAACACACAGGAGACTTTTGGGGGCCATTTTAGATCTAAACCATAATGAGTATGAGCACACACCTTTGTATACATAGACCGATGATTGATAGAGAAGCAATGAATGAATAAATAGACCAACCTTCAAAAATTCTTATAAAGCATTTTAACTCCACACAATGCATGTTTCCTGACCTTCACGATGGGTCTCGGTCCTCCAGCCACTGGTACAGGAACCTTTGCAGATGGTCTGTGTCTCAATTCCCTTGAAAAGAGGCAGTGGAGTGATGAGCATCTTTAACTTCACTAGTGATAAACACTGCAGCAATCTCATCATGACAAGGTAAAAGAGACTCAAGTTTAAAAGCTGAACACCATCCAGGAGTTTAGAAAGAGCCGGACATGTGAAGGATTCTTGACAGAACACCAGGGAGCTCGAGGTTGGGTTTTGTTTTGTTTACTTTTTTGCCTGTGGCAGAGACAAAGAGGCCTGGCAGAAAACCACTGCTACTCTACTACGGTAAATGCAAGCACTTCACAGATGAGGTCCTACAGCACCACATGTAATTTCCTGTCGTCCTGCAGTGCAGATTCAGCAACCAAGAATGGTAATTTGAGATCGTTTTACACTATTACAGACAATATGGTTGGAACAAAAATCTCCTGTGAAGTTTGAAATATTTAGCTCTCATAGCTGCCACATTTCCAGGCAGATTTTTTTTTTTTTTTGTATCAGGTCTCATGGATGTCTTGTGCCCAGGAGAGGGTACACATCACCACAGCATCTCTTACATCTGAATTTTCCTCACCTCTGTATCCTTTTGAAGGCACTTGGGGCTTTAGTTTGCAAGGATAAAATGAGTAATGCAGGACCAAACTGCTGTTGATTCTATTCATGCACCTCATGTCCATGGGACAAACTGATTTTCCCATTTGGTGGGGGGTGGGCAATACTGAAACTCTTCTCTTTTGAAACAAGAGGCAGAATATTAACAGCAGCACCTGAAAACTGAACTACAAAGTTATGAAAGGGGAACCCAAAATAGTGTCTTCTTATAACAGCTTCATCTGACACATGCCAGGCTCTTTAGAACTTCCCTCTTGTAGACACAGGGCAGAGCAACATGTTCACAGTTGTCAGTGAACACGCTGCTAAAATTTAAGTAGAACGGAATGTGGCAGGGAGACACGCTGATTCTAAGTCCTGGTTACATAATATGGTTTAGGAAGAGGAGCACTTTGTAGATTAACCTGAATGCTAGTGCTAAAGCCATGAACATAATTATGGCTTATATTTTTGTTCACCTGCTTCACAGATATTTAGCAAGTAGAAAATGTCTCATGCAGACAATGATTTAATTGATAGCAGTGAAGAACGGAAAACACTTATGCTGGAAAAAAAAAAAGAGTTCCACTTTGGCTAACCTGTAGTCTTTGCTGGTAAAGAGCTAACCCAGACCTGAATTCATAGGTAAGCATGGCTTTGCTAGTCATAGATCACTGTTAAATGATTTGGTGCATTCTAACTAAACAGAGTGGCTTGATAAGAAGCCTGATACTCATAAGACTAACATCATAATAACACATTTTGTTAGCATGGCCTTTTTGCTGGGGACTGGGCACTGTTTGAGGTGCTGGTGAGATAGCAGTGAACAAAACAGAGAAAATGAAGTCTCGTGGACCCTGCCTGTGGAAATGCAAGACCATGTCCCACAGCTTCACATGTTCACAGCAGCTCTTCCTGGAGGAACAGGGAGGGTGTCTGCAAGAATTTCCAAAATATGAAATCAGCTTCTGAATTTCAAAACCAACCTGAGAACCCTGGACATCACAGCCATGTATGTAATCATCTTCGGACACCTTGAAGCACATGGCCATTTCCTACCTGGAAACCTGGAAAGGACTAGGAAGACAAAGAACCCTGTGTTGTAAAAGGAATGTCTCCAACTGCTTATATCTGGGAACCAGAAGCTGACTGGCAAAGGCACAGACTTAGTTGCCAAATTCCATGGTTATCTCTCAGTTCTCACATTTTATTGATCTAGCAACAGCGCCTGAAATCGTAGATCATATCTTCTCCTGGTAGATGTTTCAGTTGCTTCTCAGAATACCTCACTCTTTGTTTCCCCTTTTATCCTTCTGATCACTCCTTCTCAATTTCAATGGATGAGTCTGTCACTTATCTGGAAACTCTTTAAAACTACAATGCTCTGAGGCTTGGTCTTAAGCATTCTTCTACTCTTTATAACAACTACACCATGTCACGAATCTCCTCCAATCTCATCATTTTAAATATTAACTGTAGAGCCTTCTCAGAAAAGCTGATATCAAGCTTACCCCTCCACTATGAAAAACACATGGACAAAATGCAGAAAACAAAGGGTGGTGAACACTGTGACTAACTAATGTTGAGCTACATATAGGGAAATGTGGAAAATTTTCAATGATTTTATGCAAGAATACTAACAGTATTCTTCTCAGCTGTACCCAGGTCATTCTCTAAAACAGACCACATACTAGCTCATAGAACATGTTTCACTAAATTCAAAGGAATTGAAGTTATCCCTGTATATTTTCAGACCATAGCACAATGAAATTGGAGAAAACCAGCAAAAGAAACCACAAGAACTTCACAACATACGGAAATTGAATAGCACCCTCCTGAACAACCAAAGGGTTACATAGGAAATTAAAGAAGAAATTAGTTTCTACAATTAAATGATAATGCTAATACAACATATTAGAATTTATGGGACACAATAAAAGTAGTCCTATGTGGGAAATACATAGCAGTGAATGTCCATATTAGGAAAACAGAGCAAGCTCAAATAAATAACCTAATGCTGAAGCTCAAGCTCCTAGAAAAAGAAAAGCAAGACAAACCCAAAGCTTGTTCAAGGGAGGAAATCATAAAAATCAGTAGAAATCAATGCAATGGTGACTAAGGGAATGATGCAAAAAAAAAAAATCAATGTATCAAAGAGTTTGTTTTTTGAAATAAACAAAATCGGCAGACCCTTGGCCAACCTTATCAAAAAAGGGAAGAAAAGGCTCAAATCCATCACCTGGGAATGAAAAGGGTGAAATTACATCAGACACAGAAGAAATCCAGAGGATCATCAATGCCTACTTTGAAAAATTGTATTCCAAATAAGACAGAAAACACAGAAGAAATGGACAAATTTCTAGATATATGTGAATTATCAAAGTTGAATAAAGAGGATATAAAAATTCTAGACAACCCAATATCAATCAGTGAAATTGAAAATGTAATTTAAGACTTACCACCAAAAAAAGGCGCAAGGACCTGATGACTTCACTGCTGAATTCCGCAAGAAATCTAGAGAAGAGTCAATTATACTACTTCTCAAACTCCTTAATAAAATTGAAAGGGAAGTAATACTACCAAACTCATTCCTGTAAGAAAGCATTATCTTGATTTCAAAAGCAGAGAAGGACCCAACCAAAAAAGAGAACTACAGGCCAATCTCCCTAATGAAGAATACAGAATACAGAAGTTCATCAAGAAGATCATACACCGGGGCCGGGGAGTTAGCTCAGCGGTTCGGTGGCCTGCCTTGCAAGTGCAAGGACCCAAGTTCAATCCCCAGTACCAAAACAAAAAAGAAGATCATATACCCTGACCAAGTGAAATTCATCCCAGGGATGCAAGGATGATTCAACATATGCAAATCAATAAATGTAATAAAGTATATTAACAGAGTCAAGGACAAAAACAATATGATCATCTTAAAAGATGCAGAAAAAGCATTCAACAAAATACAACACATATTCATGATAATAACCCTACAAAAAATTGGAAGAGGTGGTCTTTTTTTCAACATGATAAAAAACTATCTATGAAAACCCAACAGCCAACATTATACTAAATGGTAAAAAACTGTAATCTTTCATGCTAAAATCAGGAACAAGACAAGGATGTCCACTATCACCATTTCTGTTCAATATATTTCTGGAAACATTAGCCACAGCAATTAGACAAGAAAAAGAAATAAAAGGAATGAAGATAGGAAAGAAAGAAGTTAAACTGTCATTACTTGTTGGTGACTTGATCCTCTACATGGAAGACTCCCAGAACTCCACCAAAAAACTTCTAGAGAGAGTAGCTTGGATACAAAATCATCAGTCAAAAATCAGTAGCCTTACTGTACATGAACAACAGACTCACTGGGGAAACAATTCCTTTCAAAATAGCATCTAAAAATAGAAATATCTAGGAATCAATCTAATGAAGTAAAATACTTCTATTTTGAAAACTACAGAGCTCTGAAAAAAGAGACTGAAGATGATATCAGAAAATAGAAAGACAACCCTTTTTCTTGGGTAGGAAGAATAAATGCCGTACTTCCAAAGCTGCTGTACAGATTCAGTGAAATTCCAACAGCATATTTCATAAAACTAGAGAAAAAAAATCCAAGAATTTATTTGGAACCAGAAGAGACCTAGAATAACCAAAGCAATTCTAGGCAACAAAGAGAAAGGGTATCACAATGTCCAAGTTGAAATTGTACTTCAAAACTACTGTGATAAAAACAGCATGGTACTGGCAAAGAAACAGATTTGAGGAACAGTGGAAAGATAGAAAGATGCATCTTTGACAAAGGAGCCAAATACCCTCACTGGAGAAAAGACAGCCTCTTTTATAAGTGGTACTGCATTTCAACTTGCCAAAGATTAAAACTAGACCTATATCTCTGACCATGCACTAAACTAAAATTGAAAGGATCAAAGATCTAAATACTAAAAGAGAAACACTAAACCTGTTAGAAGATAGGTTATATAGAACTCTTGAAGACAATGGGATATGAAAAGACTTTATGAACAAAACCTCAGCCACACGGTAGCTAGCACAAAAAAATCAACAACTGTGATCTCCAATTATTTTTTTGTGTAATGTTTTATTTTGCAATGTAGCAGTGTAGAAAGAATTTTAAACACTAAAAACAAAGCTAAAAGACAAATGGACCAAACAGAAAGAGCTGCCGGAAACTGCTACAAAGACAACCCAGTAAAAAAGCCAAGCAAGGACAGAGTTCCCAGAGCAGGGAGCATAACTGGTCCTTCAACAATCAAAGAAAGAGAGAGATAAACTCCAGAAAAGATAAAGGAAGGTTTTATAAACCTGCCAGGTCTCTTCTTCCTTGCAAATCTAAGTCAGATCTTTTATTTCCTTGTGTAGAACTTAAGGGCTGCCCAGGTACTTGTTTTTGATACGGGATCTCCCTGTTACCCAGGCTGATTCCTCACCGGAGCTCTCAAGTGATTCTCCCAACTGAGCTCTCCAAGAAGCTGGGGCTGCAGGTGTGTACCACTACATCTAGCATCATACTGTTCTGACATGCAGTTGTGCACTATGATATCAGAAAATGGAAAGGCATCCCTTTTTCTTGGGTAGGAAGAACAAATGCCTATGAATGCATAGTCTTTTCCTCCATCCATGTTAGTTCTGATGATCTGGTGACCCTGAAGCATTCCTTCTTCTCCTTTCTTGCCACTGTTCACAGTGTTTCATCACCTGGAAACAATACCACAGCTGACTGACCTGAGGCTGTTCAACTGTTGGCTTACATGAGCAGCCCTTTACTGGTCCTATGAGAACTCAGGCCTAGAAGTGGCTTTCAACATTATTCAGCTGGCCTCTTCAAACTTCTTAACTTACAAAGTTAGAAACGTGCAGTAGGAAACATCTTAAGAGGCATTAACTGGGGGCAGAGGTAGGAGTAGGGGCTGTCTGTGAAGAAAGAAGGCCTGAGATAAGGAAGCCACATCCAGGAACAGCAGTGCTGTGTCTGCCTTTTTGGAACAAATCAGGCAATACCAGTTTCCAGCCGCCTCAGCTTCTCCGGTAGCCCCTGGAACTGGCTTTGACCCCAGTCAATACAGATCGGAGGCTGGCTATATCTGCAGCTAGCTGAAGGCTAGCTGGTTTGGGCCTGTAGCAGACTGTGAGGAGCCAGGATTCCAACCCAATTCATGGGGTCCTGTGGGGCTGCAGGGAGCTCTGGCACTGAAGAACGTTGGGGCCCTCCCACCTGTGCAGCACTGCCCCTGCGGCCCTGCCTCCTCTGGAGTCCGGGAATCAGTCAGCTCTCACCACCCTGAATGTCCAGAGTCTGTCCTGGTCCTTGCTGGCTCATACTCAGACCGGGTTCCATGAGAGAGGTGCACTGCAGGGGCCCCAGGGACTTGGCACCCATGGCATAGCGAGCCTTGACGAGTGACAGCCAGCCCTCCTCCACCTGGGTGTTCAGCTCCTCCCGCTTTGCTTCCAGCTCCTCCAGGTCCCTGCACAGCTGCAGGAGCAGCAATTCCAGCTCTTCCTGCAGGTCTTCACCATCCATGACCAGCCACACTTCACTGGGTTTCCCTGAGGCTAAGGCGGAATCCTCTCCTTTCAGGCTGTCCAATCACCGCTAGTCATGCCAGGACAACCAATACATTTGTGAGGCCAGCCCCAAAGGGCGTTTCCATCCATAGCCAGGAAGCCAATGACCTTCCCCACTAGTCCCCCAAGCAACCAGTCTACTGTCTGCAAAGTGGCCGCTAATGGTGGTGGTTCCTATTGCTTCCAGAAGCAATGAACTTTTAAAAGTTGAAAGGCAGGCTATGGAAGAGTACAAAGCTTGATGGCAACCTTTTTAAGGGAGCAGTGGCTTTAAACAGTTCTGGAAGGTACGCAGTCGGTGAGACTAATAGAGTCATTCACTGTGCTATTTCTACTGTTGATGGCTGTTTCGAGGCACAGTTATGGTTGATTTAGCAGTTCATGAGATCTCATCATATTAAAAAGCTTCTGCAAAGCAAGAAAAATCACCCACAGTTTAAAGAGGCAACCCACAAGGCGGGAAAAAAAATTTTTTTTTTTACCCCTGTTCCTCAGACAAAGGTTTACAATCTAGAATATATGAAGAATTTAAAAAACTCAGACCCCACCCCAAATTTAAAGACCCAGTCCAAAAAATGGGCTTCTGAAACGAGCAGACATTTCTCAGATGAAGAAGTAGAAGCAGCAAGTAAACATGAAAAATGTTCCACATCACTGGTCATTCGAGAGATGCAGATGAAAACAACACTGAGATTTCACCTCAGCCCTGAAAGAATAGCTGCTTTCAAGAAATTAACCAATAACAAATGTTAGAAGGGCTGTGGAGAAAGAGGAACCCTGCTCCACTGCTGGTGGGAGTGCAGACTGGTGCAACTACTGTGGAAATCAATATAGAGATTCCTTAAAAATCTAGGATTAGAAGTCCCTTTTGATCCAGCTATTCCTCTGCTGGGTATCTTTCCCAAAAGAATTAAAAGAATCATACCACAGTGACATATGCTCACCCATGTTTATAGCGGCACAGTTTGTAATAGCTGAATCTTGGAAACAGCCCAAAATTTCCATCAACTGGTGATAGACAAGGAAGATTTTTTTTTAATAAAATGGAGTACTACTCAGCCATAAAGAAAGGTAAACTAGAGACATTTATAGCTAAATGGATGCACATTGAGGCCATACTCAAGTGAAATAAATAGGACACATATATGTAAATATTGAATTGTTTCCTCTGGTGTGAGAAACTGAAAGTGTAATTGAGGACCAAAATGTATAATACATATTGTAAAATAGTAAGAAAATATTCAGAGGGGAAGAAGAACTAGAGAGGAGAGTGGGAGAACAGAAAGAAGGGAAAGAAAAAATGAAAAACAGGGGGGAAGACTGGAAACAAAGCTTATGCAAATAGGGAGGGGTGAAAGGGTTGAAGGGAGGGCAGGGGAATGAGAAAAAATAAGAACCAATATATATTATGTACTGGTACAAATTCCCAATGATGAATGTGATCATAATGTATGCCTAAAACATAACCATAAATTTAATAAAAAACAATAACAGCAATATTCTGTGAAATATGTAACATACACAAAAGCAAAGCTTTTAACAATAATAGCAAAGACTGTTGTCAGGAAGAAAGTGGAGCCAAACTTTTGAGAAAGTCTTGTATTTTCCATGAAGTAGTAAAATAATATTATCAAATGAGGCTCATACATTTTATACTTTGGAAGAAAATAAAAGAATTATGCCAAAAGATACTACAATAAAGCTAATAGAACAGGCAAACTGATTAAGAATAAATTTTAAACACTTAATGAATTCAAAGAAAAACATGAAAAGAGGTATTAAAAATCTAAATGGCACAATAACAAGGTGTTCGACCTAAATCCAGCCACATTCATGGCAGGATTATATCCTGAGAAACCCACTGAAAATGAGCAGAGTCATAAGCTGAAAAGGCATTTAATACCCCAATGAGTCCATCAAAAATGAAAAAATTTGCAAATTAGACCATCTCCAGTCAGATTCTTTTCAGTTCATTGGGGGCTCCATGCCAATAAACTCATTTTAAAGTTGAAATATTGGCAAGTGGAACCAACTTTAATAGGCAATGTGTTAAAGTCTAAGTGTTAGGACAGAGTCTACCAAAATTGTCTTACTCGATTTATAGGAGAAACAGCACTTGGGTTCTTTATGTTTTGAAAGTCAGGCAGGGTCTGTCCTGCTGTGGTTTCTGAGGTGGGTATTAATTTGAAGCTGCTCTCATGCAAGGACGGTTGAATAGGAAGAGAGGAAGAGAGGGGTAGGTGTCTCCTCATCTCTTTCGGGCTGTGGGTAGTTGCGGGGGGGAGGGACCATAAGCCTCACAGCTGGGTGTGGACCTGGGTGTAGGGGTTTTTCTTTGTTGGGCTGGATGGTTGGATGGAACTGGTGAATGACAGCAGAAGGGACCTCACATCTTTAGGAGGAGCTGCCTTCATGGTCTCCTGGGTGTTCTCTGGGTGGAACCCTGTCCCACATCTGTTAAGGACCTGCTTGGCCTATGTGGAGCCTCTTTCCATGGCAAGGGACAAGGGAAGGGGCTGCCCCAGAGGCAGAATCAAAAAACTTTTGAGCTGACTTATAATACAATTTACTCATCTAAAGTGTACAGATTCACTTTGGACAAGATTTTAAGTTTTTCTATCACCAACACAGTGGACACATCTCACCACCCGAAAAGGTATTCATAGTCAAACTATTTCCTGTGCCAACTCTAGAAATCATTTTGTTCTGTGTTGCTGTACATTAACTTTAGATATTCCTTTAAGTGACATCCTATGACTCAGATTATTTGGTCCCTTTTTGCTTTTTCTCACTATAATGCTTTTGATCTTTATGCATATTACTGTAGCATTAGTGACATGTTTTTTTTTTTTTTGGACCACCCAGGAAGGGTCCTAGTATGTACACAGGCCACACTGTTCTCATGCAGTCAACTGTGATGAGTGCCTGGGTCATCCCCATTTAAGTTTGATTATGGATAAAGCTGATCTGATTATTTATGTACAGGTCACATGCAGTTATGTTTTTGTATTTCTCCAGCAAATATCAAGGAATGAAACTCCTGAATCATATAGAATATATATATACATATATATATAACATTACAAACACTCTGCTGAAAAGTTTCCCAGAGATTTCAGACCCTTTGCAATTCTAAGCATACACAAGAATTCCAATTGTCCTTGACAAATGATGGCATTGCCATTTACCTTGGTACTTTCTTCTCTTCAAGTTGATTTTAGCTGTTCTGATGGATATCTGCAAGGCCACTTAATATTTTCATTGACATAGCAAATTTAAATCTATTGATTGAACCCATGGGGATCACAGGCCATAATAATTTTAATAGGAACAAAGGGTTGACACCTTACTTCACAATTACAGGATGACGAAATGGCAAAATATTGGAATATCATCATGATTTTTCTCTTAAAAGTAAGTATCAAAAGCAACGTGATTTGGAACAGTCTTCTCTCCACACACCTTTCCCATCTTTCTTCCTTTGTGCCCCACACAGAGTTTAGAAAAAAAAAACTGGACCATTTTTGTTAAGAGACAATAAATGTGCATATGGTAAGGCTGATCTCACCCTTCCCAGGAATAGAATTTTGGCACCACAGTCAAGAGAAATCTCTAGTTCTCCTGGTTCCCCATCGCTCGAGGATCATTCTGTGAGACTTTTCTTGGTGTGGTTTCCAGGGTACCAAAATGATAGAGATGCAAGGTCTATTACAGGCCCACTGCTCATTAAGCAATAATTTAATAGCACAGGGAGAGCTGGCTGGGTCTCCAGCTCTTTCTACCATGATACCTCCTTGCCAAGTATTTGACGTGAGGAAGGTTCTGTGAGAATTATTAAACATCAACCAAAGAATGAAGATGGTCAAATATTTTCAAAACTCATTTCTGGTTTTTTGTAAAACTTTCCCAAGACACTTTCAGATTTAAAAAATAAATAAAGTTGGCATTGCAAAAAAAAAAAAAAAGAATTATTAAACATCACTCACAGAGCTTGGCTGCATCATCATCATTATTATTTTGTAGAATTTCAGTGTGAATGAAAACCAGGTTCTGTCACCTCTCCATGGTTTTAGTTTGAGTAAATATGCATTTACTTGGGGCTCATCAAATCATCAGTTTCTTTTTTTCCCCCAAGGTTGGTGGGAACTGAGTCCTCCAAAAACAGTGTTTGGAATTGCCTTGCGAATTTGACTTGGTTTTAGTGCATTGTGAGAAAACATTATTGAAAACGAAAATTCTCAGAGTTGCATGATGGAGTCTTGCTGGTCAGTTTCTACAGGACTCTGATGCTGCTGTACGTCATTCTTCTTATCAATATTCATGGGGTGGAAGCCGACCCCTCAGTGGGTTTGTAGAGTCCCCAGCTGTGGGCTATTGAGAGACGTCTGTGAGGAGAGGAGGGGGTCACTCTTAGCCAGCTCTGAGCCTATCCAGCAAAATCTCAGAGTTGAAAAATGAACTGGCTAAGCTGAAATAGGAGCCCTGCACACCAGCACATGCTCAGATTTCCACACCTGCCGGGTCCTGGCTGGCAACCTGGAGATCCAGGGTAACAGTAGGCAGAGATCGGAGCCAGGGGAGGGAGCAAAAGGATGGAGTGGATAGACCAGAGGCATGAAAAACACTGGGTCTTCTACTGTGTTTTCAGTAATCCCGACAGCCTAAAATCTCTAAATCCTAAAGGTCCAGACAGGAAATGGCATCAGGGAACAGGAACCAGGTAGATTTACAAGGAACAATCGGTAAATCCAAGGAGCCTGAAGGAACTCTTGCCTTGCATTCCCATTGTGCTTTTCCATCCATTTCCAGGAGGCCCAGGTCCTGTGAGACCTAAGACCCCAAAGCCCCATCCTGTAGGGATAGGATGGGATTTGGGATCCCACAGACCCTCAAGGAAGTGCTGGTCCATCCCTTCTTAGAACTTTGATGTAAATTCCCAGAACACCAGAGATGATAATACACCAGCATTCCAAGGAGTGTATGAGAATGAGTGTGAATGCACTTTAAATGTTGGAGCAATGAATGAATATTAGTTTTGCAGAGAGACAGAAAATGGATCTTCATAGGTGTCTCACCCACCTGTGCATCTCATTAAGAGATCAAAAGTTCAGGCATAAGATTATTGCCCTAGAAGATCTGCTTCCCATAATGTGCTTTGAGTTTATCCCTTCCAACTCAGTCCTCTCTGTGACTGGTTTTTATAATTAGGTGATTGATTTCTTTCCACGAATTTAAGTAAGACTGGTAGCTTTACTGGTAATACCAAATGTCACTTCCAAAAGCGTCTTCTCCTTTTCTCCTCTTAGTTGCTAACAAATGTCTTTGGCAGTATTGTGAAACTGCAGAAATGGGAAACAGGGACAGTCCAGATGGATGGGAGGCCACACCCACTCGGGACAAATGGTGCCCAGCTCCTGACCACTCTGCAGGCCCTGCTGGTGACTCTGTGGGAAAACTGGCCAACTGCAGTGACCCTGGCACCATGCAGATCTCCTGTGTGAGTTATGTGAGGCCAGTGGCCCACCAACCTGAGCATGGGGACCCCACCAAGAGAGCACAGTGGTGTACATCCTGGGAGTGAGTGTGTATGTGGAGTGTTCCACCATAATGTTACCAAAACATGTGCCAGCTGCAGAATTAAAGTCTCTCTTGTAGTACTAATTCTCCATGGAAAGACAGGTTCCTAGAATAGGGTTGGTTTACTGTAACTGTGGACTCCTACCATCCGAGAATATACCCTGTGATTTCTGAGGAAATTTTCATGTAAAAGAGATCTCTACAATTATTTGAATTTTAGAAGCATTTTGACACAGCTGGGACAATTTACTTCAGGACACAGAGTAACACAAATACCTTACATTGCTATTTATTTACCTCACACTGTGGTCTGAGTCTTTCTTCCCTAGAGCACTGACGGTAGATTAAACCCCCCTGTGAAACCTCAGTGCACTTTTAATGGAGAGTGGCTCCTCTGTAATCTGTAAAACACCCCACCAATGTTTGCTTCAGGTGTAGCAAATCAGGCATTGCAGCATGAACTTTCATAAACCTAAAATCTTACTGCATCTCACTGGGAATAACTTTTGTTCATTAAATAGGCGGTGCAAACAATGCCTTGCATATTACTTCCTTTCAGTCTAATTAGATCTGACTCCACGCCTCTGTTCACGTGGTGCTCTTCATTCTGGAAGGCTCCACTGGACCCATTCACCAGGGGTCATGAGATGGCCTTGGTCTGAGAGCCCAAGACCCTGGAAACCCAAAAGTACTGATGTAACTGTGCCAGTTAAGGCAACTACAGGTCTCTCCACTGAGCCTTTGGCCTGGCAGAACCCTGTGTTTTGAACAGCAGGGTTCCTTAGAGGTCCAGTTGTCATCTCTAGAAAGAGACAGGGATGTGTGACCTCCCAGACTGTGCGACACAGACCCAGCAAGGAACCAAAGACCCCGGAGGGGGTCTCTTCAGCTGCCTGCCTGCCTGAGATCACCTGGCAGGTGCGTGACTTCCCGGACTGTGCAACAACAGACCCAGTAAGGAAGGTAGCCGCGCGGGCGCCCTTGAAACACCCCCAAGACCTTCCCCCCCGACCCCGTTCTCAAACCTCCTGATGGGGCCAGTCCTTAGACCAACTCTGCAGAGGCATAGGTTCTCATGAAGGGTAGTTTTCTGATTTGGTTCTGCATATGGTTGTACATGTGGTATAGTATGAGAACAGAAACAGTCTGAAAGAGGCCCTTCAAATTCTTTCTCTCTCTCTCTCTCTCTCTTTTCTTTTCCTCATTCCACCCTAAAATTTCTCTCTTTTTTCTCTCCTCTCTCTCCAACTCAGTCTCTTGCTCCACCGTATTGTCCCTCATCTCCCTTTTTATTCCGGCTCCTGCCCTAACTCAGACTTCTTCTTTTATTATTTTTTGTTTTTAGGAGGGGTTTCTCTTTATGTTCTTTTCTCCACTCATTTTACCTCACTCATGGCTCTGTACCTTCAAGGGAAGGCAAGCACCTGTTATTGTTAAGGGGATATATTCTTGTCCTTATTCCT
>NW_022900937.1:35346324-35347026 GCF_012274545.1 Fukomys damarensis | reverse complement strand
CCACTTCTCTTCAATATAGTTCTGGAAACATTAGCCACAGCAATTAGACAAGAGAAAGAAATTAAAGCAATAAAGATAGGAAAGGAAGAAGTTAAACTATCATTATTTGCTGATGATATGATACTCTACATTGAAGATCCAAAAAACTCCACCAAAAAACTTCTAGACTTAATTGACAGATTCAGTAGAGTATCTGGATACAAGGTGAATACCCAAAAATCAATAGCCTTCTTATACACAAATAACAGACACACGGAGAGAGAAATAAGGGAAAAATTCCTTTTACAATAGCATCCAAAAAAATGAAGTATCTAGGAATCAATCTAACAGAAGAAACAAAAGATCTCTACACTGAAAACTACATACAGCACTCTGAAAAAAGAAACTGAAGAGGATATAAAAAAATAGAAAGATATCCCTTGCTCCTGGGTAGGAAGAATCAACATAGTGAAAATGGCCATACTACCAAAACTGCTATATACATTCAATGCAATGCCAATTGAAATTCCAACACTATATTTAACAGAACTAGAAAAAAAAATCCACAAATTCATCTGGAACCATAAGAGACCTAGAATAGCAAAAGCCATTTTAGGCAACAGACACATGGCACCAGGTGTAACAAATCCCAATTTGAAACTATACTTCAAAGCCACTGTGATAAAAACAGCATGGTACTGGCAAAGAAATAGGCCTGAGGAT
>NW_022900937.1:35337591-35344917 GCF_012274545.1 Fukomys damarensis | reverse complement strand
AAAAAAAAAAAGAGACAGGGAGCTGGTCATGACTTGTCTCTGCCACTGGTGACCTCAGGGATCCCCTGGGCTGCTGAGACCACTTGGTGCCTCTTGTCTATGGGGAGATTAAATCTTTGAAATTCAGAGGGATCAACTCACCACGTTCACCCTGATCTAATTCTTTCTTCCCCTGAGGCTCATAATGGTCCTTCTCCTTCTTTTGGGTTGTACAGGACTGAGAAAGCTTCCATGGCAACTGTGGAGAATCAGTGGTCTTGCATAGCAACCACCACACCCTCGTGGTCCAAAGCCTCCTTGGTGCTAGGCACAGATCAGCCATGTGGCTCTGGTACTACGTGTATAGGTCGGACATATTTTCAGGATAAGAGCCATGACATTCAGACCAAGATAGCTGCAGAGCACCATGGTCTATGCTTTGCCTGGACAGAAGCCCTGGGACTTCCCTGGGTCTCATGGACAAAGCCAACATGCCCTGCCAACACCCATCAAAAACCTTGGGAAGCCACACCACTTCCTCCTGTTCTCTTCAAGACCCCTAAGCTCTTTTCCTTTCTCCAAGCATAATAGGAAATGGAGCAGAGCAGAGCCTGCCTATCTCCTGGGGAGTATGGAGGTACTAGTGAAATGATGCACGTATTTTTCATGCATCTCACCATGGATTTGCTTATCGTACATTATGTACATTATTTTATATTATATAAAATGTGCAAGGCAGAAGACCTAGGTCTCTAGTGGATGTGTTTCTCCCTTGTAACATCCTATCCCTGCAGAATTCCCCCCTTCACTTGGTCTCTCCAACTTGTTTCCATCTTGCTGTGTACTGGTTAAGTAAGGGTTTTTTTCTCAGTATCCTCACTGCTCAATACCACAACTCTTGGCTTGAGTGCTGTTAAAAGATGTTTGATGAGGGCTGGGGATTTAGCTCAGTGGTTCTGTTGCCTGCCTCACAAGCACAAGGTCTAGAATTCAATCCCAGGTACCAAAACAAACAAAAAGATGTTTGATATTTAAAAATTTGATTAAATATCCTCAAATCCGTAGTTTCTAATAGAAATAACTTAGTATTCAATATATACTTAAAACATGTCTGTTATCATTTAGGATTGCTCCTTTAGCCAAATCTATTAAATTCTGTTCTGTTCTCCTACCAATTTAGAGTTGGGTAATTTTCTGCTTCATCTATTTCATATAATTCCTTTTGAGCAACTCGCGACAAAGAATTCAATGTGAAAAATGTCTTAAAATATGCTTTGGCTACAATTTGGGTTCCCAGTTGCTTGCTGTTAAATTTTCCAGTTCCTTTGCCTACCTGCCACATTTTTGACACATTATAAGAGTGAGGGCCCTGTGGACCACACGGAGGCTTAGCAGCATGAACTCTTCCCTGGACTTCTCTCACCTGGCTTCATCCATCCTAGAATTTTTCCTTCATATAGGATGACTTCCTCCTCCCATATACCTTATGCTGCATCTCTGCCTGAGCAAGTTTGTCTTATTGCATTTTTTTCCTGTTCTTTTTCATGTATCAGGTGCGATCAAGGCATATGATGAACTTTAAAATTTTTAAAAGGTATTGCAGTAACATACACGGCAACAGATCATCCTCAAAATACTTCCCCATCCCACTTTGAGCACATTGATTCCACTGTCCTTTGTACTTCCTGCAGCAGCTCTGGAGTCCTCTTTCCTGAGGGTCTTTATATGTGCTGTCCTGGCTGCCTTGACGTCCCGATGGATTCAAAATGGTTTTCTTTCCTGGCCATTTTGACTTCGGGAAAGATCCAGAAGTCACACGGTGCCAGATTTGGTGAATAAGGTGGGCAAGGACACAGCGTTGTGTTCTCATCTGACAGAACTTGCATAAAAATCTTGAATTGCTTCAGGACATTGACAGCTACAAGAAGACATGAAAGAGAATATTCAGAATTGCTTCAGAAAGCAGCATGAACCAAGGGGTGAGTGTTCCAAGACAGGGGAGTAGTTTGAGGGAAATTCATGGCAATGTGTGTTTGCCTGTCCTGTTTTTAAAATGTGAATACCCACTGTATATTTCGGTCATACTTCCCATTCAGTCCGATCCCTCTTAGGGCCTATGGTTAGATGCATAGAGCTCGCCCCCACAGAGCCTTCTCAGTTTCCCAACCCAATTTCACCTCTGTTGCTGGCATGGATGGCTTCAGTTTCTGTCCATCTCAGTAACTGTAGGTCTACACAAAATTGTGTGCATAAAGCTTCTCAGCTGTCTTGGGAGGAAGAAGCCTCATTTGACTTATTCTCTGTCTTCCTCTCTTCCTTCTGCTTTCCCTCTTCTTATTCATAAAATATGGTTAGTAAATAGTTTGGAAAGAATTAATAAAATAAGTACCTTGGCTCCCTGGGGGGCAGCAGTAGAAAAAAAATATGCCCTGGCAGAAGGTCGTTGGGAATGGAATTCCATCCCTGCTCTTTACAAGGAATCTGAGCTGCGTAGACTTCAGAAGTTCTTCTGAAAATATGCAGAGACTGGTAAGCTATGAAACATCATATCTAAGTTTTAGCTATGAAACAACATATCTAAGACTCAGGCCCAAGGAATCTCCTGTTGTGTCCTTTCTCTCCAGGGACTTGGTTTAGCTTCTGCTTTTCTACCCTAATTATAGCAATCACATCTCTGACTTATTGCTTCTAAATTGTCTCTTTCTTCTCATCGGACAGTGACTCTCTCGCCTTCCTTGTATCCCTTGTGCTTAGCAGGTATTCAGTGAGAACCTGTAACTATTTGTGGAGAGATTTTGGCCTTATAGACAGAGAATCAAATATCCTGTAATTTCTACCATGTTTGCTGGTTGTTTAAGGGCTTGCTCATGTTGAAAGTTCTGGATTTTCTCCCTACATCTTATTTTTCTATTTTCCTGTACACCAGAACACAGTGAGCTTCTGTCTCACTTAGGGACCATACACTTATATTGGTAATTTCTAAAGCGTTTCCGCAGAAGAACATTAGATTTACCATTGGCTCTAAGTGAGAAGAAGGAGGAGGAGGTGAAAGAGGAAAAAAAAATAGGAAGGAAAAGGAGGAGAGGAAGAAGGAGAAAGAGAAGGAGGAATGGGAGAAGAAGAGGATGAATAAGAAAGGGAAGGAAGAGGAGGAGAGCGAGGAGGAAAAGGAGGAGAGGGAAGAGAAGGAGAAAAGGTGGAAGATCAAATGGTTATTTTTACCTACAGACTTATGGCTTCTGAGAAATCGCTCTCGAAACTACATTCAGTTTATAAATGACTCTTCTGTATATTGGTCACATTTAGTTATATCAAACTCTTCACACCCGAATGGCTTTTTTGAAGAATCCCCAGCAATATAATAGTTTTTAGTATGCAAATTCTGGCTATGTGAAAGAATCTTAGAAACCTTTCTAGCCTTTCTTGGGCAACTAGGAGCCTCCTGTCAGGATGTCAGAGCACATCCTGACAGTGTCCAATGAATGGACACTCCAGGTCATCAGAATTCCCCTGTACGGGCCACCTCTTTCCTGCCCTTCTTTTGAGTTGCATAGGTGAAGCCTTCCAGCATAGTTTTAAACCTGTAATGGACGTAATGGCATTTTTCAAAAATATTCCTTAAGATATATTCAAATCCTGCAGGAACTAATAAATGAGGGAATAATGAGGAACATTTATTTCTCAGTGTATAACTGTAATGCTGCCTTTCCGCACTCGCAATTTATGACGAGGAAGGATTTTTTGGTGAGTAGAATGCATTATGTTAGGAAAAAATTAATGGCCATCTGCAAATGTAGGGATGGCTAGCAAATCTGTTATGCATGTTGCAATAAAAATGGTTTATTGGGCTGTTGGAATCAGGCACAGGAGCCAGAGATGCAGGCTGTACTGGGTAGCATGCTTAGAGTAAGTTCTATTCTTACATTTTGTTGTCTCCCAGAACCACTGTTCTTCTGACCGGTTCATGGGACTTCCTTTTTCTTTTTGATGAGTGGTCTCTATTTGAGATGCTGGTCTTGGACAAGTCACTTCTGCTTTTGAGTCCTGGTTCCGGAATCTGAAAATGTTAGGATGCTGCACAAGCACACAAATTTTGGAGATTAAAATGCTCTCTCATGGCCAGGAAGCCTAAGATAAGCCTAGTTAGACTGAACACAACTTTATTTCCATAGAATGTAAACAAAAAATGCCACACTACCCCCCTTTCAAAGCTTTCTCTTGCAGAAAGTGAGGTGCCCTCAGAGGAGAGAGTGCACATCACCAGGCACAGGGATCAGCTCAGTTGAAATGCCCATGGCCAAAAAATGATCAAAAAGTGAAGCAAGAATGACAGCAGTGGCTTACAGTGCCAGTGAGAAAGTGACAATCTGTGGTTCCATACTGGTATAAAGCAAGCAGGGGTGTAAAATGATCAGCCATCCTGACAATCACAGTGGTGTGATCACTTGGTGGTTGCTTCTCCTCCAGATTCCTTATTGCAGATTTGCTGTTTTATTTTTCCCCTTGTGACATGTGACAATGCCATGGAGCACTTTGGTATTGAGCAAGTATTCGGTTTCTCTTCAAACCTTTACTATTAGCAAATTTTTGGCATTAGTTTTCTCAGTGCCGGGTATAACACTGAACATCCACAACTTAAAAAGGGTGACAGGTTTATTCTGACTTAAGGTTTCAGATGATGCAGTCCATGGTGCACTGGCTTCAAGGCAGAAACAGCACGGTGGAAAGGAGCAGCCGAGGACAGCTTCTTAGCCCATGGTTAACAGGGAGTAAAGTGAAAGAGGAGGAGCTGGGGACAAGAACGCACCCTTTGGGGTCACACCCTAGTGACCTCCTCCAACTGGGCCTCACCTCCTAAAAGCACCTTTGGCTATAAACTCATCCATGGATGCATCCGCTGATGAGCACAGCGACTTGTTAGGTAAATGGCAGACATTCTTCAGGTCTCCTCTGCTCCAGAAGATCTTTTTCTGGAAGTATCCTCTTGGTCTTTTAACCTAGGGAATATGCAACATGACCCTAAAGCCCTGTAGACCCAATACTGAGCATCAAAACTACAGAGGGCCCTCCTCCCCACTGAGAGGGGCCTGAAGGTGGCTTATCTCTTGGTGGACATAGAGGTCGTTTCCAAGATTTAGCTACTATCAGTTGTGCTATGATAAATATGGCTATGTACCACTGTCACATGATGTCTTTAACTCTTTCAGGAAGATATCTAGTGGCTTTTACTCTTATGGGAACTTGGCACCCTGCAATGAGCTGGGTGTCTGACGGATTGCCAGTCTGACTCTGCAAGCTTACAGATTGCAGTCTTGCTGGGCTTGAATTGAGTTGCAGCTTCATAAAGTGCTGAGTGTGAAAATTTGCTGGAGGAAGCAACATTCTTCTCCACCCTGGGCTTTCTCTTTCCTTGTTGCCCATCTCCGGCTGCCTCACCCTGCCTGGACCCTGGATTCAACCTATGAATAGGATTTCAATGCATGAATTCTGGTGGATACAGTTTAACCCATACCAAACCACGCATCAGACTTTGCTGTCTATACTTTAAAGATGAGGGACCAGAATTTAAAATGTTTCCTAATTTACCAAGACCACCTGGCTCATAGGTCTCTTGGACTGGAACCTTGTCTTGTAAGTCTTGATGCTTCTGGACAGAGAGCATGTGCTGAGTGACACTGACCTTCTGAGTCCTTTTAGAAGGTCCACTGAAGACACAGGCCATAAGAGTCCAAGGTCGTGAGTTCAGATGGCCCGTGGCCTGATTCTCCTTGTACTTTGATCTGTGTGGACATATTTTCTCATTAATGACCTTTTTGTAAATAAAGACAGAGCTAAAGTTTGTATCAGAAGTAGCTGGTTTCAGAGGCTTCTAGTTTTCTTCCATATTAAACTTTGGTGAAATTTTGCCTGCATTTTCTTAGCAGGGAGGTAAGGGACCCAAGCCAGTGCTCTTTGTAGGCTGCATTTTTAAAAGAAGGCAGCTGGGTGTTTGGATTAATGCCCTTTGAAATCCATTTATAACTAGAGAACCAGGACAGGGCTTGGATACACTCCTCAGACTGTTTTCTGAAACTGTTCAAGTTAAACGATTCAGCAGGGTGTCTAAGTGCTGTGGTTTCTCCTGGAAAGTCAGGCTGACCCCCATGACCAGTGACCCTCACAGGGCACAGGGAAACAACCCTGGGTAGTGGTACCACCTCACACAGCACCCAAAGATCCCCTAGCATTGATGTCAGACTGTGACTGGCACAATCGGGTCCTGGGTGACTGATCACAGAGCCACCCAAATGGGTTTGTGTAACTCAGAGCAGCCCTGTAGCCAAGGAGTTCAGCCCAGATGTGGAGTACCTCTGTCCCCCAACACCTGCTCCTGTGGAGTCATCCCTCCCCAAGGATCCTGCCACTTGGATGCTGCCACAGATGCTACTGGGGATACAAATGATTCCACATCCCCGATGGGAGCAGTGCTGTGAACCAGCGAGGTCCACGGTGGGAAGAAGAGCTGTGCTACGTTCACACAGCGGACGGCGGGGACGGTGCCGAGCTGGGCTGGGTGCTGGGGCTATGGGGAGTGATGGAGAACACAGGAGTGCTTAGATTAAAAATAAAAACAATTCATTAAAGTAAAAGACAGTGCCACAAGTTCCCCTCAAAATCCTTCTCCTTGCTTTCAACGCACTCATCCCATCATCCTCGCCACTTCCTGCAGCAGCTCTGCAGTTCTCTTTCCTGAGGGTCTTTAGCTCTGCTATGCTGGCTGCCTCGTCCTGAATGAGTTCAAAATGTGTCCCTTTCTTGGTCATTTTGACTCTGGGGCAGAGCCAGCAGCCACACGGTGCCAGATCTGGTGACTCAGGAGGAAGAGGACCCAGCGTTCTATTTGTGTGAGCTGCCTTTCCGCTGGATGGCGCTCAGCAGCAGCACTCACCGTATTTTTGACTCCACTTCCTAAAAACGAAGTCTGGCTCAGTCCCAGTGACCTGAACAGGCTGGGGGTGGTGGTGTATGCTTTTCTGTTCCTGTAGTCTTTGTGTAACTGAATTATGGAAAACATAGCTGTTTTCCAAGCATAGCCATGAAATCTGAACTTTTTTTCCTTAGGGCAACAAAAAGTATACTAATTTCCTTCCTTGAGAGCTCGGCAGTCTGGAATATTTTAGGCCCAAGGACATTAAGGGGTGGAAAGAAGGCATATGAATTTTATGTATTACACCAAAGCCAGGCTTTTTTTTTTGGTTTTACTAATGGAAGGTGATTATAGAACATTTTAATGTCAGAAGGTTTGAAAGCCATTAATGCTTCTCAGCAGATCTTATTAAAGCTCTCAGACTTAATGACTAGTGCTTT
>NW_022900937.1:35332043-35337559 GCF_012274545.1 Fukomys damarensis | reverse complement strand
CCTCCCTTTCTCCACCCCTCCCCTCCCCCCTCCCCTCCTTCCCTGACAAACACACAGGGAACACAGCAGCAAGAAGCTGATTCTGCTGCTGTTTGTAGTGTGGCCTGGAGCTCGTGGTAGAGTGGTGGAGATTTATCTGTACTCATACACACACAAAGATGATCCAATTACATTTCCTGCAAGTGCAGCTCATTCTCTAATGCTTACAAATTAAGGGTGTCTGTCAGGGCCTCTGAGCCATGCAGGGAGCTTCTCCCTGTCCTGCCATTTGGAGTATGCTGCATGGAAAGCAGGAAGCAATCCCGCAGCAAGGAGTGGCTCGGGTGCTCATAATCTCTGTCTCATCAGTGAGAAAATTGCAAGGAATGAGAAGTCGGCTGCCTTTGGATTCCAGGCTATCAGGAGGCTGGCCCAGCAGATCATAGATGCCCTGCACTGCCCTGAAGCATTTAAGGTGGAACAGCACCACTAAAGGTGGAACAGCACCGCTAGGCTGGAAAACTGTGCCTGTGCTTAGCTATTTCAGTCAGCACCCTTCCGGCCTTGTCATTTTTTTTTTTTAAAATTATTTTTCTTTTGAGTCCACGTTTGCAGCACATCATCATGACTGCATTTATGGTGGGGAGTTGGTGCATGCACTCAACATATCTTAATTCTTCTCTCTCTCTCTCTTTTGTACCAGGGATCCTGTCCTGGCTTGCAAGGCAGGCAGCGGAACCCCTGAGCCAAATCCTTGACTGTCCTCCATCGCTTGATCTCTTTCCCATTTGAGAAAAATCTATCGCCTTACTTCCTCTTGTTATCTTTTATTTGCTTTTTACTTACACTTTGGGTTTCTCATATAAAAGAAACCATGTGATACTTAGCATTATGGTCTGTCTTCAGGTATACTCATTTTCCTGTGAATGACTCAAGTTTGTCTTCTTCATGAAGGAGCAGTACTTCATTTTGTGCAAACAGCACCTTTTCGTTATCCATTCACCTGTGGATGGACACAGGGGCTGCTTCCAAGATTTAGTAAGGAGCTGTGCTGCTGTGAACACAGATGTGCACGGATCACTGTGATATGATGGTTTTAACTCTTTTGGGAAGGCACCTAGAAGAGGACTAGCTGAGTCAAGTATTATAGAATTTCTGGTTTTAGGTTTTGGAGGACTCTCCACACAGATTTCCACAGTGGTTGTACGAATTTACAAGACCAGCAACAGTGTAGAAGTGTGCTTTAGAGTGAGGGGAATCCCAACACCTGCTACCGCGTGGATGAACTTGGAAGCCCCAATCCAGGGAATAAGTTGGTATGTGTGCACGCTAACCTTGAACATTCGCCTGGTCTTTATTTATTTATTTATTTTCTGGTTTTTTGGAACAGGGTCTCACTGTACAGTTGAAACTGACCTGGAACTCACTATGTAGCCCAGGCTGGTCTTGAACTCACAGCGATCCTCCTGCCTCAGCCTCCCAAGTGCTGGGATTACAGGCGTGCGCCACCACACCCAGCCAAGCCTGATCATTTTTAAAATAACATCTATTCAACCTACTCAGGCATCTTTGCTCAACTGGATTTCTGAATCCAAGTTCACACCATTTTGTTCTGTCCTGCTGCACCGTGACCTGCAACGCATGGTCCAAAGCTATCCACATCTTTCCGAGTGCTTTATAGAGTTCCGGAGCACTGAAGTTTCTCCCACAGGTGGACCTTGCCCAATTGTGACAAGCAAGCCAGCTGTGTCTTCTTGTATGTCATATAAGGTGTAAATGAAAATACTGTAAATGTTCAAATTAAAAAATTATTGCAGTAAAAGCTGCATTGCTGCACCTTCCTCTCAAGTCCTCCTCGCTGTGAACGCACTCGTCCCGTCGTCCTCACCGCTTCCTGCAGCGGCTCTGGAGTCCTCTTTCTCAAGTGTCACTAGCTGTGCCATCCTGGATGTTTGTGTGTCCTGAGTTGATTCAAAATGTTTTCCCTGTGTGGTCATTTTGACTTTGGGGACGAGCCAGGAGTCACACAGTGCCAGTCACACGGTGACTAAGATGGATGAGACGCAGTGTTGTGTTTTTAGAGCCTGCTTTTCCACGGGATGACATGTGCAGCGGCATTTGCCATAGTTTTGATCTAACTTTGTAAAGACACTCAGGAAAGAGGCCTCGGGAACTGCTCCAGAAAGGGGAAAGAACGAGGGGGTGTCTGAATCAGAGGACCATATTTTGAGGGAGATGAATGGCAATGTGTCTTTCATTGTAACAATTTTTAAATTAACCATGCACTGTATATTTTGGTCACCTGCCTATGTCTAAGGAAGCACAGAATTGTAGTAGAATAATGTAAGCCTTTCTGAAGTGGATTTTGACTTTGAGTGATTATGCACTTAAAGTTCAGAGCACAGGCCAGGTGTGGTGGCCCACACCTGTAATCCCAGCACTCGGGAGGCTGAGGCAGGAGGATTGCTGTGAATTCGAGACTAGCCTGCGCTACATAGTGAATTCCAGGTCGGTCTCAACTACATAGTGAGACCCTGCATCAAAATAAATAAATAAATAAATAAATAGTAAATAAAAGCATAAAAATGCTTCTCCTTGGATGGTAATAAAGGAGACTCTGAAGCTGAGTTTCTGTAACCAGACTCCCACCTTTTCCCCTTTCTTCCTATAGCATGTATGCCTCTAATAACACTTGTACCTAACCTATCTGAGAAATTGTTTTGTGCCTGAAAACTGTAATCTTTCTTCCCATTTTTAAGAGATCACCATTTATCTCCTTTCTTCTGATATACAGACTAATATTGACTCCTTAATTGTAATTCAGATGCGTGAAGCCTTTGGCAGAAATCTCCGACTTTAATCTTTGTGTTGGTTTATCTACTTCCAGTGCTTCTGGATTGTGGACTTTGGATAACTTCTTAGCTTGGCAAATCAGTGTCCTCTCGCCCAGCACCTCTGCTTAGAGATTTGTGTTGTAGGCAATGGGTCAGCTGGCGAGACACTGTCAGCCTAACTCCTGCCAGTTTGTGGTGGCCTGGGAACTGTGTCTCCATGAGGCTAAGGGATCACTGTGGTGATAAAACCCTAAGCAGCAGAATTGAAAGAGGTTTCTATGGACTCTGGAGTCTGGGCTTGGGAAAATCCAGCCGTTCTTGGTTTTAAGGACACAGACGCTTCTAAATTATGACCTAAAGTCTGACTCAGGGTGATAGCTTCCAGCCTCCACTGCCCTGAACCGACAGCCTTCTGATCTCCTGGGTGGATATAAACAAGGATCTATGACTGTGTAAAGAGTGCTGTGATTGGGTAACTCCCTGAACCTCTCCGGCTCAGAAGCCTCACGTTCATGATCGATGCTGGGGTAAATCGTGCTTCCCACATCAATCCTCCTGCACTAATGACGGGGATTGACTTCATAAGTGAATTGGTCATGCCATTTGGATATTTCTGAGGAAGAAAACCCTAGCCATCTTAAGGTGTGGCCAGCCCGGTGGTGCACATGTCTGGGTCAGGGGTCTAGGGGGACAGAGGCTGTGTCCAGGTCTGCTGACCCAGAATCACCTGTGATCAAGGCTGCTTAGCCCCTCCCCACAGTTGTTTTTCCTTTGTAGCCTCCCTTAGTTGCTACGGGGCAAAAGTAAAATGGCGCTGATAATAAATCGAGCTCTTTCTGCGGACCTCGTGATACAGATTGTGCTGCATCTACATGATCGCTTCGGTCTGCAGTGAGGTCACAGGTAGAGACTGAGGATGTTCAGGGCACCTGTCCCAGGTGACCCACCCGGTAGTTCCTCCACACCTGCCGTATGAAGTCACCACAGAGGGGGAGCCTAGGGATGATTGTAAAGATGGCCGAGCCTCTCATTGCGCATGTGCATTCAGGAGGTGAGAACTGTGGACCAGTGGAAACAGTGCCCAGCTGGGCTCTAAGAAGCTTCCGTGTTTCTTCTCTTGGGATCCCTGGCTTAATACGTAAGGGCCGCCGACTGACCTGGCACCCACAGTGCTGTGGAAACCAATAACCCTTCTTGCTTCAGGCTGCTCGGTTTGGGAAGTGATTGTGAAGAATGAGAACAAGCACCTAAAAGTATCTGGGTGGGAGCACTTCGGCCCACCTGACTGTGGAAGATGCTTCACTCTCTCTGGGCCTTGGATTTCTCTTTTGCATAATTACTGTATGGAACTAAATGAAGAATGTAAACTCCACCCACAGGTGCTGCCTCCTGCCTCCTTTTGCACTCCACACACAGCACTCTGATCATAAAAATCTGTCCCTGTGAGCTCAGCTGGGGCCCATGGCATGCTATGCAACACGATTTCAGAGAAAGGGTCTTTCATTATTCGTACTGTAGAGTTAGTGTTCGATACAGAATATATCATCCCTGGACTAGATGACATATAAGTTTTTTTTCTAATTCTATTCTGGTTTATCTTTCAGCACCTTGTAGGTGCCAGAAGAAACAAATTAAGCCTGGGGCTCTCTAAGTCCTTAATCGTTTAGCTATAACCTTCTTCAGCTCCAAATCTGCTTTTTCCAGTACATCACCATGCACTTTGTTTTTCTCTGTGGCACAATCAATAAAAGCCCAGACCTTCATCCATGCTAATCTCCCACACAGAAGGATGCTAAAGCACATCACTCCAGGGATGACCTGATTCTGCAAACATTTCTGCTCGATGAGGAAGAACACAGAAGGAGGAGGAGGAGAAGGAAAAGGAGGAGGAGGAAGAGGAAGAGTAGGCGGACGAAGATTGTGAGGAAGAGGAGAAGCAGCAAAACCAAAGGGAGGCGGAGACCAATACTGGCAACATCTCAAACAGCTTTTGCTGTCATGTTTTGTTGTAATAAAAGCACATACTATATTTTACTTTATGGTTATTTTCTTTTCATAATAGCTCATCTAGAACCAGATAGCGCTGCAGTCAACTCTTCCTAAAATTGGTCTGTTCACACTGGCCATAGAGATCTGAGGAAAGTTGTGGGTTTTAACTGATTTTCTCCTAGCAGCCTCTTTGGGATGGGGAAATGAGTGAGGCTCGTTGAGCTGCAGGTCTGCAAAGCCGTATTGCTGTGCACGGAGCAGTTCACTCTTCCTGCTAGAACTGGAACTTTCCCGAATCCCTCCTTGGCCAACATGTTTCCTTCAACTGGATACTCCCAACCCAGCCCTGCCTTCTAGGAGGCTCACACCTGTCCAGCATCTTTCTTGATGTAAAAGGACCCCATTATTTTCATGTGATTTCCCTGGGTGAGAAATAAACCATTGCAAATCCTCCATCCACTCCCTCTTTCCTTCTTTCCCTTCTGCCTGCCTGTCTGAAATATGGGGGAATGAATCTGGGGTCTTTGGACCCAGCCCTTTTCTACTTTTTATTCTGAGACAGGATCTCATTAAACCTCTATGCTGCCCTGGCAAGGCTCAAACTTGTGATCCTTTCACCTCAGCCTCCTGAGTGCTGGGTTTAGAAGCATGCACCACCACTAGCAGCCTTGGGCAACTTTATTCCTCCTCCACCTTCTTCTTCTTCTTCTTCTT
>NW_022900937.1:35274697-35331814 GCF_012274545.1 Fukomys damarensis | reverse complement strand
TTTCTTTCTTCTTCCTCTTCCTCCTCTTCCTCCTCTTCCTCCTCTTCCTCCTCTTTCTCCTATTCTTCCTCTTCTTTCTTCTTCTTCTTCTTCCTCTTCTTCTTTTCTCTCCCCCCTCCCTCCCTCCCTCCCTCTCTCTCTCCTAGAGATAGGATCTCACTACGTAGTTCAGGAACTCATGAACTATGTAGTTCATCCTCATTTTATTTGGGGGTGGGATGGGGCTGCCAGAGCATGGTGTGCTCGGTCAGCTGTCAGTGGAAAAGGCAACTGAACTGGTCAGCTGTCTGCATTCAAGATGTTCATCTGTATCCCAGCACTCTGGGAGGCTGAGGCAACCGGGTCCCAAACTCCAGCCCAGCCTGGGCAGTTTGGTGACCCAGTGAAATCCTGACTCAGAATAAAGAATAAAAAAGGGTTGGTCATGCAGCTCAGTGTGGAGGATTCAATCCTCAGTACTGCAAAACACAACACAACAAAACAAAACCCCAACCAAACAAACAAAAACAGAAACGAAACAAAACAAACAAGCAAACAAAAAATCTGGCTGCAGGAGGTGGAATCTCAGAGAGAGGCCTCTCAACTGGTGGGAGTCAGTGCTTGCCCAGTGTGGGATCAGCCCTTCCAGAAAGGAGAGTCCGTCACGGATGAGTGGCTTAGTGACAGTGCTGCCCGAGCAGCTGCCTGGTAAAGGCTCAGGCCTCAGCAAATGGCACATACGGGGCCCGTGCACCTCCTCACGGAGCAGCACCCCCGCTGTCCTTGCAGATGGACTCTAATAATGAAGTTCATCAGCCTCCGAGGCCTCACTCCAGTCAGAAGCCAGGGAAGCCTTCTGCTCTGTGACTGTTTATCCTGCTCTCCCTCTACTGCTGTTTATGTTGCTGCCCCCTTTACAGACGAGAAGCTCAGGTGCAGAAAGGCTGTGTAGCCAACCAAGGTCCTGCCCTCCCACCACACCAGTGACTCTTCAGGACACGGATCCTGCTGGAGCCCCGCAGTTGGTGGCATCTTCATCATCCTCATTCCAGCGGGATGAGCTGGGACAGCCACACCCTCCTTCAGCACGGGGAACACAGTCCCTATGCCTCTGTGGCTCTCAGCCTACAGTGGGACCCCTCATGGTGCTCTCTGTGGGGCCAGGAGCGGGTAAGTCAGCCCCGTGCTATCTTCCCTCAACCTTGGCTGCTCTCTCTGCTCCTCACCTCCTACCAGATGGCACGAAAATTCAATTGTCACTTTAATAAACTTTGATTTCTTTCTTTCTATTTTGGTACTGGGAATGGAACTTAGGACCTTGCATTTAGCAAGCAGGTGTGGTGCTGCTGAATAAACTTTAATTTCTAGGACAGTTTCAGGTTCATGGTATAATGAAGTGGAAGGTACAGAGATAGCCATTCACTCCTGCTCGACATAGGCATGACATCTCCTGCTATCAACAGCCCTGGCCACTGTGGTACATTTGCTAAGAACAATAAACCCATATGGGCCCATTACTATCTCCAAACATTCATAGCTACATTTGTATTATTTGGGCTATTTTTTTGGTAAGGTCTGCCTATCTATCTATCTATCTATCTATCTATCTATCTATCTATCTATCTAACTATCTCTCTATCTATCTATCTATCTATCTATAATCTATCTATCTATCTGTTTTGTTCTATCTATCTATCTATCTATCTATCTATCTATCTATCTATCTCTCTATCTATCTATCTATCATCTATCTATCTATCTGTTTTCTACCACAGATTGAACTTGGGTCCTTGAACTCGCAAGGCAGGCAGCAGAACCACTGAGCTAAATCCCTGGCCCCTGGTAAGATATATTTTTCTTTTGTGAATATTTTCTCCAAGTCTGCTATTTGTCTTCTCATTTTATCTACAGTTCTTTTACAGAACAAATGCTTTTAAAGTTAATGAAGTCCAGTTCATCAGTTCTTTTGTTCACACATTATGCCTTTAGTGTCATATCTAAAAAGTCATTGCTTTTAAATTTTCTCCTATTTTATCTTCTAGGAGTTTTATAGTTTTGTGTTTTACATTTTGGCCCATTTTTCACTTTCAGTTAGTCTTTTTGAAAAGTATTATCCTAAATTAATATTTTTGTCTACAGACATCTAGTTGTCCTATAATGCTGTCTTAAAGAACCTTTGCCCTCTAGCATTGCTTTTGCTCCTTTGTCAGAGATCAGTTGGCTGGATTTATATGGGGTTATTTTTGGGTTCACTGATCTATTCCATTTATTTGTTTGCTCATTCATTCACTGTTTTGAGGTTGGTAGTGTTAATCCTCTATTTTTGGCATTTTTCTACAACATTAAATTGGTTATTCTAGATATTTTCCTTTCCATGTAAAATTTAGGATCATTATGTTAATATCCACCACTTTAGTCACTTTCTCAATGCTGAGCCATGATATCCAACATGTGCAACCTAAAGGAGGAGAGGTTTTTAGCCCATTGTTGGCTGGCTCCAAGGCAAGACAGCATGACAGTGGGGCATGGTGGGCTCACCTCATGGCATCCAGGAAGGAAAGAGCAAAAGGCAGAACAGAAAGGGAGATTCACCGCTCCAGATTATACCCATAGTGACCCACCTGTAAACAGGACCCATCCCTTAAAAGCAAGCCACCTTTTGTGTCCCATAATCCAATCACCTTCCATAATCTCCCACATCTGAGCCCAGGAGGCTTTTAGAGGGACATCCATGTATGAAAAATAACATCTGCAAGCTAACTTTCTGGGATTTTGAATGGGATTGCACTAAATCTAATAGATCAAAAAAGGAACAACTGATGCCTGGACAATGTTGAGCTTCCCTATCCATGAACATGGGATTTTGTTCTATTTATTTTGTTTCTTGACTCTTTTATTAGAGTTTTCTTGTCACGTAGAACTCTGGGCAGTGAATTTTTGTACCTTCCCCGTTAGTATGCTCAATGTCTAAACCTAGACTAATGTTATTATGAGGTGTAGTCTTTGGTTATTAAGTTGTGAAAGCAGAATCCTAAAAATGAACAAGACAAGGATGTCCACTGTCATAACTTCTGTTCAATATAGTTTTGGAAACATTAGCTACAGCAATTAGGCAAGAGAAAGAAAAAAGCAATAAAGATAAGAGAGGAAGAAGTTAAACTGTCATTATTTGATAACAATATGATACTCTACATAAAAGACCCAAAAAACTCTGCACAAATACTTCCAGACTTAATTGATAGATTCAGTATAGTAGCTGGATAAAAGATCAACACTCAAAAATCAATAGCCTTCTTGTACACATATAAGAATCACTGACAGTGAAATTAGGGAAATAACTTCTTTCACAATAGCATCCAAAAAAATGAAATATCTAGGAATCAATCTAACAGAAGAAACAGAAGACCTCTACATTAAGAACTACAGCACTCTAAAAAGAGAGGTTGAAGAGGGTATAAGAAAATGGAAAGACATACCTTGTTCCTGGGTAGGAAGAATCAATATAATGAAAATGGCTGTACTTCCAAAACTGCTACACAGATTCAATACAATCCCAATTGAAATCCCAACTTGAGGAAACAATCCAAAAATTCACTGGAATCAGAAGAGACCTAGAATAGCAAATGCAATTGCAGGCAACAGAGACATGGTAGGGGTATCACAATCCCCAATTTGAAACTATACTACAAAGCCACTATGAAAAAAACAGCATGGTATTGGCAAAGAAACAGACCTGAGGATCAGTGGAACAGATTAGAAGAAGCAGAAGCAGCTCCAAACATACTCTACTACTTCATCTTTGACAAAGGAGCCAACCATCCTCACTGGAGGAAAGATAGTCTCTTTAATAAGTGGTGTTAAGAAAACTGGATTTCAACTTGTCAAAGTTTAGAAATAGGCCCGTATCTTTCACCAAGCACTAAACTAAAATCCAAGTGGATTAAAGATATAAACATTAAAACAGAAACACTCAGCTTCCTGGAAGATAAATTATGTAGAATTCTTGAAGACATTGGGATAGGAAAAGAGTTTGTTAACAAATCCTCAATAGCATGGGAACTAGCACAAAGAATCAACAGTTGGGATCTTATCTTTTTAAAAAGCTTCTGCATAGGAAGAGAAATAACGAGAAGAGCTAAGAGACAACGCACAATGTGGGAAAGCATTTTTACCAGCTGTTCGTCAGGAAAAGGTGTACTATCCAGACTATTTACAGAACTCAAAAAATCAGACCCTCCCACCAAATATAAAGACTCAATTCAAAAATGGGCATCTGAAATGAACAGACATTTCTCAAACAGAGAAGTAAAAACAAATAAACATATGAAAAATGTTCAACAACACTGGTCATTTGAGAGATGCACATGAAAACATCATTGAGATTCCACCTCACTCCAGAAAGAATGGCTGCTATCAAGAAATCAATAAATAACAAATGCTGGTGGGGTTGTGGGGAGATAGGAACCCTTCTTTATTGTTGGTGAGAGTGCAGACTGGTGCAACCACAGTGGAAATCAATATGGAGATACCTCAAACAGCTAGGATTAGAAATCTCATTTGACCCAGCTGTTCTCCTGCTGGGTATCTTCCCAATAGATTTAAATGAATAATACTACAGAGATATATGCTTACCCATGTTTATAGTGGCACAGTTTGTAATAGCTAAAACTTGGAAACAGCCCAATTGCCCATCAATTGGCGACTGGATAAAGAAGATGTGTGTTTTTTTAAATATGTAAAATGGAATACTACTCAGCCATAAAGAATGAGAAACTAGAGACATTTATAGCTAAATGGATGCACACTGAGGCCACACTCTTTAGTGATTAAATAGAACAAACACATGTAATTAGCAAACAGTGTCTCTGGTGTGAAAAACTAAAAGTATAAATGAGAATTAAAATCTACAATTGATATTGTGTAATAGGAAGAAAAGGTTTAAAAGAGTAGAGGAATTGGTAGGTGTAGGGGAAAGGTAAAAAGGAAAGAGAAGCAATATGAGAAAAGAAAAAAATGAAAACAATGTCTTTAGACAGGGAAGGGTGGAGAGGGTGAAGGGAGGGCGGGTGAGTGGGGAAAAATGAGAACCAAGACCTGTCATGTAAAGGTACAAGATCCCAATGATGAATGTAATTGTACTGTATACTTAAAATGTACTAATAAACTTAATAAAGGTTAAAAAACATTGAAATAGTGTCCTTATAAGTGAGACACTCTCACCTCTTCTCCTGTGTAAGAGTGCACGACTGTTGTCACTTGAGAATTTTATGAAAAACAGAACGTGGACTTTGATACTGCACTTACCAGCACCCAGAATATGTTTATTTCTGCTTATGAGCAACCTTGCGAATGATATTTTTGTAGCAGTCAAAACTAACATATAAACCTTGTACAGAACCTGTTAGATTTATACCTAAGAATATAATTTTTTACTTGTTCCTTCATTATATGCAGCACAACAATGGACTTCCGTATATTGACTTTGCATCCTGCAACCTTGATATAATTGTCCATCCCTTTGAGGAGTTTTTGTTGATTCTTTCAGATGCCCTACATTGGCAGTCATGTAACTGGCAAACACAGAAAGCTTTATTTCTTTGTTTCTTGTCCATGTAACATTTATTTGACTTGTCTTATCACAATGGCTAGAGCTTCCCATGCTATACTAAAAAGCAATGGTGAGAAGGAGCATCCCTGTGTTGTGCCTGATTTTCCTTAAAGAGCTTCTACTTTCCCATCATTAAGTGTAATGCTAGATGTAAGATTAGGTAGATGTTACAATTCTTTCTTCTTTCTTTTTAAATCATTTTTCATGCCTCCTCAGCTTGTCATTCTTGGTCTTTCCAGAAATGTGTCCAAGTACTCCTGCTTTTCAACACCTTCCTATGGGTGCCACTCTGCCTGGGCTGTCTCCAAGGCTGTGTCCCCATCAGCGCAGGGGAGCTCCAGTGTCAAATGGAGCTGTTCTTCAAGGAGATCTTGCTTGGCCTGGCTCTTACAGGGTGGATGAGCCCGAGGTGAGTTCCCAGACACATTTTGAAAGCTGAGGCTGTGTTCCCTGGAATCCACTCGGCACTCACTTGTGATACATACTTTTTACAAATGGGAATCCATTGTGAATAAGTGATGCCTCCTTGCTTACCAGAATTGTTAATTGACTCAATCACCCCATCTCCAATCTATAGAAGATGAATGGAAGGTTTCCTTGTAGTTAAACTGAGTACTTTATTTATATAGCCATCTGTTCCAGTAACGGCATGCCCCATGAAGCCCACACATCTTTAGTAGTAATACTGCTGCTTTCATTCAGCTCTGGTTATTTTTTTCCAAGTACCATGAACAGAAAACCATGGGGAGAATAAATGAATAGTGAAATAAAAATGAAATGTGTCTGGCTCCTCTATTCTATGTGTGTGTTTGTGTGCGTGTGTGTGTGTGTGTGTGTGCGTGTAATCATTGGTGATGGGGTCCCAGACAGGTTCCTAGATTCTTGTGTGTGAGGAAGAAAAAAACTGGACATGACATGAATGATAATTAAGGAGCATCAAAGTTCACTTAGGTGACGGTACTCAGTGTGAGTGAGCTCATGCCAAGAAAAGGAAAACAGCACAAATGCCAAGAACATTGGGTTTAGTGATAGGAACTATTGTGCCAGGCTTAGGTCCCCTCTCATTGGCTTTCTCAGAGCATGACTGCCAATGTGATTGACAGGATACTGTGTCATGTCCACAGTGCCCTTCCCCATAATTTGCTGTTACTATTGCGTGTATGAGATGCCGTCCCTGTGCATGAGCCTTCAGTAAGCCCCAGGTGAAGAGATGTCATTGTAGCTCATGCTGGCAGGCTTAGTGAGCAGGGATCCTGGTTTAAGACTTTCAAATTTTCCAGGCCAGGCTCAGGGGTCTTTGTTTTTCTTATCCCTGACTTCAGGTAGTGGGTTTTAGGACAGTGGTCAGGCATTGCCCAGGTTCAAGTGAGTGGGAAGGAGTCATCCCAGCCCCAACTGTACCATCTCTCTCTCTCTCTCTCTCTCTCTCTCTCTCTCTCTCTCTCTCTCTCTCTGTGTGTGTGTGTGTGTGTGTGTGTGTGAGTGTGTGTGTGAGACAGAAAAAGGAAATGATGCTTAGGATTTTCATGCGCCCTAGGAAACAGAGCAAAGAAATAATTTGAAGCTGATCTTACAGCTTTCTCACAGATGAAGCTAAAGTGAATCAGACAGTACCTACTGGCACGGAGTCCCCAACTATGATCAGTTTGCTTTTAACCTTGTTGAGACTGTTTAGGGGTCCTGAAAAACTTTAAGCCACAGCTCCCTCTTTTAGCTCTCAGTTCTTCCAGGATTTTCTCTTGACTTTGGTTTCTTGACTTTTCTCATTGTTTTCATTCATAACATGGGGGTAGCTAGTTGCTATGAATGTCTTCTCTTACCAGGGCTTCTGGTGTTCCTTTAGGATCACTCAGTCTTTGCCATCGTGAAGCTCTGCCTTTATTCCTAAATGGCAATATTATAATACTATTTGATCTCCCTTCTCTAATGCCTCCTTTCCTCTCCCCACCTCTCTCACGCAGCCCCCATCATTATGTGCCTGTTCACATACACACACTTGTGGGCCAGCACAAAAGTCATCTCTTAATCAAATGGATGCATCCTCCTGATACGATAAAAGGAATCCTATATATCTCATTCTCGAACTTGATTCTTTCCACAATTCTAGTTGGACAAGAATGGAATCCATCATTGGTTAGGTTCAATGTTGATCTTATGGGGAAATTTGATTTGGTTCTCATCCAGATCAGTCTGCAGCTAGAATCGTGGAGAGAATTGAATTTGTGAACTGAGGCAGCCCTGTATAAATTTCCACTATACCAAAACCTCTTGGGGGCTCTGTGGCCCCAGCATTGGTTTGGTTAATAGCTCAACAATTTTCTTCAATAACTTCTATGCAAAACTCTGGAAAAGGTCAACAAAAGAATTTTCCCTCTATTAACGCTTCAAAAAACTCAATTAATTGACTCCAAGTGCCTCAGGGAAGAGAATCTTTGTCTCAATTAAAATAAACTCTCCTTTGAGTAGAAATTTAAATTCTTTTTATAGAAGCTTGGAGGTGAGGCTCTAGCAGATTCAATGTTTATTTCGCCATGCTGGAAAAATAACTGACCCTGACAAACCTCATGTGCACAGGCCAGAGACTGGTGCTGCAGGACCACTGGGAAGGAGCTCAGAGACCAGTGGGAGAGAGGGAAGGGAGGGAGTATGGAGGAATACAGGGAGGCGCCTGCCTGCAGCCTGTGGCCGTCTCCTCCTCTTGTCTGTTCTGCCCAGCTGTAAACGCTTGCTGTGGCATAAGGCCTTAAGCCCCTTTGAAAGACTTCAGCAGCAGGAGAGGAGGGCGTCCCCTTTGTGTTATTAGACATCTCCCTGTTGGCAGCAGTGAGCAGGCACTCATTTGTGGCTTTATCTGCTTTTGTGAACCCAGTCAGTGGCACCCTACTTGAGACAGCGGAACAAAAAATGACAAATCCCTCCCTAATAAGACCAGAGTCTTGGAATGAGGGCAAAAGCTTAGTATTGGGCTTTTTGTTTTTTGCAAAAGGAGAATTTACTTTCTCTTCTCATTTTTATTTTTTTCTGTGAGTTGGAAATGAAGGAAAATCCACATGGCAAGCTCTACCCCCATTCCCCTGGTCCTGGGCTTTTGTGTCCAGAATTGGCTGGCTGACCTGTGATTGGCCAGCTTGTCTGGGTGTGGGGCTGGCTATTAACCCTGTGTGTGCCAGGAACAGGCAGACTGGGGCCCTGCTCCTTTCCCTGGGTGCAGGTAGATGGGAAGAGAGCCAGGGGACACATTCATGTGTTTCAAGTAAAATGAACAGCATTTTGGTTTCCAAAAATTAGTATTTTTGTTCCTCTGTAAAAAGTAATGAAATGAACACAGAGAAGGTGAAAACATGTGATTTCAGTGTGCATTGGCAACTGTTACTCATGGGGGCTAATGCATTGATCAGTGATTATTTTAACAGCACAGATGATTTAGTGATCATCATCCTAGCTGCATTATATAGCCAGCCCGTGATTTCCACAACTGCTATTGAATATAGGTGTTATCTGTTCCATTTGACTCATTAGCAATATATATATATACATATGTATTTCCCCATCAGAATGACAATGATTTTGCATTTCCTCAGACTACAGTTATAAGTGACTGCCCAGCCCTACTGTTTTGATATCAGTTACTATTTTGCTAATGATACATTTGCAAATTTTTTCCCTTGTAAATAAGGTAGTGTTTTGGATCTGTTTTGTGCATACATATAATTATTCCTTTCTGCCTATATATACATATGTATTTCCCCATCAGAATGACAATGATTTTGCATTTCCTCAGACTACAGTTATAAGTGACTGCCCAGCCCTACTGTTTTGATATCAGTTACTATTTTGCTAATGATACATTTGCAAATTTTTTCCCTTGTAAATAAGGTAGTGTTTTGGATCTGTTTTGTGCATACATATAATTATTCCTTTCTGCCCAGTGGCTAGAAGTTTCCCATTTAGGTGGAGCATTTTTAAGGCTCTCTTTCTCCCTCTCTCTCTCTCTGTCTTTTTTTTTTTTTTTTTTGTACTGGGGATTGAACTCTGGTCCTTGCACTTGCGAGGCAGGCGGCGGCATCACTGAGCTAAGTCCCAGAACCTAAGGCTCTTGATACATAAGCTAAACAATCATAGAGAAAAATTATAGAGGTAACCCCTGCTGACTTACTGTAAAAGGAAAGGGTGACTCAGGCATTCCTTGCAAAAAGCCCTTGCTAAGGTGAGAGTGACTTATTTTAGCCTGCTGCATATATATTACAGCACCCCTAGTTAATCCTAAACACATTGGTATTTGAGTGCTGATTCCTTCCTCCAGGTGCTCACAGATTGGATACCTTGTTTCTGTAATTTCACATTTTATAAATTCTTTAAAAAGGCTTATGTCATTTAAGGTGAGCATTAAATGTGTTTTCTATTTCCCAAAAGGACACAGAGCCAGAGTGATTACTCCTTACCCACAAGGACACACATTTGCAGGCCCTAAATGGATGCTTGAGACCATGGATAGAAGGGACCTGATGCAGATTATGTTTTCCCTTATGCTTTGATTTTTTGTTTTTTGATTTTGGTACCAGGGATTGAACTTGGGTCCTTGTGCTTGCAAGACAGCCACCGAACTGCTGAGCTAAATGACCGGCCCTCCCTTATGCTTTGACAAAGTATAAGGGACAATAAGAGATTGACAACAAGGAACAGTAAAAACAACCACAGAGACAATGCCATAGCAAAGGCTGTGTGAATCTCCCCTCTCTCCTTTGTGATCATGGGTAGTGCTAGAGCGCCTGTGTGCTGAGATAGAGTGACACTGGATACCTGGATATCATGGTTGGCATCAGGCGGCTACTGACCTGATAACTGATCAGAAGGACCAGTGTGAGTGCAGGTACCCAAAGTGGTAAAAAACAAAACCAAGAATCAGGGTTGGTTTAATTACTTTCTCATTGCTGAGACACAATACTGATCACCCTCAAATCAAAGGAGGAAAAGTTTATTGTGGTTCACAGTTTGTAGTGATTTCAGTCCCCAGTTGGCTGGCTCCAAGGCAGGATGGCATGGAAGAGGGGCCTGGCAGAGGGAAGTTGCTCACAGCATGGGGGAAAGGAAGCAGAGAGAGATCAAAGTGGGAGAAGGAGGGAGACGGACTCTTCTATGCCACGCCCCCAGTGATCCAGCTCCTCCAACCAGGCTTCACCTGCCAGTGCAGTGTTTAGCTGTAAACTCATCAGCGGACAAGTTCACAGTGAGTATCTCCCTCCCTGATCCAGTCACCTCCCCAAAGCCCTGCGTATGAGTACACGAGGCTTCGGGGAAACCATAACAGAGATGTATCGTTTACTCACTGTCTTATTCTAAACACAGAATTTGCAGTTTTCTCACAAGCTTCTGACATCATGTTCTCCTGGATGACCAGTATCTTATTTTCTGAGGGAAAGAAATTTCACCCCTGAACTACCTAGAAAAGGAACAGAAAGAGTTTTCCAGATGCTCTTCCCACTGAACTTTGCATATAGGAAAGGAAAGTCAGTGTCTTGGCAGTCCTGGGAGGATCTGGGGACTAGTGGTGGTGTGAGGACATGTGGCATGTGCTGGAAAGTTTGGAGGACCTTGGGAAGTCACAGTCTTGTCCATTTCTATAAAGTACAACTTCAAAACTGAGTCCCTGCTGTTTTCCTATGTTCTCAAAAGACGAAGGAAGAGCGAAGGAAACGGGTTTTCTCCAGGCTGGGGCACGGTCTTCTTGCTAGAGTTTTGATCTAGGTTTGCGAGCATTCCTCTGGGGACAGCCCGATGCTTCTCTGTTTTCTTGTTCCTCACTCCAATTCTGAGTAATCTGTGTCTTTCAGAGTCGGTTTGGGGGGACCGATTGCGGAGACTCCGGATTGTTCTTTGAGTTTCATTCTGATGATTTCATTTCTGTGCGTGTCTAGGAATCTGTGCTCAAGTCTCACCTCGGACAGTTTGCTTTTCTTTGGGGGCCTCAGTTTCTAAAACATGATCGGTTATGTGAATCGTTCCGGAGCAGCATGGTATCCAAGGTTTCTTTTCCAGGATACAGTGGTGGATGCTTCTTGGGAGGAAAATTTTAGCCTATCAGTCAACCAAAGGGTTAGGGACTCTTTCGCTCCCCTGGGAGCTGGTTTAACATGCAGAACCTCAGGCCCACTTTGGACCTGGGGAACCAGAATCTGCTCCTTGCCCAGAGCCTCAGGAGGTGGGAAGGACACAGCACGCTGAGAAGCTCAAAGCTGGATGAACTCAACATCCTTTTCTGCTCAAAAATGGCCCACTCTTCTCCTTCTGTTTCCCAGTGCTATCTCCAGCTCTCCCTTCACTCTCCTTCCCTGATGTACTGAGTAAAACATTGTCTTTCATATGTAGAGTGGAACTCTCCACAGGGGCTTCATATGTCCAGGGATGCTGGGAATCAGGGGGTTAAATGCAAAGCATTACTATAGGACAGCTGCCAAGGCTTTGCATTATGAAATCTGATAAATGAAAAATGGGCATGGTATCAAATTTAATCACATTTGTATTCAGATGTTGTTGAGAGCAGACACTGATTTATGAACTAGCAACAGACACCAGATTTCCTGCCTGTGTTATATACATATGAATGGGTGGACGGATGGGTAGATAAACAGACAGTGAAATTGTGCTGCAAATTACATGGCACAAGACCTGTTTAGAACCTAGATCTCATCAAACTGATATTACAAATAGTGCAGATATGATTTTTGTCTGCATTACTGGTTACTGGCTGGCTCACTTGCATCCTGAAGGACAGACTTTTTTTTTTTTAATTTAAAGATTCCCTTGCTTAACGCAGGGCTGAAGATGTCCCAGCTTTGCTGCTGTCTTTGAATTGTCTGTCTGTACAGAGTACTCTTCATGTGATGGAGAAGGACAGAGGGATGCTTGCAACGTGGCTTGCCCCCTGCCTCTTCCCCACAGCTCCACTAAAATGCCACCCATGCCAAAGGCTGCTAGGTACACTGAGGACATTGAATGGGTTTTCACATGGGAAGTGAGCTGCGGTAAAACATGCAACCTGGGTTAACAATGAAGGAGATAAGCAACTCTAGTCCTGGGCTGACAAAGTGTGGAAGATTAGGCTTGCTGTTTCTCAGACATTTTTTTTTGAGACAGGGTCTAGCCATGGTGCCCACTTTAGTCTTGAACTCCTGGGCTTAAACCTACTGAGTAGCTGAAACTGAAGGTTGACATTTCCTTTGTGAAGATGAATCACTTGCCAGAGGAAGTTCTATACTACAGAGGAGGTCACTGCTTTGCTTTCTCAGGGTGTATGTCACCCCAGGGAACCGGAGGTCACATGCTTTGTTGATCCCTAAAGACATCTGCTAGCTTTGCCACAGGCTTCATTGGTTGTGCCTCCTGTACCTACCATTTCCTGGTCCAGACTCCTGAATGAAATTGTATCCATCTCTCAAGGGTCACCTAAATGCATTTAGTCATTTCCAACAAATACTTAGTGAGATCCTGTGTTGGGCTAAACAGAGATGATACAGAAATAGATGACTCACAATTTGCCATTTAAAAAAATCAAAAAAAGAAATTATATAAATACTGGAAATTTCAGGGCCACGGGGGAATAGTTGAGGTGCACTGCCCAGAGGAGATGTCCCTGTGTCACCTGGACAGGTTATGGAAGGAGAGGGACATGGCCTGATGTCCTCCAGGATGAGGTATCTCCTCCCCCTGTGGGATGCAGGAGAGCGGGCATCTGACGGATGGAGGGGGGTGTTGGACCCTCTTGGGACTGGAAACCATGGAGGCAGGACAAGCACTGAGCTCCATGGGCAGGACAGAGCTGTGATGTGCCTGGAATAAGCTGTCCCTGCTCCAGGTTCCAGTGACAGAGAGAAAACATTGGCAGGTTGAAAAATCAATAATCACTACAGGGTCATTTTTACTCTTTGGGTAAAAAAAAAAAAATCCTAGTGTAGTGTCTGCTGCGTCAACCTGATGGGCCAAGGAAAGCTGAAGAAAGGATCAAGGAGACATCAGAGGCCCCAGGACAGTGGCTTCCACTGGGAGAATCCACATTTGGGAGAATCCGGGCTCCAGCCCGGGGTGGAAAGCAGAAGGTGGTTTGAGCAAGGATCCTCTTTCAATCTCGGGTAGGTGCACCTGCCATTTCCAGGGAGCTATCACCTGGGCAGTGAGTTTCTTTGCTTTCACTTTGCTTTGATTGCAGTGGAAGAGAGGAAAGGATGGAAATGATGTCAGTCAGACCTCCCCTCTCCCAGGGAGCCCTCCAACCATGGAGTTGGAAAGAGAATCCCTGTTTACTTCTTCAGCAAACAGAGCTCCCACCCTCCTGGAGAAACCACAGTCCCTGGAATCTCTAGTTCTGTTTTAAGGGGTTGCTTTATCTTCTTAATTAAATTGCTTGTCTTATTCTTGTTGGATCATTCAACAAGCCCGAAGCATCTTGCTGTATGTAGAAAGTACTAATTGATGTCAAATTGATTTGTTGATTTTTTCCCCCTCACTTAATACATTCCCAAGAAATAGCCAAATCCAGAATTAGGAAATCAGCTGGCAAAAGCTACACGGGAGAATGGTTCTTGGCCCTTACATCTTCAAGCCTTAAAAAATCTACCACTTATTGAACATTTTACTATGTGCTGGGTTTTGTGCTAAGCCTGTGGTATCCGTCACCTTATGCAATCTTCAAAACAACCTGCTGGCATAAAAGGACAAATACTCCCATTTCAAATGGGAGTGGGGTACAGAAAGCTTGGCATTTGGGGGGTCAGTCAGTAAGTTTTGGTGTAAAACAAACCCAGACATTGTATCTATTGATTCCTTATCTGTGGGATTTGTCTACCTAAGAAGACAATCTCACATACCTCTCTTTACCAGCTTCTTCCAAGCCATTTACACTCCTGATACACACAGGCTAGAAAAGCAAGTCGTCTACTCTGCTGCTGGAGCCAGGATCAGAAGTCAGACCTTTGGATAGTGCACTTCCTGATCTAACATGCTGATCTTAAGACAAACACGGTGATCTAAATTTTCTTCTAAGCAGGATAGGTCATAGGGAGAAATTCAGGGCCTGCTGTTTATCTCTGGAGGCATTGCAAACTAGGTGAGCATACGCGAAAGAAGAAAATGTGAAGTTAAATAGTGAAGCAGAACAGTTCCAGGAAGTTCCTGCTGGATGGCACACCGCAGAGAGGGCTGTTTGGCTCAGCAGATGAAACTGAAAACTTAGGCACCTGTGGTTTTTCCTTCTGATGTGAGCAGCAAAGCAAGTTGAATGCATCCAAGAGGAGCCGCCTCTCAGCCACACATCACCTGTTAATAAATAGCTCTGGGACACAGGAATCTCAACAACCAAGTTTGTCAAAATGGAGTCAGTGGATGGGTGAGTTCCTGGAATTAGCGCTACTGTTGATTTTCAAGGTGAGATGGGGAGACAGAATTCCTGAGACCGACAGGAAGCTCTCATACTGAGTCGGTGGCCATGATGGGAAGACTGAATGGGTTGGATGGCATCTCCAATATTGGAGCTGAATTGGAGCTTCACATGGATCTCTGGCTTTTCACTGTGTTCAGTATTATTTGTCTATCCAAAGAGAAAAGGGAAAGATCTCTGCAACATGAAACCAGCCATCTCAGAATCCAAGAAATTCTGTCTTCCCTTGGAGGGAATTCGTTCAAGACAGAAGGTGGGAGACTCTAGCATATTCTCCTCCAAGAAGAGATTATAACCTAAACAATTACTGAAAATATACCAAAAGCCCAATCTGCGTAGAAACCATTCTAATCCTCAGGGAAAGGTAGCAAAGACACTCTTGGTGAATTATTTGCATCAAGAAAAACTGACTGTGGCCTGAGAAAGTGTGGAGAGTTATACTGGACAGTCTTGGGACCAAAACAAAATTGCAGAGTTCATATAAAAATTGGAATCTTCCAGAAGACCCTCAAATGCTGGATGAGCAGCTGTGTTCCCTGGTGAAGTCACCTCTCGCCCCATGATGTGCTTGGTCTGCAATGCAAGAAGCTTCCCCAACCAACCAACAGCAATGTCACTCCGGTGCTTACGGTGCACATCTGGTTCCAGCCTCCTCTGCACACGTAGGAAGACCATGACAGATCTCAAAAGAGAAGCCAGGTTGGAACTGACCAAGCCCCTGGCATTCAAGAGGCTCAGTGGTCAGAGTGATGTGGGAAAAAAACACAAAAGCAACATTCAAGGTAGAGAGTGAACCAGGCTCCGGATTGAAAGCCTCCCTCTTGGAGGACCAGCGGTCACGTTGATGTTTTTAATGGTTTTTCAATGTAAAAGTGCCCTCTGCTTCCACTGTCAGTGACTGAGTGCAAAGGCTCATTTGTACTTGATGCATGAAGCCCTTAAGAGAGTAAACCAAGTGTCATCTTTCCCTTTTCTACAAAACCGAGTCATTATTTCCCCTGGATGGAAGCACTTTCGACCCATAAAAATAAAAATAGAGATATCAGCTGTGTCACTTCTTTGCATAAAAATATTCTTTCATGTTACCAATGATATGTATTCAGCACTGTATCACTTCTACAGTGATCTCAGAGGCAGAACTGGAGCTCTTGCAGCCGACTAAAGGTCACTGTGAAAATCCGGTTCCTTGGGGTGACATACACCCTGAGAAAGCAAAGCTTGTCTGTCTCTCTGTCCTCCCCATCTGCTCACAAGCTGAAGACGAGGAAGAAGTTCTATGTTCCTCCCTGTATTCCTGATGGTTTCTCATGTCCAATGGAACCAACAAGTGAAAATCCCCTCTTCCTTCCCCCTGGGACTAGGGATCAAACCTAGGACCTTGCCACTAATCTACATCCTCAACACCCTCTCCCTTAAAAAAATTTTTTTTTCAGAAAGCATCTCACTAAATTGCCCAGCTGATTTCTAACTCATGTCCTTCCTGACTCAGCCTCCCAGAGTAATGGGATTATAGATGCATCCAAACACTGAGGTTTATGAATCTTAAAATTCATATAAAGCCATTTTTAAACTGAGTCCTGAACTCTCTGGCTATGGTACACTCTTTCCCAAGTCACTTCACTTTAAAGTTCTTGCTATTTCTTCTGTAGAGAGGAGGACTTTTACTAGGTGAGGTTGAAGGTTTTCCTAGCTCTGCCTGTGATGCTGAGTCTATGTCTACTGGCACCATATAGATTTTGTTCCTTTCTGGGCAACCAACTTGATAGAGTTATTGTAAAACCTATTTTTCTGATCTGGATAAAATTGATGATCCTAAATATTTGAGCACTCCAGTATTTTTAAAGGAAGAGTAGAAATGAAGATTTACTAATGAATCTAGGTTGAAGAGGCTTATTAATATCCCTTGAAATATTTTGATGTGTAAAAGCTCATCTGTAAATTCTAAAGAGTCAGGAAATTCAATTTTAGTCAGACTTTTGTGGTGAGAAAATGAAGATTTTTTTCCAGGAGAGATAATACAGGCTCAACTAGCATTTTGTAGAGTAGGAGAATTCTGGGTATAAAAGATATTTGAATCTAAGTCTACTGATTTTTTAAAAAGTAGTAGAGCTTGGCCTCTGTTTCTGCATGCGTGTTCCATAGAGCTGCTTCCTTAGGAGGCTGGTGTCTCCTGGACCCTTTGTGACAGTGACTTTGAGGACAGTTGGGGTTTTAGCTTTTAGCTCTCTGCCACTGAGACAGTGCTACCAGGGGCCGAGGACTTTCTGTTTCTGTGTTTTGATTTTTTTCGTTTATAAAAAGTCACTGTGTGATGTGATTTCCGCCCCCTTTCTAGCTAAGGAAAGTGTTTCCTATTTTTTTAAAAAAATTTTCAACCTGTATATTCTGATTGGAGAATTTCCCTGAAGGAAAATAAAATGAGAATATAGGGAAAGAACCTTCTTGACAGCCTGCTCTTGGGCTTCCCTGACCTACTCCGATTTCATCCACTCATACAGTGGCTTCACTGTGGCGAGGAGGAAGCTCTGACTCACTGAGAAACCCAAGTACCAGTAGGAATCAGAATGTCACGGAGCAGAAAGTGTCATGCCTATGTGGGTCTGTTTTCTGTGCACTGGAGGCCATAAATTGGCATCTTCCTAGGAGACAGGAAAAGTGCCTGATTTTGTGGAATTCAGAGTGTGGGCCAGCAGGATTATTTGTTTTAGGCATCCTGAGAGCACTGGTGTAGGTGGAACTCAGATGAAAATAAGAGTCTGTAGGACATGGGTCCTGCTTGGACCCACAAATTCTGAATTCAGATGGAAAAGTCCCATTCAAAAGGGCTCTGCGTGGGCTTAGTGTCTATAGCTGCAACTTTATTCAAGGTGAATGCAGCTCTTCTGAGGAGGCAGTGTTCCCTCCCACATGCTCTGCCTCAGCGCAGCTTGGCCTTGGGCTCCGGGACTTCTTCAGGAAAATGAGCTCCAGCTGGGAAAGAGAAGACGGCCTTCCTCAGGTGGTGAGCTCAGCGTGTCCTCAGCTAAGAGAGGGAGTACTGCAGTAGAATTTCTCGGCCCATTTCTAAGGGCATTTTATTTTTTTGTCTTCTTAAAGCAATGAATCTTTTTCATGTTCAAGTGTGCTATAGGATGCTGGGCCATGAGATATCCCAATAAAAATTTGAACTCAGATTTTTTTTTTGTGGTACCAGGAATCAAACTTAGGGTCTTACAGTTGCGAGGTGGCAAAACCGCTGAGCTAAATGCCCCCTTGAACTTAGATTCTTATCTCATAACATACCTCAGAATAGATGCTAAATCTAAATATTGGAACTAAAAATATAAGGCATCCATCTAAAAGGAAATGTATGATAAAAATTCCAAATGTTGGACTAGACAGTGATTTCTTAGGTACGGCATAAAGCACACTCATAAAACAAAAATTTGATTAATAAATTTAATATACATGAAATGTTTTGCTTCTTGAAATAGGCTACTAAAATAAAGTCAAGCTATATACTAGGAGAAAATATTTCTTATATGTCTGACAAAATATTTCTTACATATCTTACCTCCTTAATATACTGTGCAGTTCAACAGTAAGAAGAGAATTGACACAAGTCAGACATAAGCAAAGTAGTCAGGTATAGTAACAAAGTAGTCGGATATAATCCCAGCACTCTGGCACCCTGTTGTGGGAGGATCCCACTTTCAAGCCACGTCTGGACCATTTAATGGCTTAGTCAAACCTTGTCTCAATGTAAAAACTGAGAACTGGGGATGCAGCTCAGCATGAAGACAAAAAAATAAATATGTAGTGTCATACTTCCATCTTGACACATCTTATACTAGAATGGCTTTCCATCCTCCACTGTCCTCCTTATTAATTCTAATTCATTCTTCAAAATCCATCTCAACTGCAATGTGCTTGTTAGTCAGTGGGTAATTTCCATCTTTGGTGCCCTGTTCCTTTTTGACTCCTTCATTAGACCACGAGCTATTGGAAGATTCCTAATCTGTCACTGGACCCTCAATGTTCAATGTGAGATGAGTTAAATAAGTCAGACAATGACAGCCACGGAAATTCCCATCAGATTAAGACAGACGCAGTTTTCAGGGGCCACCTATGAAAGCTGAAAATCTTGCATATGTTTACTTTTATAATTCTTACAAAACTCTTTGATGTAGGGATTTCCACACCTGTTATGTAGATGGGAACACAGAATTTGGGAAGAAGAGAGCTGTGCTATCGGCAGGCGGGCACACGAGTTTAGCTTACAGAGGTGGAGACAGCGTCACTGGGTGTCAGCATTGGGAGAAGCATAAAATCTCCCTAAGCCTCAGATTCTTCATTGGTAAAAGAGGGTCATGCTAGTGACTTGGAAGATCATTATGGCCACTGTATTATATTACAGTATGATTCTGTAAGACTTCTCATGGGTGTTACGTTGCACGGAAGCTGGTTAGGATCGGCTGGATGGTGGCGGCGCTATCATCTGTAACAGGGAAAACAACACCAGTGCTGCTCCTTCACAGGTCCCTCTGTCCCCAGCATCCCTCTTCACTTGCCTCTCTTCCACTGAGAAGAAAGCAGAGAGGAAGGAAATGGAGCCTCTCTTCTAATGCCTTACTAATGCCCTATGTTTGTAGGCAGAGAATTTGCATCTCTCCTGAGCCTAGGAGTCTGCCACCTTCCCAGCATCTCTCCAGAAGAACAGGGGAGTCCTGCTTACTCCTCCAAGCTGTTCTATGAAGATGTCCTCTCCAACTTCTGACAAAGAGCAATGCCTGGGCTTGGGCTGTGATAGATCTCTTTAATTATATGATAATCAGAGACGAACTAATTAGATACCACTTGATAACTAATCAGTTGCAGCATTCATGAAACCATTCCTCATTCCTGCCATGTATCAATTTCACAGATGGTGCCCACTGTTTTGAGGGCAGGGCTTGGGGGCAGCATGGGGAGTGTGATTACGGTTGAAGGATCAGATATTCAGGGCAGGTGTTAGAGCACTAGCAAGACTGGGATGCTGGGAAATGAGAGTGATTTATGGCTGGATTTAATCTACTTGAAAAGCTGTCTAGGAAAACCAAAAAGTGATCAAGGAGCACCTGAAATTCCTTGGCACCATCTGTCTGGAACAGTAAACAAAACCTGGGAGGCCCCGGGAGAAAGGAAACAGGGAATTTGATGATGAATGTAACCTGGGTCACTTGATAAATGTTGCCTCTGGGCAGGTATTAGTCTGTAAATCTGGATACCCTCGAGGGGCTGTTGGAGGTCTCCCCAGGAGGGGAGCTCTTGCTGGGCCGGGCAACTCAGCAGGTCTCTCCCTTGCTATTTCCTTGGAAATCCAGTCTTTCTCTTCCATGGCCTCACCTCCACTCCTCGTCCCTTCTACCCCTACTGTCTCTGAGTAATTCAAGTCTATGAAACAGTCCACTCTAACTATGCATCTCCCGACTCATCTCCATAAAAATTCTTGTCCACAGACACTCATGGAGCCACTGTGGTTTGGCAGACACTGCAAGAGTGACTGGGAATGAAAGGTATACTTTGTAAGAAAGTTGATGATGTTATTTTAAAAGAAGCACTATGATTTTATAGAACAGTATGGCTGAAAACAGAAAAGGAAGGCTGCTCAGTACAATTATGAATTGGCATTTATAGAAAGACACCTCCAGATTTCACAGCTGTTATGTGTCATCAAGAGTTTTGCCTATTTTAACTTTCAGTAGATTAAATATTTCTGTTTAACATTTAGATCTTTGTTCCATTTTGATTTTAGTTTAATGCATGGTAAGAGCTATGGGCCCAGCTTCCATTTCCTGCTCGTGAACATCCAAGTTTCCCAGCACCATTTGGTAAAGTAGCTATCTTTCCCCCAGTGTATGTTTTTGCTCTTCTGTTGAAGATCAAATATCTGAGTGTGTTCAGGACTTGCTTCTGCTTCTTCTGTTCTGTTCCATTGATCCATGTTTTGTTTGTTTTGGCCCAGTGCCATGCTGTTTTTATCACTGTAGCTTTGTTATATAACTTCAAATCTTGGGACTAGCATATATGCTCAGCAGCCAATGAGTAGATAAAGAAAATGTGGTTTTTATGCACAATGGAGTACTACTCTGTCATAAATAAAAATACGCTTGAAGCATTTGTAGGAAAATGGTTGCAACATGAGAACACAACGTTGAGTGAAGCAATTCAGACACACAGGCATAAATATGACATGATTTCTCTTATATGAGAAACATAGATTATAAAAAAGAGCAAAAGAAAGGCTAGATAATAGGAAATATGGAGATACATCTTTCCCAAAGGCAAAAGAGATCAAGAGATGAAGATAGGTGGAGGCCAGGAAGGGAAATCATTCTAAAAGAGAGAGAATTAAAGGAAAAAATGAAAATAGAGCTTTTCAGCTGGAAGGGGAACAAGAGCTGGAAGGGGAAGGGGACAAGAAGAGAATGAAGATGCATTACACACACGTGCAGCTCACCGTGACACATGCAATCATTGCATACTGCAAACATGGACTAATAAAAACATTTAAGAAATAAAATGTGGAAGGTATGCAACAAAAAACAGTCGGTGCCTACTTATGCCAGCTGCGTCTACTTGGGGTGTGACGATCCCAGTGTTTTAGTAAAAATGTTTTTCTACAGAGCAAGAAAAATGCCCTCGTGACATTCAGGATTTTGTCTCATTTCAGCAGGGCAGCCCCAACCTCACCCGAGGCCTTGTCTGCGATGGGGATCTGTGAAACTGTGGCTTCCGACCTGGCCCGGGGCTGGTTTGCCTTCCTGTGCCGGGACTTTGCCACAGGAGGGAGCTGAAGCAAGAGGACCCCAGGCAGGGAGGGGGCCAGAGCAGGTCTTCCGGGCTGCTGCTCAGAGACAGAAGTTGTTGGCCGAGAGACGCAGCAAATGTGGGCCCTCACTCGATAGTCGGCTCTACTACACACACCACCGAGTTTTCAAACGCAGGTCATTTTCCCTTGAAGTTCAAGTCTACAAGAGAAAAATCAGTTCCCTTAATGTGAGACCTGTGCAAACGAGGCAGGAAGATCAGGAAATCATCCTCAGCCCAGGCAATTCAGGGAGGCTCTGTCTCAAAATAAAAGGTAATCAAATGGACTGGGGATGCAGCTCAATGTGAAAGCCTTGGAGACACACACACACACACACACACACACACACACGCACACACACAGACACACACACACACCTGACCTGAGCTGTGAGCCTGCCCAGGACCTCAGGGCCTCGCTTGGGCCTGGTCTTCACTGGCTGCCCAAGGGGAGAATCCGGGGGGCGGCGGGCAGGAAGCCGCCCTGCCGTCCCCCTGCCGAGGGCCCAGCTCCCGGGTCCAGCTCAGCCTGAAAAGCAGAGGGCAGAGGCATTGCCTCCCCGCCGGTGTCTGGGGACCTGGGTCACAACCTGCATTTTCATTCGGCTCAATTTTATCCACAACTGGCAGGAGAAGGGAGGGCGCACCGCGGGGACCCGGGGTCCAGACAGTGCTGAGAGCAGGGCTGCAGAGGGGCGCAGGCCTGGCACCCCGCTACTCAGCCTCGGGCGAAGGGGCCTGCAGACCACACCAGCAGCAGAGGCAGCTCGCGAACTCCTAGCACTGCGGCACGCCTGTATATTCATGTATTCTCCCTCCTGCTGTTCTGAGAATCCCCAAGCCCAGAGCTGGTGCGCCGGACGCTGGTATTAAAGCGCTGCTTTTGTTCCTGTTCTCTGGAACTTCCTTTCTGGTTGGGGGTGTGGGGCCTCTGTTGCTTCTGCTCTAAAGGAGCTGGGTTCACAGAAAGGGGCCCAGAAGTGTCCTCTGTCTGACAGGACAGCGTGGCGAGCAGCTGCTATGCAGACCTGTGTCCCGGTGTGGTGCACACGGGACAGGGACAAGGGGAGGAGGGATTGGTCCTGCAGGTGCCGGACTACCGCAGACATCTCTGACCAGCTTCCGGCTAATCCCTGTGCCACTTCCAGAAAGCAAAGCACATCCCACGTCCCCAGCTTGGTTTTTGGGGACAAGTTAGCTGGAGATGGAGACCTGGCCCACCCTTTCCACTGGTGGATTGTTGTTTCCTCAACTGGGCCTTCCCAACTTCCTGCCCGGAGCAGGGACCTTGCATTACCCCGAGTGTGTCTAGGGCTCTGGGTTTGGGGGTCACACTCAGAACCTGAAGATGTCAAACCTTAACAGTTTGTGATCTTGTGTCTCAGAGCTTGCGTAACTGTAAAGCGAGAATGGTCACCGTGATTGGGATACTATTGAATTTCATACACGCGTAATTGCTTCAGATGTTGTGGGAAAAGAGACCCTCATCAAGTCAACTATGGTAGTATTTTCAGGGTTTAGCTACATCGTTATTGTCATTGGAGCACAGAGCTCTTCAGTGGAGTAACTCACGTATTCAGCAGAAGTAGGAAAAACATATTAAAAGAGTAATCAAGAATAAAAGATATACGTATGGCACAGTGGTATGCAATTGTCACCCCAGCACTCGGGGGAGCTGAGGCAGGAGGACTGCAACCTGAGTTCCAGCTGGTCAACTTAGTGAGACCCTATCTCATAAAGAAAAAGTTAAAAGAGGTTGGGGATGTGGTTCAGTGCAGAGGCCCTGGGTTCAATTGCCAGCAACACACACACACACGTACAAATGCACACACACAGGCACACATAGGCAAGTGCACACATGCACGATGAGAGACATCTGGTTGTGCCCCCACTTAGGTTCACAGACACCAGCTTGGTGGCACTGAGGGGAGAAAGTAACAAGGTCTTCAGCAGTGCTGTTCGAGGTAGGTAGGTGTTAAAAAACAAAAAAAATCTGGCATAGTTGAGCATAAGCCTAACTAACATCCCAGCTCCCAGCATCTACAGCTACTTTGCAGGATGAGGCAAGAGGATTGCAGATTTACAGCAGAGAATGCCATTATTCAGGCTGGAAAGAATATTGAAAGAATTTATCAGCAAGACCCACCTCTAAAAGTAGTTAAAGGAAGCTTTCTAAAGAGAGAAAAATTGATAAATGAAATAATTTTGCAATATTAAGGAAGACAGAGAACAACAAAGAATAAAAATATGACTAAACAAGTTTGTCCTTTGCTTTAGTTTTCTAAGTTTTATTTTTATGTTTGGGACAGATTTGTAATATAATTTGAAATCATAAAATGTGAGGTATTCAACCTTATTCTTCTTTCTCAATATTACTTTGACTGGAGTTTTTTGTGGCTCCATGAAAGTTTTATAACTGCTATTTGCTGTTTGTGAGCAGTGCACTGAATTTTTACTAACGGTTTTGTAGAATCTGTGTTGGTTTGGATACCAAGAACTCTTAAAAATGTTAATTCTTGCAACCAGGAGTACCTCTCCTTTGATTTGTGTCTTATTCAATTTCTTTATCAATATTTCTTAGTTTTCAGTATCCAATGTTTTTCACTTCCTTGGTTAAATCTATTCTTACATATTTTACTTTTTGGTACTCTTATAAATAGAGTTACATCTTTATTTGCTTCTAACATAAGAGTTGTTGACTTTCCAGAATGGTTTTGCTGTTTGGACTGAAGTTTGCACTCTAAGATTTTCACAGGTGTGTTCTTCCCCATCAAAGTGAATGGAGGTGCGGGACATAAAATACACTTGTTTGTAACTGGAAGCAATCACAAGTCTCAGTATATGACAGGTAACCTCCCAAAGAGAAACCCATCTGCAGGTACTCATTCAGCTGTCTGCTTCTCTGCATTACAGATTTTGTTATTCATGTATATGAAGTATACTGATTTTTGTATGTCAATTTTGTATTCTGCAAATTTACTAAACTTAGTAGTTTTCTAGTAGTATTTTTTCAATCTTCTTTAAGTTTTTTTTTCACACAAGGTCATGATGTGCTTCTTCCTTTCTGATTTGTATACATTTCAGTTATTTTTCTTTTTCTCACTCAGTTACTCTGGCTGCTACTTCTAGTGCAATGCTGAGTAGAAGTGACAAGACTGAATATTCCTGGCTTGTACCAGGTCACTGAGGATTCCCCATTGATTAGGCTCCTAGTTGTGGGCTTTTTTTTTCTTTTGACTTGTTTTCTGCACTTACTTTTTTGAGAGTTTTAAAAACCAGCCGTAGATGTTGAACTTTATCAACTTTATGAAATGCATTTTTAAATCTATTGAGATGATCATGTGATTTTTATGTTTTATTCTCTTAATATTGAATTGCAGTGATTGCTTTGGGTGTGTCAAACCAATATGGCATCCCAAGGATTAATCCTGCTTGGTAAATATTGATATATAATGTGTGCATGTGTTTTGGGACTTGGTTTTATAGTATTTTATCAAATGTCTTTATATCTGTATTCATCCGAGATATTGAGCTCTAGTTTATTCCTTCTGGTGTCTCTGGCTTTAGTGTTAGGCTGATACTGGCTTCATAAAATGAGTTTGGAAGTATTCCTTCTACTTCTATTTTTTGGAGGCATTTCAAAATGATTGGAATTGACTTTTTTTTCAAATGTTTGGTAGAATTCAGTAGTGAAGCCATCTGGTCCTGGGCTTTTTTTCTGTTATTATTGTGGTGAGATTTGTTTTTAAATTGCTTCCTCAATTTCCTTGCTGTTGTTTGTTCAGATTTCTTTTCCTTGATTTGGTCTTGGTAGGTTGTGTGTTCTAGGAATGAATCCATTCCTTCTATGCTATAAATTTCCTGGCACATAATTGCTCATGGTAAACCCTTATGATTCTTTTTATTTCTGAGGCAACTGCTAATACTGGCCTCTCATTTTTGATTTTATTTATCTGAGTCTTCTCTTTGTTTTCCTTATTCTAAGAAAAAAAGTTCATTTATTTGGTTGTTTTCCAAATAGAGCCTTCTAGTTTAGTTTGTTTTTATTTGCTGATGCTCATAAAACTTACATAACAATACCAATGTTATCTGGTTGATCCTACTTCTGGATCTGCTTTTGGCCCATGTTCCCCTTTTATAGAAACAGGACACCAACAACTCTGAGGACAAATTATGTCAAGGCATACAAAGTAAGGCAAGGAGAGAGGCAAATAGCATATAATGGAAATGAAAAGCTTGTCTTGAATTGGTTTTACAGTAGTATTTAGTGTCAGAGAAAATCACACAAGAAATGACACTTTCCTCAAATACAAATGCTCCCAGGAGCCCACACACAGGACAACAAATGAAGGGTCTGCTTTTCTTGCGAAGCAAAATGGAGCTTTCCTCTCTCCCTCCTCCTCTTTCCTCCCTCCTCCTCCTTCCTTCCTTCCTTCCTTCCTTCCTTCCTTCCTTCCTTCCTTTCTTCCTTCCTTCCTTCCCCTTCTTCCTTCTCTGCCTCCCTCCATTCCTCCTATCTTCCTTCTTCCCTTTCCCTTTTGTTTCCTTCAGGGAGGCACCAAGGAATAAAAATAATGCACACAGCTAGCATTTTCAGAAGCACAGGCTGGTAAATAAGCACCAGCTGCACCTCAGAGCAGCCACAGGTGGGTCTGCACTGTCTGAGGTTGGAGACAGGAGAGAGCCGACAGTAGCCCTTGTCCCCATGGCACTGGAGGACCTGTCCCAAGGTGGGCACCATCCAAGGTCTCTGTTGTCCTGCGGCTGGGTGGCCTGGAATCACATTGTCCTCAAGAGTTGATTGGATCAACAGGTAGCCTGGGGTTGGCATCATTTTGACATCATTTTTTTCATGAAATTAATGACAAATTTCTTCAAATCTTGAGGGTTAAAAGAGACTAAAATGTCACATCACAAGTGTGTTTTTCTTCATACTTATTTTAACCTGTTTTTGAGAATTGTGAGCATTATGAATTTCTCCTTTTATTTGCTCAGTTATAACAACACACAAAGAGACTTCATTATGAGGATGTCTGTCATAAAGTAGAATCTAAATACACATTTTCATTCAGAGATAGTACAATTAGTAATCCCTCCGTTAAAAACTGAAAGACCTGCCCTGTTCAAACTTAACCTAGCAAAAGGTTTCGATTTAAGGACCACACAATTGGTTAAATCATTGCAAAGGAAGGACTACTAAAGTCTATTATACTAGAAAACAAATTTATTTCGATCTTAACAGTTTCTCGAGAGACCAAAGGACAGCAGCAAGAGCATTACTGAACCGTGAAATTTATTTGATCTAATTTTTTATAAATTTAGTTGCTTAAAAATGTGCTTTCTTCTGAAATTCATGGCTGAAGAGTTGGGATGAGGTGAGCACCAACGTGCTGGTTTGTATCTAGAAGTCCCCAGGCCTCAAGTGCTCACCAAGAGGTTTTCGGAAGGTGGGTTTAGAGCTGATAGGTGTGAGGAGGTGGGGCCTGGCGGAAGGGGCAGTCCCGGGGGCGTAGCTGGAAGGGTTCATCTTCCTCCCCATCTGCTCCCTTCTCGCCTCTCTTCCCTTCCTGGTTGCCCCAGGTGAGGAGCTTTCCTCTGCCAGGCGCATGGGCAGTGCCATCCTGCCTTGGAGCCAGCTGACCGTGCAAGGAATGACACTACAGGAACGTGAGTCCAATCAAATACACCTGTCCTTCCTTAAACTATGGGTTCTGGGTGTTGTATCTCAGAGGTGAGGAAAGGGGCTAAGCAGCCAAATGCCCTGGATTTGCCTGGAGCCTGAAATCGGCTTCTTTGGACTGTGCTTTAACCAGAGCCCCAGGGGACAGATCAGTTCTGAGCTGTGCACCTTGCAGCCACAGCGGTGAAGCCCGAGTCTTGGTGCAGACTTCTTCTCCTGGCCTGGAGGTGAGACGCTCTGAATCTGAACCTTTTCCTCAAGGCTTTCAAGTTTGAAATATTTTTACCTATTTTCAACTGCATCTTAAAAGTAGTCACACTTTTATCACTTCATGTTTTATTCATTGGAAACTCTACAGTTATCAGTCAAAGTTCCTGATCAACCCAGGGCCCCCAAGACTGTTGACCCTGGGTGATTTGCTTGGTTTTGCAGAGTTGGGTCAGATGCCAGGCACCAGCTCTGTGGTCTTGGAAAGTGATTTAATCTCTTGTCTCTTTCTGACTCTCGGAGTCTTGTTCTGTCTCTCACTTGTACAAAGTTCTTGTCGCTCTATGGACCTTGTTATTATAAAGGGTGCAGGGCCTGAGGATGGGCCTGCCGTGTTAGGTAGACTCTTGGAAATGGAATAAACAAGACAGCAAGAAGAGAAATCCAAGATTGATTTTGGCAACAAGTAGGCCAGCTCACACCACACATGACCCAGTCTGGGTTGGCATGAAGTTGGTGTCCCTGCCTCAGGGACATGCTGGGCACACCCAAGGATGTTATGAGCCACGAAATCATCATACCCAAGTGAAAGCACAGGGATTTACTTTCTGGAAGGGTGATCAGATCTGTGTGGGGCCATCTAGAAGCCCTTGAGGCCAAGTTGTTCATCTCAGAGTTGAGGGGCTGAGGACAGGAATGTGGAAGTCCACGGTAAGAAGCCCTGAGGTGAGTCCTAGAGGAAAATCACGGGTTCTTGTTGTAGGCATTTTATCATCTTTTGTATGAGAAGATATATAGTAATGCAGAGTGAGCAGCACGATGGTTTGGAGAGTTAATGTGGAGAATAATAGCCCTTCATATACAACACCCTTTGTATACATTCACTCTCTTCTGAGTGCTTCGTGGACATTATCTGATTCTCTACATTAAGTTACAGAAGCTTGATGTTTCCAGTGGGAAATGGAGGTCTGGGCCAGGGATGTAGCTCAGTGGTGCCGCCACCTTCCTCCCAAGCTCAAGTTCCCGACATCGATCCCCAGTACCCCCCCAAAAAGAAAAACAAAGTAGAAATGAAATGAAGTTTTAGCGAGACTGTTAGTGTTCTCCCCTTCCTTGTAGAAGGAAGAGCCCAACTTGGAAGTCCACATGGGGGCCTTAGCTGTAGATAGTTTCCAGTAGGCTAGTGCCCTACCTAATAAATAAAATAGGAGTTCAGGAAGTCATTGCCTCCTCATGTTTCCTTGCTGCACTGATCACAGGGGAGTTTTCTCCTCCTCCTTTATTGCAAAGTCACAGACATCCACACAATAATGTTGTGCAGTCACGTGACTCCCGGGAGTGATAAAGGGACTTGAACCCAAGCTTTGTGAGGCCAGAAGCTACACTGGTTTGTCACAAGTTGCTTGTGGAAAAAGAGGAACCAGATATAATACACAGACACGTCCTTTTTGTATTGATAGTGCAGAAATACTAGAACCAAATGCAATATTCAGAAATGTCCCTTTTTGTGTCAATCATGTATAAATACCAACACTTGGATATTATTATACTGGTGTTTTCATATTTAAGCAATGCATTCTTCCAGGAATGTGATATGATCAGACCATTCAGTAAATGTTGAGATTAGAGATCAGATCAGGTATCTTCAGGGTGGCATGGCCAGAAACTGAAGGTTGAAGTTAAAAAAGTTTATTGCAGTAAAAGACACATTGCCATGAATCTTTTTCAGAATCTTTCTCCTCACTTATGCCATCATTCTTTCCACTTTTTCTTTTCTTTTTGGTACTAGGGATTGAACTCAGGCCCTTGCTCTTGTGAAGCAGGCAGCGGAAGCACTGAGTCAAATCCCTGGCCCTTTTGCCACTTTTTGAAGCAGTTCTGGAAGTCCTCTTTTGTGCATCAAGTTTTTAGACACCTGTTATTTCTTTGCCCTGCTTCTTGAAAGTTCTTTCTCTCCCTCTCCTTCTTTCCTCTTTGTCCCCATTTCCTTCTCCCTGTCCATCTAGTCTCTGCCTCCTTCTCTTTTTCTTTTTCTTTTCTCTTTTAACACTTGGCCAAATGGAATAAATATCAACCAGTATAGTTAGGGACATTCAGTCCCCCTCTTCTTTCCTTAGAGCTAAGAACTGACTGTCAGCCAGTCTTTTTCTTGGGGTATTTTGACACATGGGAGTCTGATTAGAAAGTCTGCTTTTGTGTAACAATGATCCCCAACACCCCTGTTTCCTGGCCTCCAGGGCTGTGACCTTGCTGTTGACACCCTAACTGTCAGCTAGAGCCACGTGCTTTAAACTTTTTCAATATCGCAACATTGCTTCTAGAAACTGACTTCCATATTGGTCCTGGAGCTTACAGATATGGAGCTGCAGTGGTCTCGTACCAAACAAAGTCACTTTTTGATGATGTCACATTCCAGACTGGCCTGGGAGGAAGCTGTTTTTCACACATCACTTGGGCATGGTTCACATGTGGTTACAACCTCTTCACATTTTCTGAATCCCTTGTTTGTTAGGAAAGAGCCTGAATGATGGTGGAAGAGGTTGGAGATGTTTAAGAACCCAATAAGCAAAAGTAAGCATCACTTTCCTCAGTGTGCTGGTCAGATTCGGCCCACGATCCCACACTGTTTGAGGAGGAATGAAGGACAGGTAACCCAGCTGTACACACAGGAGATTGCAGAATGGGGCCGTGCATATCAGAATGCCTTTCAGAGCTGTCTCTCATGCCCTGCTTGTGGTAGATATTTAACATCAACAAGAAACCCCATAGTATGGAGGATATTTTAACACACATTTAAAAATAAGGCTAACAGAAATCACTGTGATCTGTGAGACCATCATGAAACAGAACTCACAAGGAAGGCAGCTTGATGAAAGCGGCTTAGAGAGTTGACTGTGATGTATGAAGGGTGTTCTGGAAAGTTAGATAGCTGCCATTGCAGCCCAAAGGTCACAGGTCACTCAGCCTGAAGGTCACTCAGCCTGTGCCGCAGTCCGGGGATCTGCAAAGCACGAGTTCGCTCCCTGAGCACAGCTGGATGGTCAGCTCCACCATCATCCCTCAGTCCTGGATGGAGCTGAGTGTAGGAGGGGAAGTCGCTGCTCTATTTCTGCCTCACAGGCAGAGTGGGTGGGTGGGTGGGCGGGGTGCTGTGTATGTGGCTTTCATCTCTCAGCAGATTCGAGACCCTGGGTACCTGCCAGGAGATGAGTGCTGTCATGATTCACCCAGCCAATACTTACATCACATTCTGGGTTTGCAGAAGCAGCTCCCCTTCTCTGGGTGTTCTCTCAGTGCCTTCCTAAACCACTGCTGTCAGTTGAACAATAGGACTGCAAAAGATACAAGGGTTGATGGAAATATATGGTAAAGGTTTGCATTACAGTTCACTACAGTAAAAGACACAGTCCCATTCATCCCCTCAAAATATTCTCCCATGCTCCACCCACACATCCCATCTTCCTTGCCACTTTCTGGCCACCTTCCAGTCTACTGCTATATCTCTTCAAAAAAGCTGTCTAAGGGGCAGCAACACTATTTGGGAATGACCATCTCTCATTACCCTAAGTGGGACCATCCAGTGGCAGGAAAATAAGCTCAAGGGTCTCAGTAATTTTACATTAAGGTGTGTTGAGTGATTACTTCATTGCACATTATAATGTAATAATAACAGAAATAAAGCTCACAGCACATGCAACGTGCTTGAGTCATCTGGAAACCGTCTGTCCCACCCCTGCACCCCTGTTTTGTGGAAGAATTATCTTCCACAAAATCAGGTCTCTGTTGGGGGAACAGGGAAAAGGGCAGGGAACACTGGTTTGAACACTGTCAAGGTAGCTGGTGCTCTTCTTATTCTAATGTATTTATCCAAGGACTCTGAGTGAATCAGTGGGTCCTGACTGTCCAGGCAGTAAATGTGCAAATTGTTCTCTTCCAAAATTTAAGATCTTGAAGACCATCCTTCTTGCTTCCTAGTTCTGCAATCTCAGGAAGCACAGTGTGATGCTGGGAAAATAGCACCTTAGAAAATGCTCAGAAATCAGTACATAGGGAAATGCCTCGCTTGCATGTTGTGGTTCAATCTGGGCTAATACCAGACCCAAGTTTGCTTTCCCTAAAAAACAGATAGACTTTCTGTTCACCCAAGTTTTGAATTCAGGATCTATTTACTAATGATTCAAGCTTGAGGATGTCTATGGATTTCTTTTGGCTTCAGTTTCTTTTTCTAACTGGTTAGAAGAAATTAAATGAAGTTGTATGTAAGGTGTGCTCAGAAAATGTGGCGAATGCCTAAAAGACACATTGCCATTAATGTTTCTCCAAATAGTCTCCTTTCCTTCTAACACACTCATCCCATTGTCCTTGCCATTTTTGGAAGAACCTCTGGAGTCCTCTTTCCTGAGTGTCTAAGTGGTGCTGTCCTTGCTGACTCGATGACCTGAATGGATTTAAAACATTTCCCTTTCATGGTCATTGTGACTTTGGGAAACAACCAGAAGTCATACGGTCCTAGATTCAATGAATAAGTTCAATGAGGACACACCATAATGATTTATTATTTATTTTTATTTTTTATTTTTTTGCACCAGCGATTGAACTCAGGTACTTGCATTTGTGAGGCAGACAGCAGAACCACTGTGCTAAATCCCCAGTCCTAGGGGATCTTTTTTTTTTTTTTTGTTCTTTTTTTTTTTTTTTGTGGTACTGGGCCTCTTACTCCGGCCCTTGTGCTTGTAAGGCAGGTGGCGGAATGTAATGATTTAGTTAATAGAAAGCATCCTAAACATTTTTTAATTGATTGAGGACATTGAGGCAGCCATGAAAAGACACTCATGAAAGAAAAATTCTAGAACTATTTCAGAAAGTGGCAAGAACCATGCGGTAAATTTGTTTAAAGTGAGAAGCATCCTGAGATTAATGACAATGTTCACTTTACTGTAATATTTTAATTTTTAAGTTAAAATATCCACTGTAGTTTTTTTTATACCTTATATGTAAAGCCATTAGCATTGCTACTGATTTTGTTATTGAACAATGTAGTAAGTGAAAAATACACATGAATGTCTTTTCTAACTCCTTTCCTGATCATGAAGAACTCTGTCTGTCTGTCTCTCTCTCAAAAAGCCTTTCTCTTTCATCAGGCTAACAGAGCTCACATTCCAATCTCAAGTTCAGATTACAACATACAGGATGAAAATTATTCCAAGTCAGTTATTATATGTCGCAGTTAGGTTAATGCGTAAGTACAGTTGAAATATACCACTATGAGTGCAAAGAAAACACAAAGGCCCCTCCAGATTGCATAGTGATACAGTTTTACCCAAGAGAAGCATTTCATCATTCAGCATTTTTAGCTAGGAAGGAAAGAAGCTAAATTTGTAAAGGGAACCAAGCAGATATTTCCCAACTAATAGATGAGTGAATTATGGGTTGCTCTGAATCTCTTTAGGTGAAATTAGGTGAACATTATGTAAGCTTCTGAATTTTGTGTTTAGTTGAATAACTGTTCTCACCCAACACAGAACCATTCTTCGGGGTTATCTGCTATTTGTTTTTTTTTTTTTAAGTGGTGATGGATATGGCAAAAACCAGCTACACTGTTCACTCAGAAAGCTCCAAAGCTTCCTTAATTGAAAAGCAGAGCTGAATGTTAGACCCAGATTTCCACATTAGCCAGGACCGAACACACAGAGACATTTCCCAACAGGAAGGGTGAATCTCTGTGTGTTGCTCAAGGCTTCTACAGTCTGGCTCCCAGTTTTGCAAGACAGGGCCCCTGTGTTTATTTACACGTGAGAGGGTGAGTCCTGTGTCTCCCAGATCACAGGGGTTAGTCTCAGAAGTGTGCTTGCTTAGGGTGTCCCTAAATCAATATGGAAGGCAGTGCTCTGTGAAGATACCACACGAGAGACTCAGGAATTCATAACTCTGTCGTCCCCAGCTGGTTGTCTCCAGGGTTTCTCCAGCATCCCGCAGGCCTCGTGGGCGTCTGTTCACCTGTCAGGGGGATCTCCAGAAAGCAGAAAAATGGCATGCCGCCGAAGAAAACACCTGAATGTTATCTTTAGTGGTTTAATCCCATTCTTTCACACTTTATTGGCTGCACATGGCCAAAGAGGATTTCTACAGTCTGGAAAACTAACTTCACTTAGACAGAGAGGTCTCAGTGATATAATTTCCGCCCTAAAGTGGATTCACTAAGGGAAGTGGTAGCAACGTAATGAAGAGGACTACTTAGCGGGGACAGAATCTGCTCGCTCAGCAGAGGCCCAGGTTCTGTTTGCTCTTGGATTCTCCTACTGCGCCAGGGCTGTTTTGAAAGGAAGAGACAACAGTACTAAGAATTTAAGGGGATATTTGCACCTGGGGCAAAGTATAAGAAACTCACTTTTAAAGGGCAGTAAATATTAGCATGACAGCGAAACTCACAGCACTGGACACATGGAAAGGTCAAATGGGCCATGTTTACTTATTCAAGGGATGTATCCCGGATTTCTTTTTTGCTTGAGTCTGATGACTTTGGCATGGACCAAATATGGGTTGACGCACAGAGAGCTCCTCTCAGTATGTAGGTTGGAGCCAGGACAGACGAAGAGACACAGAGAGACACCCAAGTCTCACCATGTGAAAGACTGAGAGGTGAGGAGGGGTGTAGGAGGAGCGGAAAGCAGTCAGCCCTAGTGACAGCCGAACTGCGAAGAAGATGGGATGGTAGGTCACGCAGCTGGTGAATGGTAGAGTGGGGGAGACACAGCTCCTTGGACTCTGCAGCCTTCCTGCTGGGTCCGCTGTGATCCTATGGAGACCTATAGGGCTTGGGTCCTCTGTCAGCAAGCTGGGTGGAAGGCAACTGTGCTTTCCCCGGGGGTGGGCTGGGCAGCAGCTGGACAGCCACCTAGCCTTTTCGGAACAGGCCAGTTCAACCATCAGATATTCAGTGGGAGAAAACTGCATAACATGGAGAGTGGGTGATAGAGCTAATATTGGTAAGTAGGAGTTCAGGGCAATGACGTGGTCAGACTGTCCACAAGAAAAGGCAGAAATGAAGACAACACAAATTAAAACTTGCTTCAGAGTGAGAGCACCTGATATCCTCTGACAACCTCTGACTTGGGTTTGGAAGGGCATATGATCCCTCAGGATAGGTACGTGGCCATGACTTTCCATGGACAAGTCCACGATCCCTCTCTGCGGCTTTGTCAGCCAGCAGCCCAAGCCTCACTTCCCATCCCACCAGGCGCCCACCTCTGCTGGCTCCTGCTATAGGAAGCACTTCTCCTCTCTGGGTGTAGTGCTTCCTGCCAGGGACCCCCAGTCCAGCTCCCTAGGGTGACAGTGGGATCGGGACTCCACTAGGATGATAAATTCACGTGACATCACAGTTCCAGAGCCTGAATGAGGACTTCGGAGTACCCAAGGGACAAAGAAACAGAAGAATCTTAAAAATTGACCTCATTTTACAAAAGAAACAAATGGAAATACCCAAAGAGGAAACAATATGGGTAAGTTTAAAGGAGATACACTAGGATAAGGATTCAGATTTTCCAGCTTCCTGACATCTTTCTGCCACCACCTACTTCCAAGATTGTCATTGGTGGGATGGACCCTTAGGTACCACACAGCTTGCTCATGTGTCAGTCAGATGGCTGAAAACATGCCCTGTGTAAATCCTACTGAGAGGGTGTTCTACCCACCTGTCACCATTGTACATCACACATGCGACGAGCAGAGTCACTGGAGACATCCTTTGCAGCCTCTCTGGCACGTGACCGGTGACCATGCTGCACACAGTCCTCAGAACCTGGAACTCAGTTGCCTGAGTATCTGTCATTGGACTGGGTCTTCTCCAAGGGTTCTCTTGGCAAATCACATTAAGATACTCCGACTTCTACCATGTCTCCTCATTTTCTCTCACTCCAATGATAACAGTAAGTAGCCTAAGAAAGCATGACCACCTTTCTTTACAGCTAAACAATACTTTGGTTGATCCTTCCTTCTAGACACACTTTTATAAACATCCTCATGTCTACTCCGTTAGGCACAGGGCTTTGTCTTTCTGATCTGTTCTTTTTTAAAAACAAAGGTGCATCTCTGTGGCCTGTACTAGACCCTTGGAAAAGTTGGACTTTTGGACTCATCTGTTTGTAATTTCTTTGTTTTTAATTGATCTTTGTGTAAGAGCAGAGGTTAGGAGAGTTAGACTTTGCCCTGTCATGTTTAAGAGTGATCTGGGCTATGACAGATCATGTTATTGATAGAAATTTCTCTATTAAGCAGCATTACCAACAGGTAATATTTAAATAGCAATGTAAAATAAAAGGTGCATTTATTTTTGATAAATTATAAAACACCTTGCTTGGGGTTGGGGTACACTTCTGTAAGCCCAGTACAGAATTCTGGGAAGTTGAAGGAGGAGGATCTCAGGGTGAAGTGCACCCCAGACAAATTAGGGAGACCCTGTCTCCAAAAAGGGGGCTGGTGATACAGCTCAGGGGAATGACTTGCAGTTCAATCCCACTGCCACGTCCCAGAAAAATATCTTTCCCTTCCCATCCTTAGCCTGCCTTCTTCCACCTGAATGCCGTTGTGGTCTCTCATACAAGAGCATTGGCTGAACAGTGCAGACAGGAAGAGGTGTGCCAGGAAAAGCAAGTGGAGGAAGAGGACAGGTTTAGTATTTATTTCTTAATACATGGATGAGTACAGACATGACTTTCTGTACATTTTGGGAAGCAGAGATACCCATTTAGGCCCATTCATGTGTTGTCAGGTAACACTTTATTCAAGAGAAAGAATTAATGACAGTATAGGTTGTGTACCAGTTAAATAGAGATGAGGAATTGTGAATTTCATAAATGCAACAAATAATTTCTATATGAATATTTCCCAACCATTACTTGGTCCATGCCTATGCTAAAAATGATCCATTCTTTTACCTGAGATTCAAATTTATTTGGGCATTCTGTCTTTTTATTTGCTGCACTTAACAATCTTGAAAATGACTCTGACTCCAGAAAGTTAAAAAAAAAGTGTCAGCATCCCTCAAAACAAAATATGCCTTTGTGGCAGTGCACAATTATGATAATGTAAACTAGCTGTCACAATTTTCCAAAAGGTTTTCTTAGACATTGCCTCTAAGCGAGATTAACTTTTCCCATTTCATGAAGGAGGAAACTGAGGCTCACAGAGATCGGGAGATTGGCTCAAGTAAAATCAGTTCTAGAGATAGAACTGAAATGAAAATTTAGCTCTTTTCATTCCCAACCCATATTTCCTGTCTGACATCAAAATAATTAATTGGATTATAAATAATCCAATCCCTCTAGTCAATGTAGTCACAATTACCAGCCCAAGGCAGTAATTATATTTTTTGGCAATGGTCATTCTGCTTCGGGTTGACAAATGGCCGGGGGACCATGCCAGTCCAACTGTGTCTAGGAGGCAGCATTCGCCATGGTGAAGGCCAGGCGTTAATATGCAAATGCTCATTCGAGTTGTTGCTGGCTGGTGACATTTTCCCACTCTTTGTAGAAAAACCTGCAACTGTTCATATAGTTTATGTGTTTCTGCTTTCCCTCCAAGTGGCAATATAATTTGGTGTCCAGTAACTACATGGTTGTTAAGAATAATTCTTTGGCAGTATTGGTTTTCTGGCCATGGGAAGATGAAAGATTTTCCTGCCACCTCCATTCACACATCTGAGGAGAAACGAAACAGGGTCGTGTGTCTGCCTGCAGTAACAGGGCTGGCATTCCCAGAAACATGGACTTTTCATTTCCAATTCAGTCCTTCTGTGAGAAGTTGGGTGATGTTATTGGAACCAGGCAAAATTGACCAGCATTTGTGGAAAGGTAATCAGCTATTTCTTGCCTACTAAATCCAGTGAATATATGTACACACTGCTCTGAGGATCTGTTCTTTTGTTTCACGGAGCAGATGTCTGCGAGGGTTTTGGCAGGCCCCACTGTGGCAGGCAGTCCGGTTTTGACAGTTACTTGCTGGAGGGAGGGCTGAAATGCAAAGTATTTCTGATCAGAATATCATATTCATCTGGATGTTAATCACCGTGTCTGGCGTGGTATAAATAATTAATTATGCAAAACCCACACAGCTGCTGCTGGAAGAAGTTAAGTGACTCGCTGTCAAAGTCTCACAGTTCTGGAAAGGAAAGGGATTTTTAGAAAAAAATATTCTCTGCAGTGTGAGTTGGGGGAGATTGATCACGTCTCTCTGTGGTCTAATGAAAAATCATTGCAGTTGAGGATGGTGTGTGAGCATGTGTGTGCGTGTGTGTGTGTGTGTGTGTGTGTCTATGTTTGCGTGTGTGTTCCATGCAAAGAAATATCTCCTAATTCGTATCAGTTGGTCTCTAAGCAGTACCTCTTTCAGGTTATGCAGCAGCTCTCTAGGAATCCAGATATCCCTTTACAGAACCACTTGAAAGTCTCAACAATCCAAACTGTCCCAAGGAATTGGACCGGTGGATCTCCCGAGGGAGGCTGGCTTTTCCTTTGTTTCAAAGATGGCACTGATACCAGCAGCTCCTCTCATCCAGCCCCAATCTGGTCAGTAACGATTATGTAAACAGCTAGTCTGCCTAGAAATGTTACTGCAGCCATTTAAAAATTTTCATCTCTACTTTAATTGGCCTAAGTGAAAATGGCTTTTTTATGTTTAAATATAACTGGATGTTTGATTGATACAGGATAAGTGCTAATCCTGTCTGATGCTTTCTGGTTTTTTTTAGGAAAATACTATAGCATATAGCAGTGATGATAGAGGAAGGAAAAAGTAACCTAAAAACCCAAGGCATTAGTACATTTATCAGATGGTTTTGCTTTGTACAAACAGTGATGTTACTGCAAAGGAAAAAATAAAAACCTGATGGATATCGTGGGGAATTTTGATACAGTCAAGGGACAAAATCTCTTTTGAGAAGACAGCTTGGGTGGAGTACAGTAAAGGCAGTTTTGGGTCATGGCCAGAGGTTCTCTCCCTTTTCACCGCTTGGCTGATGTTCTGTAACATTTCTGAGCTTTTCCTCCACTCCCATCCAGGGCTGTTAATAGAATGAAATGATATGGAAAGCCCAGATTCTGGTATGGGAAGGGCTATGCATAAAAAGATGCAAGTCCTCTCGATTTCTGTGGGGTTTGTATTAGTCACTGTACCATCAGTGGGACAAAAGACCTGCCACCCACAGTTTAAAAGAGGAGGCATTTATTTTGGCTCACGGTTTCAGAGAGCTCGGTGTGTGCCCCGAGGCAGAAGCAACATAGAGGAAGGGCCTGGCATAGGAGAGCTGCTCACCCCATAGCAGAGAGAGAAGAGAGGAACTGGGGACAGGAATGCACCCTTCCAGCTCACAGCCCACTGACCTCCTCCAGGCAGGCCCCACCTTCTATAACACACTGAGCCAGGAGCTCACCCATGGATGGATCCACTGATGAGCTCAGCGCCCCGTGATCCATCACCTTCCATATATGTGGGACTTTTGGGGACATTCTAGAGCTAGACCATAATGGAGCGCATAATCTAGGGAGAAGAATGACCACATGGGAAAATAAATTATAAAATAAGGAGAAATAACGTTAAATGGTAAGAACAAAAGAAGATAGTAGGTAGGAAGGGAATGAATGTGTAATTTTGAAGGCTAGTAAGTCTGTTTTATAGGGGAATATTTTTCTCCTTGGAGAAATAAACTTGGCCACTTAAGTAGATTTATCAATGAAAAGATGGTCCCGTTTGTGGTTAAGGCCAGGAGACAGATCTGCAGGTGGACAGGAGTACTGCACGTGAAGGCGAGGAGGAGCTGTCTGTGGTTCCTGGGGAGTGCCTGACCGGTCTCCCCATCCTTGTTTGAGCAGAAAGCAGGAGCCTGGCTCACGATATCACTGATTCTGATTCACAGAAGAGACAACATATGGTTGTGATCAGTGCGATCACTTGAAAGGGCACTTGGCTTGTTGTTGCTTGGAGAAAATTGGGGTTGTTCAAGGATGTGAAGAAATGGACCAGCATGTGTGACTCTGAGGAAACACAAGTCCACAATACCTTCACTGATTTGGTTTTCTTTCCTGTTGAACTCTGACCTAGTGATTTCCAAAGACTATAAAACCACGTTATATATAAAACAACCCATCAAATGGCCATGGAAGGTTAAAGAACATATGAGTGTGCTCTTTACATCTTTAAGCATGACACCTTTAATATAAGATTAAATAAAATGTCCTTACTGATGTTAGACCACCTTTCATTCAAGGGTGCTAAGAATTATATCGGGACCACCTAAAAATCTCTCCTTTACTGAAAACACACTTGCGTCCTCTTTGTATGGAATTATGTGGGATTTTTCCTGTGTGTTGGTAGCAGTGTTGCATGTTTGCCTGTATGTTTGACCTGAGTGTGGCTATCAGCGTGTGGATCTAAGGGTTGGGGGCCCCCTCAGTTCACAGTTCCAGTTTCTTTTCAAACCACCTTCAATGCTTCTCTTGTTCACTACACTCTAGCAGGTCCGCAGCAAGGCTCTGCTGTGAATCCCAACACAGCCAGTGAAGAGAGCTTGCCCTAGCTGCAGACCAGGCACACTGGGATGTGAAGGGTGATTGTAGCCTTACAGTGGCTCAGTCCTATAAAAACTCAGCACCAGTTGCCCTGTAGTGTTCAGACAAGGATGGCATGTGGGTAAACAGAGTACAATTTAGTATAGAATAATGCAGCTTAGAACTGGTTTCTTGTAGATGTGATGCACCATATATTTCTGTTTTTAAATTAACATAATGAATGCAGCCAGTTCAATGGAAAACAGTACCAGAGTTCTTGTAGCAATAGCAAGCTTTTCTCGCCTCTACCAGGCACAAATCTCAGCCTCTCCTTAAAAAATAGCCGCTTGTTACCATATGTTATTTTATTTCTTAATTACTTTTGGAGATCTATATATTATGCTTCTAATATTTATCTGGCTATGAACCATTAACTTCTACCTCGGAGAGATGGGAGGTTTTCTTATTTGCTCATACAGTTATCCAGTCCTGGGTACTTTTATTATTCCAAGTTCTGAGAATATAATAGTGATCAAGAGGTGCCCCACAAGCTTGCCCCTAGGCAGGGAGATACGAAATACACAGAATGACACAAAGTATAAACCTACATAGTGATCATTTCTGCAAAGAACATTGGTGAAGGGCAAAGAAATAAAAATAGACAGGGCTTTCTAATTTAGATTGTTAGAACTAGGGAAGGCTTCTCTGACTATGTGAGATGAGTAGCTTGAAAGAGGATGCAAACAATGTAGGAGAAGGAGCCTTCAGAAGAATCCAGTTCTCAGGAGGGCCTTGCTGTGAACTGAGAGTTGCCAGGTTGGGCCGGGATCAGGGTCCATGGCTGCTTCTTTCAGTGCATTCAAGGTTCATTGCAAAACTTTGGTGGGCTTCATGAAAAACTATTTCCTCACTTATGATCCCATGGCAAATGTACTGAACCGTCCATATGTCCTAGTTACTTTCCAGTCACGGGAACACACGATCTGACACTTAAAACTTAAAGCAGGAGAGGTTCACTTTGGCTCACAGTTGGTTGAGGGTTCACTTCATGGTCTGCTGGCTCTAAGACAGGGCAGCATGGCAGAAGGGCCTGGGACAAAAGAAGCCCAAGGAGTGGCAGTGGGAGGCAGAGCGATAAAGGGACGAGGAGGAGGGAGACGGGTTCTTCTAGGCCACACCAGTGACCCACCTCCTCCACCAGGCTTCCCCTTCTTACACCACACTTAGCTATAAACTGCTCAGTGGATTAATCCATTCATGAGTAGCACAGCCCCAGGATCGAGTCACCTCCCAAAAGCCCTACCTATGAGTGCATGGGCTTAGACGCATGCTATACTACCTTACATCATAAAGATACTGCTCAGTGGCTGTAGATACAGCTAAGATAGCAGATCCATAAATTTAAAATTAAGAGAACCACAGATCCTTCCTTTATTAGCACACATTTATGGTACACAATGACTATATTCATCATAGAGAAGTTGGTGTGCGTACATTACACATCTTAAATTTTTACATCTCCTTTCTCCCCCCTCACTTCATCTCTTAACCCCCTTCCCATTTTCAAAAGATTTATCCCTTTGTTTTCTATTTCCTATCCTCTGTTCTGTAATTTATTTAGACTTTGTATTTCTCATAGGGGAGAAACCATGCAATATTTAAGTTTATGTGCCTGATTTATTTCACTTAACACTATGAATCCAAAATGCATCCTTTTTCCACAAATGACTCAAATTTATCCTTCTTTATAACGGAGTAGTACCCCATTGTACATAAAAACCATATTTTCTTTATTCTTCTTGGGCTTCTTCCTCCATGAAAATGACCACAAATCCAACTTCTGCCCAGATACATGATTTTGAACTTTATGCAAAAGGAATCTCACGGTATGCACATATTCATATCTGAGTATGCTTATTTAATACTGTAATTTTGAGTTTTAGCTATGTGCTTACACATGGAAATAGCACAACATTTTGTGGTTAGATAATTCTGTAAAACTCTGCATTTTGGACCGTTGCTTTGCTATTATGTCATATTTATTCTAACAGTCACTTCATATATTTTTGAAGCCGGATTAGTAAGTGCATATATATTCAGAACTGTCATGTCTTCATATGGATTTGACTTCTTTTGGAATACATTTCACACTCTCCAATAGTATTTCTTTCTAAAAAAATGTACTTGGATTTAAACTAGGAGAGATGTATTGGCTTTCTTTTGAGTATCACTTTTTTCCTTTGGTTATTCTATTTATCTTCCCTTAGATTTAAATGTATATCTTATAGACAGCATATCATTTTTAAAATTTGGTTTTAATTGGAGTCTTGTGTTATCATTACATTTAATTGCTAGTTTGGGGGGATTTAATTCTCCCCTCACTAGTTTCTTGGGGGAAGAATTCAAAGAGTTTTTAGCTCATGATTCTACATCACATGTTCCTCTACTACATTTTCAGGTAGCAGATAACCAGCGTGACATCAAATATTTTGCCAACAAACAGAATCCTTAGCTTCTTATCTTTTCAGGGAGGTAGAAGAGAAGCTCAGCCAAACACGCTATCAAATATTGCTGCACTTATCAAATTAGAGAATGAATTTATGTAAAGTGTGTGGCACATATGAGTCATTATGCTAATTTTAAGTAGACAAAGTGATGTACATTTGCCATTATTTCTGTTGGACTTGTCACATGGTATTTTCTTTACATTACCTTCTGATATTCTTCATTATAAAACATAGATTGATCCCACTATCTCCGGGAAAAATAACTTTTCTCTGTATAAAATGAATATTCTATGAGAATAAAGCAGTCTTTCTCGAAGGGTTTGAAATGAAACTGTGGCTACGCCCTTGTCTCCTGTCTTACTCTCTTTCTTGTCACTGATACACACAACTTGAAGGAGTAGAGATTTATCTCAGCGCCAGTTTGCCAAGTTTCAGCCCATGTTTGGGAGACTCAAACACAGAAATACCTTGGAAGCCAAGGCAGGGGAGAGCTGCTCATAACATGGCGGCCTGGAAGTAGCGTGAGAAGGGAGGAGCTGGGGACAAAGATACACCCTTCTAGGTCACACCCAGTGTGACCACCTCCATCCGGGCCCTCTCCCAGCCATCAGCTCGGGAAGCATACATGGCTCCACGAAGCCATGGCGTTGGAAAGCCAGCCTCTAAACACGTGAGCCTTGGGAGATACTCACTTCCGACCATCACAGCTCCCGACCCCACAGAAAGGGAATTCAGTTGCATGAGTACTAATTTTCCACTGCTCGCTGTCTTTGTAAGGCAACCAAAGGATTTGGGAATATATTCCTGTCAACTCTCAGGTTGAAAAAACTCCACATGGATTTCACCCAGCCGTCTTTCGGTTGTGATCAAGAGAATGCAAAAGAATCCTGACCACAAAAGTGATTCATCACCAAAGCAATGCGTAAAGCAGTCATGTGCCACTCACCCGGCCTCACAAGAACTCACTCTTGGACTCACGAGCAAAATCAGTCACAGAAATGTGGAACAGGGGAGATTTATCTGTTACCAGATCATACAAATAGCTTTTAGGAGCTTTTGATTATTTATACCAAAATAAATATTAAATACAGCAATGTGGGTACCGAAAAGTATCACAGGGATCCTAGGATGACTCTGCACAGATTGGGTGGAGAGAAGGCATGGATGGGTTGCTGGATAGAAGGAGAGAATGCCTCTCTGTCCGTTTCAGGGCCATTCTCTGGGAAGTGGCCAATGGGGAGAACAAAAAGAAGATCCTTCCATATAAGAAACTGGTACAGAAGTGTAGCTTCTATCTTGGAGGTACTGAATAGGAGGCAGACAGCATGTGACATGGTCAATAGTTTTTTATGATGAGCCGAATGGGCTGTGGATAAAAAGAACAAATCAGATACCCATCTTTCTTTCCAGTTGATAATGCAAGCCAGGTCAGCAGGGTGTCCTCCTCACAACGGTCCTGCCATGAGGATGGCAAGGATGGCAGCATGTGGTGGCACACACCTATAATCCCATAACTCTGGGAGGCTGAGGCAGGAAGATGGCAAGTTGGAAGTTAGCCCAGGCAATGTAGTGAGATCCTGACTCATAAAAGAAAAGGGTTGGGAGTATAGCTTCATTTGAAATTCTTGGATTCAGTTCCCAGGAGCAAAAAAGGAAGTGGGGAGCCATCCAAGCAAGGCACAAGTATGGCCTCGGGTCCTAAAACTCAAGGCACGCTCCTCCCTTGCCTGACTTCCCTGCTCTCAGGGGCTGGTGACTGAAGCTCTTTCCCAGTTTGGGAGAGAGAACACGATGGGTGTGGTTGGTGTTTCCTAGAGAAAACAGCAGACAATTTCATCTTGGGAGGAAGGGGTAAGGAGTTTGCCACTAGGTCTCAATGAAGATCTGACGTAGCATTGCTATCCACATGACCCGGGGTCATGCCCATCTGGGTAAACATGACTTCTTGCCTCCTAGTCATTTTCACAGTTTTCACTCTGACTGCCTTGTTCATCTTCTGACAACATATTTGAGACAATCACCTGATGGTTGTGGCTTCAGTTGATCTCACCCCTATTCCTTTTTTTTCCTTTCATACCAGGGATCGAACTTAGGACCTTCTGCTTTTGAGGCAGGCAGCAGAACCACGGAGCTAAATCCCCAGCCCACCCCAGTTCCCTTTGTATGCGCCGTTTCCTTCTGGTCTCCTCCTCCTTCTCCCACCACTTCCTGGGACAGTTCCCAGGGACACACAAGTCACTTCTAGATTCCTGAGCTCGGGCTCTGTCACTGTAACTTCTGGGTACCAACTCTATCTCTGGCCCCATAACTTTCTTCTTTTGTATCTCATGGCTTGGCAAATTGTTTCCTCAAAGGGTCATGATGAAAAATGTCTCTGGCTTTATGGGCTGTGTGTTGCAACCGCCCAACTTTAATCCAGGCAACATAGGAACTAGAAACAGGTGGAAGGAGAGAGCTGGTGCCAGGCTGTGTTTGCCCACCCTTGTCCTGGTTTACCCTCTCGGGTGGCTGTCTCTTGTTTTCTCACCCCACATCTGCAGAAGACACACACACACCAGAGCATCTCAGTGCCCCCACCTTGGCCCCTGTCTCCTCAAACATATAAATAAGCACAGAGCACCCAAGTTGTGCCTTGAGTCCTGTCAGTGAGAAATACGGGTTCGCGGTGGCTGTCAACTTGTGGTGTCTCTTGTGGTGTGGGAGATGCGAAACTCATGATTTCTCCAGAGCGTATTCTGCCCTTGCTGTTGGCTCTACCAAAGTTAGCTGAGGCATTGTTGAGCAGGCAAGTGACTTCTTCTGTTGCTTCTAGTTTCTTTTTAAGAATTTATGCGGGTTTTTTCAGCTATGTGAGTGACCTGTGGATACAGGATCATTCCAAAGCAACGAGAGATAGGTAGAATAGGCAGCTAAAATGTCACAGCCACACCCGTCGCCTTCGTTTCCATCTCCATTGAAAGCGTGTTTATTACTCGATGTTACTGAAGGTCACGCCTGTGCATGTATACATAAATAAATACGCACCAAGTGTAACAGAAGCAAAATTTGTATAAAATTATAGGTAAGGATTTCACATACATGGAATCTATGCATCTCTATAGATCATAGAATTTATAAATTTCATTGTGTATTTTACATATATATTTATAAAATCATATTCTACCTGGCCATTAATTATTTTCTGCAATTCATATATAGGATAATTTTTTAATATATAGAAGACCTACCTTGTCTATTTAGAACAACTATGATATTTTATAGCCTGAATGCACCTTAGTTTACTTAGACAAGTGAACAAGTATCCTAGTCGCTCCTATTTTTCTTGGTGATTAAGAGTGTTACACATCTTCGCATGTAACACAAACGGATGCATAGGTTCGTTTCTCGAATGGGAGGCGCTGAGTTGCAGCTCTGTGTACTTTGGATCCAAGAGGATGGAGAAGTCCACCTCCGAAAGGCTGCGCCAGTGGGTCACAGTGGAGACATCTGCTGCATGGAGGCCTCGGGGTCCCCCTTCCAGAGTCACCTCCTGGCTCTGTGGTGCCTGGGTGTGGTAGAAATGCACCACCATTGGTGAAGCCCCAGACCTCAGGGTTGAGGGGATGAGCAGCAGTTTGCAGCCAGGGCCCCAGGTCCTGGGAATCACCGAGCAAGGAGACTTGGGAGCTCGTTTGCTTCGTGCTTCGGTGTTTCCGTTTCTCGGAATGGTCCCTTCTCCTTGATGCGGCGGTGATGGCCCGGCTGCAGGAATCCTGGGTGTTGCCATCCACCCACCGAATGAGGGCCACAGCCTTGGCCCTCGATGTCCAGGGCTGCCCCGCGTCACCTCGTCCGCCCAGGAAGCCTCCGGTGGCCGGGAGGGGCAGAGGCACTCGGGGTAGGTTTGACAAGGTGCTGTGTCCTAAAGCCTGACTGACAGAAATAATAAGTTAACATGTAGGAGAGAAATCTCAGTCCTGGAGCTGGAGTGGGCAGAAGGCCAACAGAAATTGTTTTGTGGATGAAATATTTCCTGAAAATAGCGCTCCCAGCTCAGCCTAATGCAATTAAAGTTAGTGATGTACATAATATGAAAACTGGGAGCGCTTCCTGCTAATAACCACTGTGGAACCAAGGCAATCCATTTCATTAATTTAATATACACTTTCATAGTCCCCTGGTAATAGAAGTATAATTAAAATGATATGCTTTGATAGGCTTTTCTTTCCAAAATGAAATTTTGCAAGTACAGGTTTTGAAATATATGTAGATATATTTTTTCCTGTAATTATTACTCATTGTACATTTATTTTGGATTGTTCCTTTTTCACTCCCCCGCTCTGAAACATTTTCTTAAAGTTGTATCCTCCTGAAATGATTCCGGTATATTTCCTGATATGGGAAACTGATTAAAAGAAAGCTATGGAGAAGGTGAGAATTAATTGCTGAAAGAGAAAGGTGGAGAAGACTTCAGATCAAACTTGAACTTACTTAAGATTTTCATCCTACTTTCTTACAGAGAGACTCAGTTCAGCTCATCAATAAAAGGACACAAGACTTAAAAACAGAAGGGCCAAGAAAACCAGTTGCAATAGGGATACTAAGAAAATGGCATCCAACTTCATGAACAAGTAAGCTGTTCTGTCTTATAATTTTTCTGTATGATTTTTCAGAGTCTTGGTAGAATTTTTGTCATATTGTATGAATGATTTAACTTCTCTGATTGGGATTAGCTGGGGGAGTAAATTAAGTCTTGTTAGTTGTTTTATTCTGGCATGTAGGGTTATTATTTCTAGGTCATGGCAGCCTTGGCATGGTGGCTTTTGCTTGAGACAGGGTCTCACTATGTAGTTGAAACTGACATGGAACTCACTATGAAGCCCAGGCTGGTCTCAAACTCACAGCAATCCTCCTGCCTCAGCCTTCCAAGTGCTGGGATTACAGGTGTGCATGCGCCATCATGCCTGGCTCTGGCCTCTGCTAATTTTAAAGGAAACTCCAGCAGGAAGACTTGTGGGCTTTCAGAGTGATGAAAAAACATACCCAGGAAACCCTCAGGATCACATACACAAAGTCTGCCCAGCTGACTGCACCTACTGATCCATTCGGACTTCAGAGACATCGGTACCTTTGGGGTGAAGCAGAGGCTCATTACAGAGATGAGGTGTTCTCCTCACTTCATTGTAAATATTTTGTAAGTGGAGCCGGGTTCCCACCTTCTATTGGCAATGCATGAAAGCCTCCTGCATAAAGCCCAGCTATGGAGAACGAATCTGACCACATGCCTCAAAGCCCACATTCTTCAACATTGGGGCTTGCTACTCAGAATCCTGAAACCAGTCCTCTGTGACTCTCTCTCCCTCTCCCTCTCTTTGCCTTCTGCTTTTAATTTTGCCCCCAGTTCTGGTCACACACCTCAAGCTATGCTGATTTCCTTATTTTTTGCTCAGGAAATCCCTTCCCTAGGATCTCCATAGCTGATTTCATCCATTGCTTTGTGTTTCTGCTAAATTTTGCTTTATAAAAGAAGCCAGTAAGAACCACCTAAATAGGAGGAAAACACATCACTCTCTATGGCCTTTATCCCTCCTCTTCCTACAGCCCCAAGAACCCTGACATACCGCATATCTATTCATTTGTCTGTCTTCTCCTTGTACAAACCTGTGCCCACCCTGCCCAAAAACCTTCACAGTTTTCCCTATCATGTTCCCAATACCTAGAATAATGCCCAGTACATGCTATGTACTAAATAAATACCAGTTGTAAACATCAACTTTCCTTTTTGTTCATTCCAGCCTTTTAACTGCTAGTAAAATTCCATGATTTTTCAAAATCCTGGACACCACATTCCATAATGAGAAGTCATCATGCTGTTGACATAAACTTTAAGGTGTATTTTTTGTAGCATTTCAAGTTTGTCATTGTACTTAAAGATTGATCACATTTTGGATCATATGTTCTCTACATGAACTCTCTTCTTAAAAACCTAAAATCTGCCAATTATAGCTGCCAAATTCAATAAAATTACTCATCATGGACATGACACTACGTCATCTCTACACACACCACATAAACTCACTTTTTAAAACACGAATTGTAAGATGTTTAGTACAGATTGACAAGGAATTTAGCCTGGTGCTGATTATACCCTTCATTTGAATACTAATCTCAAATTAGCATGGATCTATTTTCTGATTGGTAATTTAGCAAAGCTAAAGTATGCCTCCTCTTGATTGAAAATAGTTCCAGATTTTGCATTAATTTGTGTGGTGCTATTTACCGTATTAAAATTTTAAATATGTATGTGTGCCGTGTGACAGATGTGTGCTTCTTGGGTCTCTACCATCTCTGAAGAAGGGCGGGCATAATAAGAACATGAAAACTCGTATCTGGAAAGTCATGTAGGTAGAAATGTTATCGTGTATCACTGTGTTTTGACTCGTACATGAGCAGACTAGTCTACACACAATGCCTAAAATTCCTCTTTAGTAAATAACCTTCTTTCAGCTCTGCACTATTATGATTTTAAAAATAATACTTCCATTGTTTCTTGGCTTTGCATGAACTTGTTTTATCTCCCTAACTTGGTTGTGTCAGTTTCTTGATCACCGGAACCACACAACCCCTGTGTGATTTGTTTCTAGATTTCCCAGTACGGTATTTTACACAGAGAATGCTAAGAGCAAACAGCTATTCCCCTCTGTTGTATTATTTTCACTCAGAAGAGAGCAAGGCTCTGAGCTGCAAATGCTTTTCTAATCTGATGGTGTCTCTATCTCAGCAGAATTAACCAATGACGAATAGAAACGACTGTTACCTGCACTGCATTGACAACCTTGGCAAGGCTGTGTCCATATCCACTGCACAGTGGACACAGCGATGCTAGGCATTGACACTGCAACACTATACGTTTTAGAGGTGCTGCCCCTCACAGATGTCTGCATTCTCCTTCATAGTTGCTTCTTGGCTTAGTGCTGGAGACCCCTGCAGTCAGGTTCCAGTCCCCACCTGCCCAGTATGCGATGCAGGACTGAGATAAAGAGTACACTAGCAAACAGAACTAAGACAGAGAAAGTGGGATGCCAGGATGACCAATGTGGGAATAACAGACAAAGGTGCTGGCCAGTCCCAGGCCTTGACTTTTATTGGCAATCGACTGGGGTAAAGGCAACATATGGTATTTATGGAAATGAATGTGAACAAGGCTCAGAACAGACAAGACAAATCATTCTGGAATTAAGAACAGAATAGACAAAATGTATGATTGTAATTAGACCACTGTCCTTCTGTTCTGAAGGTTTGAGTTGTGGGAATGGAATTTGGGTGTGAGTTGCTCTGACCTCAGCACACAGGCTTTGGCTTGACACACTTCTATGAACCCCAGGTGTGGGGTTAGCTCTTCACAGCCTGCTTTGGGCAGAATCCATATTACAGCACTCTGCAGCTTAATGACTCTATTTTATTCAATGCAAGTACCCTTAGCATAATTTTAAGAGCCAGGAGATGGCATTTTGGAAGGCCAGGTGACAAGATGGTCAGCCCATGTCTTGGTGCACACATAGCTCAGATGGCTATCCTTCTCTCTTGGGAACTGAAGCAACTGTGTAGTTATGAACAGTAGTAGAAACAGAAGACAAAACCATGCTGAGAAATGTTGTGACATAGCACAGGCAGGGAATCTCTGAGAAGCCACTTGCGTGCAAAAGTCATGAAGGATTAGAACTAAGGGTCAACAGAGAAGGCAGACTGCTAGACAGGGAAGAATAGAAAAGAGTCACAAAGAAGAGCAGACAGCATGCCAACCCTGGGAGAGAGAGGTACATGGCAGTTCTTTTAGCCAAAGTATCAAACAGGTGAGATCATAGTGATTGCCAGCCCTGTGTTTGTTTGATGCATTTAAGTGTAATGGTTTTAGTTCATCACATTCTCCAATTCATCTCAGGCTTACTGTTGTCTGTTGCCTTACACCTCGATGCTGGGAGGATTCCGCTCTCTGCCCAAGGTCGAATTTCATTCCATAGAAAGCCTCTGGCTTCAGTCCCCACACAGCCCAGCTGCATGGTAGCTCCTGCCCCATTCTCGTGTGACCGAAACTTACTTTGTTTATGAATAAATGAGTCTTTCTTCCCTGCAGTAGCATCCACATTGGCCCCACTAGAGTCAGATCTGACACCTGGCTCCGTCCTCACTTCACAACACCACAAGTAGACCTGTCGGTGTCCCTGAACTCATCTGAAAAGTTTCTTCTTTGCTGCTGTTATTACATGTGCGCCGGGCTTTAAACCGGCTTTAGATTTAGTGATGTGAAAATGAACATCGACTGGTGTTAGATTGAAGGAAGGGAGAAAGAAAAGAAGAAGTAAGAAATAGCAAGGAAAAGGAAAACAGAAAGACAGAACAAAAGAGAGAAGAAAGCAATTGTGGGAGATAATGGGAAGGGAAGGTGGGAGGGAAAGAAACAAGAAAAACAACACTACGGTTTAAGTTAATGACATCTTCCATCCTATCTAATGAGACTACGATATTTTCCAAGTCCTCAGGGAGTGAACTTTCTCCATTTGGCTTATTCTTGTGATGTTTCTTTTTTGGTTTGTTTTGGAAGATTTCACTAGTCGCTCAGGTTTTTCCTTTTCCATTCACACTCTCTAAAGCACCCATTTACCAGTGGGGTTTTCAGGCATTTCAGGATTTTCACTCAGACTTCCTGAAGCTCTCAGGAAATTATCCTCAACAATCAGAATCTTCAGAAGGATAGTTGTACAAGGGGGGAAATGAAAGCTGAAATTCTCCACGCTCTTTTGTCTCAGTGAGAGGGTGAGCTTCTCCAAATGCCAGTGGCAGGGACTCTGCAACTATGGCATTTGACAACAAGGGATGGTCAGAGAGGAACAAAAAAGGGCTGAGTGGAAAGAAAATATCACATGGTAGATGTTGGAGATTGTAGCAAGTGTACTTTGGTCAGCAACTAAAGTGATAAAGTGTTATTAGAGAGGTACTTCATGTTATAAATATAGAGATGTATCAACGCATTTGATGCTTTACCAAAGTTTTATTGGTTCCCCAAGAGAATCTTGTCGAAGTGGTTTTATTTCCATCACATAGATGAGAAAGTGGAAATGAAACAAACACAGTTCCAAGGTCTCCCAGCCCGATTTCAGGGCTGTAAGTCATGTGCTCTGTGACTGCACCAACATACATTTCAGGGTCGTGTGCAAAATGCAAAAGCCGACAGGGTGGGCGGACACCTCTGCCACACTTGGCACCAGTCTGCCCTTTGCTTTTTAAGTGCAACTTTCTGCATCACCAACCACCAAATGTACCACTCCTCCCAAAAGCAGATGTATAAGTAACTGCTACCAAACCATTAAGAAACTTAAAAGAACTCAGAGCTGCTAACAAAAATAACCCAAGCCATTTGAATCAATACGTAAAAATGCCAGCTATGTACCAGACTCACTTAGAGGTGAAGTGAACCAGACACAGTGAGACTAAAACATCTGCCTGTTCGCTTCTCATCAAGAGCTCTTCATGGCGGTGCTTGAGAAATATTTCGCTTACTGTCCACGGAGTATCAGCTGTGTGGCTGTCAGACTCGGATGTTAATATGCTTGAAGGAAAGATGCCAACAGAGACAGTCAGTGGGTTTGATATTTCTTGAATGCTAACGGATGTGGACACTCGAGAACACAGATAATGTCACATGCTTCCCAGATGGGCACAAAGTCTAACTTTAGCAAAGTTCATCAGGGACAAGGGAGAGCTTGGGAGGGGGGTGCACCCGCCCAATTTTGTCAGACGAAAGAGGTTTTGCTATCCTCTGTGCCCCTCCCATTTCTCCTGATTGTTCTGGGACTCAGTTATGCGGAGGAGCCGAATTTATCTCACCCCCAGAACCGTGGATGTACTGCGCACCCACCTGTGTGTGGAACCTGGAGGTTGCCTTCGATGGCCCGTTCCTCAGTGACCCTGGCCCAATGCTGTTGGACACCACAGAAGAGAATGTGCTAAGGTGGTTACCAGCAGAGAAACTCAACCTGTAGCTCCATATATGCTGCAATCGTACATGCAGAGGTTGGAAATTTTGATGGCTTCTGAGAGTTTTGATGAACAGCAAGAACATGGTTCTGATGAGAGGCATTGTCTGGATCAGGGAATTTGCCAGGTGAATCTGCCTTGTTGCTGCTCTGGTGTAGTGGCTTTAGTTTGACTTCATGGAGAACTCTACAGTAATTCACATCCTGTAACCGATGACTGATTAGTACTGAGAACCAGAGGCCGTGTGCTTTGGGATGGAACTCAGAAGGTCTTGTGAACTCAGCACTACAGGACAGAAATCTGGAAGAAGGCACATGGAGAGGAAAGGGAAGGTCATGTGTTGTTTCTGCTAGGGAGGGCTCATGGCCACTCAGACATTTGGTCTTCCACAGAACATGTACAATAAGCACACAGTAGTCTGTCTCTGCTGCTATCTTTATTCTGAAATTTCGAGACCGATCCTTAAGTGTTGTTCCTGTTGTATAATTGGGCAAAGATTAGTTGCCAATTAAATCTTATTTGTGGAGGGAATTTAAAAGTAAAGCCCTTACTTGTTTGAGCAGAGTCTTACTGCACACACTGCTTGGATCTGTGAGTGAGGTCTGGGGAGCACATAATTAACACATTTTTTGATTTTTGTGGAACTGCAGCTGTCTTGCTTGTGAAATGCATCATGCAGCAATTCAGTGCTAGGGGACACAGCTGGGGGCCACCCCCACAAAACTGAGCTGTATCTGTGCCCCCTCCTGCTCGCCCATGCTAGGACCAGCAGAGCACGAAACACATCCCCAGCCAAAAGTCCTGCTATCTTCGCATCATTACGAATGCCTGACTTGCCTCCATGGGTGTATTTTGGATTCCCTTAAAATGTTGGGGTCACCTTTACACTACCTACCATATCTGTACTTACTTAGATTCATTAGATCATCCCTAAATAACAAAGCTATTATTTTTCCCATTTCTTATAGCCATAAATTTGAAGCCAAAAACAGCAGAGCCCAAATTAAATGAAACTCAAATCTAAGTGGTTTTTTTTTTTTTTTTTGGTCAATTATAAACTTTCCACAGGACAAATCTTCCCGTTTCTCTGGGATTTGCTAGAATGAATGAAGGAGCTGAAACATTACTGAAAGTCATTGATGCATTCAGTCAGCACAGATTTGAATCTGAGGGGTCAGAAAATAAGACTTTCCCGTATAAAGTCAAGCGGAGAGTGACATTTTATTTGACTTAATATGTCTATGGGACGATCCAAGTACATCTTGAAACTTTTGCCCAGAAAAACCCGAGTTTAATTTCCATTTGTATTTTGCACTGACTGTGGATACTGAAGTTTTACAATTTTGGTTTTCGTAATGGGAAAAAAGGGCAAGGGAATTCAAAATATCCCTTGGCATAGGATTATAGTGATAATTAAATGCAACGACCTGGTGCTCGCTGATCATGTGAGATGATCACTTTCTTCCATAGACCAAAGTCTGTTTGCAGGGAATAATTGATGTAGTTATGAGATGAATCAGCAAATTAATGGTAAAATTTATTCACTTGGCTAAGGAGTACCTTTTATTTACTAGGAAGGAAGGAACTAAGGAAGGAAGGAAAGAAAAGTAGAAAGGGGAAAGGGAGGGAGCGAGGGACTGAGAAGGACTAGTTCAGGAATGAGTTTTGCTCTGACCTACGTCCTCTGTGCAGGTATATAACTATCTAGATGTCAGTGTTTCCAGTTTGGTTCCTGGCTGTTTAAAAAATTTCTGGAGGTTAGAGGTAGCTAAGAATTGACAAATTACATCTGAAATTAAGCCAGTCTTTTTTGTTTGTTTGTTTGTTTTGTTTTTTGAGACAGGGTCTCACTATGTAGTTGAGTCTTACCTGGAACTCACTATGTAGCCCAGGCTGGTCTCGAATTCACTGTGATCCTCCTGCCTCAGCCTCCCAAGTGCTGGGATTACTGGCATGTGCCACCATGTCCAACTACGCCAGTCTTGAAAGTATACCAAATTTGTAAGGGAGAAGATTCGAGCCCTATATTTTAAAAGCTAGCATTTTAGCATGCAAATAATCCTAGTATTTTCTTAGTATAATCTGTTCTGGTGCAAATTATTTTATGCCTGCAGTGTACATGCACATAAATGTAGTACTTCTGCTTTACTTCTATTAAATACAAGGATTACATTTTAAAAAGGAATCGACTAATCTCAGTTTTTAGGTTTCATTTTAATTTTGGAGTATGCTCTCTGAATTTAATAGAAAAACCTTAGGTTTTTACACCCCTTGTAGAAAATCCACACAGTACTTCCCTCTTTTCTTTGTAAATATATAGAATCCTGCCTTTAAAAGAACACACTCACTAAAGTTTCATATTTGTGTGGAACAGTATTTGAAAACAAAGAATATATTTTAATGTCTCTTCATAATGTTTTACCCTTTTTTCTCTACTAGAGACTGATTCCAGGGCCTTGTGATGGAGCTATCTCCGCCAGCCTGTGTTGTTTATTATGTTGAGACAGGTCTCCCTAAGTTGCTGCCTTGCTCAGGCTGGGCTTGAACTTTCAATCCTCCTGCTTCAGGCTTCCAGAGTTGCTAGGGTTCCAGGCATGGGTCACCAGGCCCAGTGTAATTTTCCTGTATGTTAAAAATATTTCAGGAATATTCTATCCTTGAAAGCGGATCTGTGCGGGTGTACAAGTGCGCGTGCGTGTGCGGTGTGTTTGCTGGAGTGCATGGGTGTGGACTGTGTGTGTGGTGTCTCTAGCACACGGGAGCAGGGTGGGCGTGTGCACACCCACTCGTGTTCAGCTCGTGTGTCTTCATTGCAAAGTTTATGAATCTGAAATTGTACCTCCCCTCCCCTGTGCTCAGACTGGTGCCCGGGTCAGCCTGATTCTTGTTAGGAAGCTACTGTTCTGAAGCGGGGCCCAGGGTGTCTGGTCTGGAGCTCTGGGGTCCTAAGTGGCAGGGAGGGGAGGCTCCCGTTGTGGGAGACTGGTGGCCTCTGAAGAGGGCATTGCAACACAGGGGGCGGAGTATGGTGGGGCGCCTGGGGTGTATTGCAGCTTTGGCCTCTGGGGCCCTCCCCGTGGAGGAAGGCAATGGGCACAGAAGTCCCTGATCCGCAGCTAAAGGGGTGGGCTGCACGACTGAGCAGAATTAGGAATTTTTGCCTCCCGGGAGCTGGGCTTCATCAATAATGGATTCTCTGCCATTCCACAAGAGAGTCCACTGTTTTGTTTTCTTCCTGAAGGCTTTTAACTCCACAATTTTACAAGGAAAAAAGAAAAGACAAACCTGACTATTGTTTAGTATTCCTTTAAAAAATCCTGTTGTTCAGATGGGTTCTTTAAATGGAACTGTGTTAGTCACATAGATCAACCTAAATAAAATAGAGGGCAATGCCTACTTCCCAGTTATGTTTTTCTTATTGAAAGATATGTCCATGCTGGACATGGAGGCTCAGATCTGCAATCTCAGAACTCTGGGAGGCTGAGGTAGGAGGGTCACAAAGTTGAAGCCCAGCCTGGGCAACTTAGTGACTTAAAGAGACCCTGTCTCAAAAGAAAATATCCAAGAAGGGCCGGGGATGGAGATCAGTGAGGAGCTCCTGGGTCCAATCTCCAGGACCAACCCAGTGCCCCCACAGTGCAGAGAAGCCCAGGTGAACACTGGCACCTTAGGAGGTGGTCTCTGAAATCCACGTCAGCAGGGCCGGCCTTGTGCAGCAATCTACTCCGTACTGAACCCCGAGGACTTTTGCTCCCAGACTTTGGTTGTGTCCATTTCTTCCGGGCCAGCATGTGTCAGTGACTCTGTGCTGACCTGCTGGTCCCAGGCTTCTGCTGCTGTCCCCCCTTGCCTGTGCCAGGCTGCTGCACCTTGCTGACACGAGTGAAGGCCGCTGGGGCAGCCCCTCTCCAGGAATCTCGGTAGCTGAGCTCGAACTCAGGGCAGCCTCCTAGCTCTGACCTCCCTGGAACCCAGGCTTCTAGGCAGGGGGAGGGACCGGCTGGGAGGGGCCTAGGCTCCAGGGTGCGGATCAGAGTCTGAGGCCCGCAGCCCCACCCACCGAGTGCTAATCAGTAGCTCCTGAGAGCAAGCCCTGCCCAGGGCAGCCCAGCTAAGGAGTCCACGCTGCACAGCAAGCTGAAATACTCCCACCATTGCGTTCGGAGCAGGGCCTGTGGGGCTGTGAGGCCCAGTCCCTGGGACATTTTGGGGTGTGTGTAAATTGCGGGGGTTGGAACCCAGGGGCTTGCCTGGAGCTACATCCTCGGCCCCAGTCCTTTTCTTTGTTTCTTTCTTTTTTTATACTTTTAAGGTAGAATCTC
>NW_022900937.1:35243157-35274269 GCF_012274545.1 Fukomys damarensis | reverse complement strand
TAATGCAATATTTACATCAGGTTAGATGCCCATCTCAGAAACTTGTTATTCAGAATCCTTTCTTCCAGCTTTGGAAATACACACGAGTTACTGCAAAGTGCACCCAGAGCTTCTTGCCCTGTCTACTGGCAGCTGGTTCCCATTCGCCCAACACTCCCCATCCCTGCCTCCCACTGCTCACCCCAGCCCTAGATTACTCAACTTCCACGAGATCGGCTTTCTTAGACTCTAGGTCTCTTTGTTGAATGTAAAATATCATCTGTGAAGGAAAAGAAAGGGGAGGGAGGACAGCGCATATGTCTGCAGCATAGAGGAAAACCTCAGCACACAGCAAAGAATGCCCTGGAACTGTCTCTTCACATATTCACTAGAAAGAACAGTACTGGTACATCTGCATGTTTCCTCTGGCAGGAATGATGTTGGAGCAGACGGATTTGGGAGGAAATTTGCATCCTTCCGTATCATTCTTCCCTCACACAGTAAACCTGTGCTTCAAAACACCAGTGAGTCTGCCAAGACTTACAGAGCTCATAGAAACAGACCAGGAACTTCTTCTGTTGTGAACGTCAATCTTGGTAAAGATAAATGGAGCAAAGACTGCAGGGACCTTGAATTTGTGCTGTCCTCCCGCAAGTCGTGATTTTCTTAGTTTCACATATTTTGTCAGAAGGAACCCAACTCACATTTCATCCTGGAAACAAATAGCACGATAGTTTCAGTTTTGTGGACCCTCAATCCAATAGTGTTTTCAGGTCTTTGTGGAAGGAAATTCCAAGCATAGATGTCTCAGGTTTGTGGCTTTGTAATTAGAAATAAAACAAATAAACAAACAAAAACAGCACTCTGAGAGGTTGAAGCAGGAAAGTCACGAGTTCAAGTACAGGCTGGGCAAGTTAGGGACTTAGCAAGACTCTGTCTCAAAATGTAAAAAGTAATAAAGAGAGTTGGGCATGTCAGTCAGTGAAAATCCCTGTAATGCATAAGCAAAGCAAAGCAGAACAACTAAGTATTTAAACCATTTAATCATTAGGAAAGGGAGGTATAAAGCCAAGATACTTGAAACAGACAGAATTAACTACCTGCGATGTAACACTCATTTTCTCCCAAATGCAACATGAACGATAACTACATAATTTATCAGCTATCACATTTTCAAATGACAAATTCATTCATCCGCTTTTAACTTGTCAGTTTCGTTTGCATGTGGGCACTGTTTTACCTGTGCTGTTTTCTCTGGTTTGGGGTTGCTAGGTAACCAGGATGCACTGGGGTCTGTGTCTGCTCTGAGAGCGCTGCCTGGCCACTGGTGCCATTTCTCTAAGGTCCTGCGAGCTGGCCTTCATCTGCCCCAGCTTCCTGTGGAGCAGCCCTTTGTTTATTAATATTCTTAGGAATAAAAAGTATAATGTTTCACATCAGCTTTTAATTTGTGTCCTTTTAATTCTTTTGTGCATCTTACAATCAAAGGATTTCATTGCCTGAGAAATGGAGTGGATGCGTCTGGTTGTCTCTGGCTTTTTCTGAGCTTACTCCCCTCTGCTTTGCCCCCCCCCCACTCCCATCTGACTCCTCTGGGGCTGGAGATGGTACCTGGGGCCGAGCCCTGCAGGGACAGCAGTGGCACACACAACTCCCAAGCACATTTTGGATCATTTTTATGCTCACTGCAAGGAATATCAATTCCACAACCCCATATCAATGTCTCACTGTATGGTTGCAACTTCCCTTTCCACATGAGGGTTCACTCGGTGGAGGAAACATGGGTGGCCAGCAGAAACATCCAGGTCTACTTTCTTTTTCTTGCTCTTGGCAAATGACCAAGATGAACATTTCATCTTCCTCCCCCTGTCTCTTTTATATGAGAGTGAAGCTGATCAGAAGGTTCCCTCTTCCTTCCTGGGAATACTTTGTGCTCTCAGATAAAAGGATCTTCAATTTTTAGTGCCATAGCAACCATACATCCATATTTTTATGTGAAAATAGGGATATATCCTGGTGGCAGAAAAAGCTGTTTTAAATCATGAATATTCTGAGAAATCCTGGTAGGAATAAATCCCTAATCTACTGCAAAAGAGTGCCATTTATTTTTGCCTTTTATAGAAAAAAGTATTCATTATACATAAGTCTGATCATTTTGCTAAGTTTAGTATTCGCAACACGATCATTACTGAATTTTTAAGTATGTGTGAATTTCACAGATAACTGGCCCTGCTTTATAGCTTCTGAACAAGGTTATAATTCTGGGGTTGTGATTTTGGGTCATTTTCTTTTTATTTCTTCCAATAAAGGAGGCTTTCATGTCCACGGGAGCTCTCATCCCCTCATCTGCAGTGGGTGTTCTCTGCTTCCTTACTCCAGCGAGAAGAGGCCCATGAAGTGGGGTGCAGACCCAGGGAAACGGACTCTCCATGGTGGAAATGGGAAAATTGTGGTCTTTAAAAAATGTTCTGCCTTTTCTCTTTGGATTTTGTCACTATTTTGACCTCATTGTTTCCCGTTACTCTTCCATTGCTTTACCTTTCAGTTATAGATGGAGTTGAGGATTTGGAAGTCTGCGTGGAAGGAACTGTAATTCTCTTTTTTTTTTCTCCCCCCGGTCCTGGGGATTGAACCTGGGACCCTGAGCATGTCAGGCCAGTGCTCTACCCTTGAGCTACATATCTGGCCCAGGAGCTGTAAATGTAACTGCAGTGTGTACATCCTAACCAGCCTTCACACTTGTACAATAACCTCACTGTGGGAGCTCGGACTGTCCCAAATCATTAAGAGTTGGCATTGGAAGGAGGCAGACCTGCTCATTTCCCTCTGACAATTCCTCCCTGACCACAGCCTTGGTGCAGCCCTGTCTCAAAGTTGTCCACAGGCAGAGTGACTCAGAGGGTTTCCGTGTCAGAGGACGTTCTTTAGTCCTCGATGACAATATCTAAACTGGGGATGTTTCTTCAGTTTTGTAGTTTGCTGTTTCAGTCGATTATGATGTACATTTATTTATTTTCCTCTTTTACATCAAAGGGAGAATTGCAGGTTACATAGAAGGATCTGGAAGGAGGGATGGTGAAGGAGGGCTGGGCTTCGTGGCCTTGTGCAGTCTTGGAGGCCAGGTACTCGAAGTGTCTTCAAGCCAGAGAAATCTGAGAGGGGAAAACAACCTGAAAGAGTCACACCAGCGCACAGCCCAGTCCAGGCCACTTTGTTTGTAAGAAGTCATACACAATTGTTAAAGGAGGTAGAAACCCTTAATTCCTCCATTTTTATCTGTCACCTTTCATTGAAGAAAACTGTTAAAGTGCCCCCCAAATGGGGTGACCATTTTCACCATAATGAGACATTTCCTCCATCTTTTGCCAAATTTACTTTTGAAAAAATGTGTTTTTTTCCATATATGAAATTTTAGGTATCATTTTGTTTTGCTAAAATTTATAAAAGGTTCCCAGGCAGGTCATTTAAATCTCTATTCAGTGTAGGTTAATTCTGCAGATATTCCAGTGCATTATATTTCAAAACTTATATAACTGAGACTCTGATGTTAGTTAGTTTGAATGTATTTCTGACTCTTCATAATGCTGAGGTCAATGGCACTGCTGAGAAAATCTTGACTACATTTCTGAGCATTTGCTTGAGAGATTGGAAAAAGTGGAGTCACAAGGTCAATTTGCCTTCAGAAAAATGTCCAGACACAGGACGTGAAGGGCCTAAAGGTGTCCGGGATTCCTGCCATGTTCCACGTAACACTGTGTGTGTTATGTCTTTGTTGATGTATTAATAGAACACTTAATATAATTTTAGTTTGTGGTTCTTTTTTTAAGAGTGAGTTGAATATGACTTTACGTTCTCCATCTCTTGTATTTTTACTTTTATGGGTTATCTGTTAATGTGTTTCATCTTCACAAATCATTTGAAGGTTTTAAAAAACACATCTTCAAGAATTTGACTATTTATTGTCACCATTTATGTTTGTTGCAATTTCGGTTGTCTCCACTTCGCTGGTTTGCTGGTCCTTCATATTTTATGCCCAAAGAGGGCTTTTGATTTCCTTTACTGCATTTACCCCAAATCCTCTGTTTACTGGGGTTCTCTGACCCAGGCTCGGGCCATGGGCCTCAGGGTCAGTTCTGATCATTTTCTTGCTCTCTGTCAGTAAGTATTAAGAGGGCACCTGTCAAAATGACATCTCACATCTTACTGCAGTCTTCACCACATCACCATCCCTGTGTGCCTCTCCTCAGGCAGCAATGGTCTTGGGTGGGCCTCCTGCTTCTCCCTTCTGCCCACAGGTGGCCTTGCAGGGTTCTCTCTCTGCAGTTCAATCTCAGCACCCATGCACACACACACACTTCTCAGGGGCATCTTCTTATATTTTTCTGTGGCTTTTCATCTCCATTCCAACTAGGAGAAGGGCTGGCATTCACCCTGTCCAACTGCAACGGGTTGCACAGTGGCCTCCACAGTGTGTATCTATGCCCTATGCCCCAAATCGTGTGGTTGTGATCCCATTTGGAGAAAGACTCTTTGCAGACTTGAGTCAAGTCCTTGGTTGTCTAGGTGCAGTCTTAGATCTACCAAAGTGACAGAAAAGGAGATGCACACTGAGGAGGAGGACATGTGAAGATGGTGGTGCACAGGCAGAAGAGTGAAAAATGGTCCAGAAGGAGGGCAGGACGGGGGCTGGATCATCCTCTGTGTCTGAGGAGAAGGCACAGCCCTGCTGATCCCTTGAACTGTGGGAGAATAGATTTCCTTGGTTTTAAGCCACAGAGTACATGCCACATTGTGAGGGCAACCCTGGAGAACTGGTACCCCTGTGCTGAGGGCTGCGTTCACTCATCATTCTGTCCTCACAGGGTCTTCCAGGGCAGTTTCTATTACAGAAACACCCTTGGCTCAATGCTACAATGCGTGATGCCAGCTAATTGTAGTTTTTCTTTTTAAAGAACAAAACTTCCTTTTCCATGTTATTTATAAGCAGCATAAACGCAGCGCTCATGTGTAATTATTCTTTAATATGTATGCCTAATACCAGACACACTGTGCCCACTTGCTCTGGAAACAAGGGGATCAAAGCAGAGGGAAGGCAACACAAAGGGATGAAGATAAAGAAAAGGGTGAAAGAGAAAAGAGAAAACATTACACGGCTTCCCTCTTGCACTCATTCTTTTCCACAGACTAAAGCCCACACCACGCCTCTTGTGCGATCCAACGTTATTGGGCTTATTTGGAGTCTCCCACCTTTTTCAGTTTTTATGTTCTCTTAGTCCTCGTTTGCAGGCGCAGTGATGCTGCATCAGTCATGGGTGCGCAGACCTCGCACATCTTTGTTCCTGGTATGCTGCCACTGTCATTAACCAAGCCATGTTCTCTTCTCTTCCACTCCCTTCCTCTGTCTTTATTACATAAGTAATTCTTCCATATTCATCAACACACATTTTCTTTTTTCTGGTACGGGGAGTGAACTTAGGACTGTGTGCTTGCAAGGCAGGTGGCGGCGTCACTGAGCCGAATCCCCGGCCCATCGCACATGTACTTTGAGTAAACGGTGGATGTATTCTTTGTGGCACACCCCTCGCTACACTTATTTCTGCCTTCTTTCATGTATTTACATGCACACGCATAGGAACACACACCCAAAAATATATTTCACATCGTCAATGTGATCATATTAAATATTCTTTCTGGGAAACTTGTGCTTGCACCTTCAATCCTAGTGCCCTTGAGCCTAGCATTGCACCACGAATCACCACTCCAGATCCAGACACCTCTGAAAAAGCCCCACCTCAGACCACATGAGGCTTTGGGGAACAGCCAGACACGGCCATACTCTGGAGATGGGTACTGCAAACTCTTTGCTATTGCGCCAAATGTGACAGTGAATAAAACTTTAACTTGTTAGCAGTGGCATTTAAAATTCTTCTCAGAAGTAAAAGTAGTAGATAAAAGGAATTTTAAATATTTGGTCGTTACGGCCAATTAGCATTCAATAAACATTTTAATAACTTACACCCCCACCAGAATTAGTTTCCCACATTTTCATAGTGCTTTAAAAAGCATATAATCTATTGGATGAAAATAAAATTTAATAAGTGTTTAGTCCATTTTACCTGATTATCAGTAACATTAAGCACCTTTTGATGTGTTTATTGGGCCCCAAATTTCTTCTCTGTGTATATGTTGTTCATTTATTTTACTCACTTTTCCATTTGTTGTGACTATTTTCTTTGCATAGATTTGAGGGCACTATTTATAGATATTTTTAATAAAAACCCCTCCATCCTGGGCCTTGGGATTTAACTCAGTGGTGCCCCCACTTGCCTCACAAGATCAAGGTCCTGATTTCGATCCCCAATACCCCCCACCAAAAGAAATCCCTTCATCCATTTCTTTCTTACATATTTTGCAGAGAGCTTTATCATTAAGATAACATGTAATACCTAGTATGACATGCAATACAGGAAGCTAGATGTCTGAGATAATTTATGTGAGACTACATACTTTTCCAAGGGAAATTAACTGTATGTCTAAAAGGACATCTCTTTGCAGTCTTAATTAATTTTGCCATCATCAAGGTCCTGTGGTTGCTGTGGAGTAGGTCATGGACGACAGGGATGAAGTGTCCTTAAACTCTTGCCTGTGAAATCAGAAAGACACCTGACCCAAGTTGTAGCAGGACTGAATAAGCGACAGAAAGCCACAACTGTGAGGCGTCTGGCTTTAACTGTGAGATGAAATTCTGCCCCCGACCCCTAATTGAATGCCAAATGAAAGATAAAGCTCACCCACCTGGACCCAAGCCTTGGTTAACATTTTACATTTTTCTCCCCAGAGGTACCGGCATAATGCAGTGAAATAATATAACAGACTCCGGTGGCTGACGGCAGGACGTGTTCTGAAATGCAAGCCACGTCACCTGTAGCCTCTGTCAGCATGACACCTGTCATTCTGAGGATGTCAGAGGTAGACAGGGTAGGTGTGTTTGAGGACATGTGTTTACTTGATGCCTTTTAAGCTGTCCGTTAATTCTTATCTTCTCCTGATACTTGGACAAACACAAAGGTTGCCTTCCACGGAGTCAAAAGTGCAGAGTTATTAGTTACCCCAGGCGGTCAGGCCCCTTAGGCTGGCTGTCTTCTCAGAATTGTGGCGAAGGATTGCAGAGCTCTGAGGGAGCTTGATTCTTGTGGGGCTGCAGTTTATCTCAGCCTCGTGTTTACTCTTCGTTACCAGTGAGTGAAGACAAAGTTTCCTTGGAGGGCACCGAAGTTCCACAGTTGAAGGCTTTTGTAATTGCTGATTCTATGCATTAATCAGAGGGGCAGGTTGGAGGTGCAGGGGGAACCCAGCCCGTGTAGGTCCACCTAGTTTAGTATGCTGGTCACAGCTGGCCTTCATAATGGGCCAGTTGAGGCAACTCCTCTGGTAGGCCCTCCACCGTGTGACAGTCCAAGCATACAGTGACAGCTGTCCAGGCAGAAGGCAGCAGGCCATGCGGAGGGGCTTGGTGACTCTGGCCGGACTCTCAGGGGGCCGGGGAGATGGAGGTCTTGAGCCTGGGAAGCCTAACAAGATAAATTCTCATTTCCTGGTCAGAAGCGACAAGGTGCACCTATCCTTGCAGGCTATCGTGACTCCGGAGACCACCCCAGGCTGTGTTCCCCTTTGCCTCAGAGACCCAGCCCAGATTTGAAAGGAAGGCCTGCCATAAACAACTGAAAGTTGAGCTAGGTTTGTGTGTCAGCCAATACTCTAAAGAATGCGGTCTTTCCAGAGGGCCTGCATCATGTGCCTGATATTCCCAGACTTGGACTACAGTCGGATTTCCTTTTTCTGAACACTCAATACTGAGGACATGAGCATTGCTGTGGACAATGTTGCTGGAGTCTCAGGGGGTCAGAAGAAATCAATTATCCGATTATGGCACAAAAGCCAATGTAGCCTGGTTATGTGGCAGCACAGTCTCCCTGATTTTGTTCGTTCATTTTCCTCCCCTTGAAGCCAGTTTTTCCTCCTACCTCTTAATAGAAACTCAGCAAACAATGGTTTTGGGGGTAGATGAAGGATTGCATGCAGATGCGGGAAATGCATTAAGCATTTTAGCGGAAAGGATGCTGTCGAGAACCTGACAGTGTGGTGACGATTTGTTTGGGTTGGAGTAACCAGTAAGCCAGCCATTTGTCTTTGAGTAATCACTGCTGTCAGCTTGTTCAACATTAAAAATAAATGCGCTAGAGAAAAGCCATCCCTCTTTTTTGATAGGGAGTCTCTTTCTGGATTCTTTTCAGTGCCATTGGTGGTCCTTGGGGTGGTGCGACATTGAGGGTAACCCTGGCCCGGGAGGTGAGGCAGGACCCTTCCCAAGGCACAGAGGGGACAGAGGAGCTGAATTTCTGACCTGTGAGCCAGGTACTGCCCAGTGTGGTCCCAGACAGCTGTACTTCTGGTCACCATGTTATAATGCAGAGAACAGTTTTCTTCCTCTAGCTTCTCTGGTTGTTCTAGTCACAAAATCCTTAAAAGGTTAGAGGACTAGAGAGCCATTCAAGAGCTGCAGACAGAGTTTGGTCAGACAATAAATAAACTTCTGAAGGCACCGGAAACTGGCTGGGGCGCTCGAAAAGCAGCCTCATGGAAAACTGCGTCTTGTTCCCACCGCCTCCTCCTTTCTCTCTCCGTTTCTCCTTCTCCATCGCTTTCTACATTTCCTAGTCATCAATTCCACTCTGGATTTCTCCTTTTCTCCAAAGTTTGGGTTTCTTTCATCCTATCTACTTGACAAATTTACGTTTACTCTGATCTTGCTGGAAAGTGGTTGCTCTTGTTGACTTGAGCATTTCCTAGAGTTGGTATCAGAGACGCACTACATAAAACGACTTGTGCACTCGAATTCCGTAAAACATCTACTAAGGACACTGCAGCAACTCGCAAAGTAGTTAAAGCTAAAGCTAAGGCTTCTAGAAGCATTCCTAAGCATGTTTCAACTACCTTAAGCTCTTCTCCAGAGGATCTGTTTTTGAAGCTCCTTGCTCTGGAATATGGCTTGCTTCTTTAGTGCGAATGCTTGCCTCTCAGGCTGATGTGAATGCCCTGGTGGCCCCCGTGGTGTGTTTGTGCTTTTTACACTCTCTGGTGCTTATTCTCACGTCTCACAGGAAAAACAACAGATCAAAAGAGAGAATTTTTTTCTACACATTTAATCCCCCCACCCCAGGAATTATCTGAATCTCAAGCTGAAATCTTGGATTTGGTTATGTGGCTTGCTTCTCACCCAGGAAAGAATCTGTAACTAAAGTGTGGCCTCTGGGGATGAAGAGACACTTGGCTCCCAGCCAGGCTGGAATGAGTCATCCCGCCAGTGACAGGAGACTCCAGGACAGCTGGCTTGGGCTCCTTCTGGAATCTCACCGAATACACACTTTCACAAAGCTGTTTTACTTTGCTGAAGTGACTTTCAACCAAAATGTCACTTCTAAAAGCCAGTGATCAATTTGTCATTGGGTTCCAACTACAGACCCAGAGTGACTTTGCCTGCAAACTATGATAAATACTGAGCCGTGGGTGGGCTCAAGGAAAAATCAGACCAACAAAATAAAAGGTCTCAAAAGTGAACCTGGGGAATGTGGAATTCAACTGAGAGCCATCTCATGTTCCCACATTTGGAAGGCATTTGGGGATTTTAAATAATCTACCAATGTCTTGTCTTTGCTGAACTGGGAGGCCTATAAGAATTGATAGGAGAAGATAAGAAAGAGTAATTCATGGCACATTTTAAGTGAAATATATCTGATTTTTAAGAATGCAAGTTATGATGTTCACATAGGACTAATTCAGCATAGAAAGAGGCTGAGATGCACAGGATTTTAAAAAGTCAAACCTGTGTGGTTGATACTGAGATCACAATGATCCAAAGGGAAAGAGGACATAAGGCCAGTTTTCGAACAAATGCACACTATGAGATTCTAACACCTGGAAATAAAAAGCAAGATTGATGCGGAGAGAGGGGAGACTGTGCTTGAAAGAGTAACAGTAAAAAATCTATTCAGAGTCCGGAGTCTGTGTGGATATATGTGTTCATCTCCTCTGGAGATTTCCTGGGTTATACGGTAAACGTGTGCTTACTTTTTGAAGAAACGGCCAGACTTTTCTTCTCAGTCTGCCCCGATTCCACACCGCCACCAGCAGTGAGGGAGGACAGAGCTTCCAGTCCTTTGTCACCACACATGGCAGTGCCTCTCCGATGGGAAAGGCATCTCACTGAGCCTTCAGTTTGCCTTTCCCCACCTTGGGGCTGTAATGGTAGGTGAAATACATCGGGCACACGAGCTCAAATGTCCCAGGGTTTCTCTTATATGGCAAAGCAAAATATAAGTAAGGAGTACATTCAAAGGTAGATGATAGGGAAAGGGAGCTAGATCTTTTGCAAATAGGAAGGGGACCAAGAGATGGAGGGAGGGGGTGGGAAAGATGCGTATGTGTACCAACTCCCCAGGGTAAACGTCATCACTGTGTACTGCAAACATGGCCTAGTAATAATAAAAATTTAAAGTAAAGGCTGTTTTATAGTTTTTTGAAATGTTTGTGTTTTAAATATCTTTTATCCTGACTTTACACCCTTTTGCTCGTGTGGCACTAACACTGTGCTCTTCGGTTGAATGGCATTAATTTTCAGGTTTATGATTCTAATTTGGAAACTTTAAAACATGAGGCTTCAGCAGCTAGGCCCAGATTTCATGTTATTTAAAATTCCACGGCTTTATGCAGCATGAGGGTCTGGATATTACCCGTCTAGGTGAACATCTGTTGCTGAGTGGGATGGGTACGTAGTGGCTTACAGCTCGTCAGGGTGCTTTTCAGGTGCGAGTAGCCTGGGTCTCAGCAGACTCTGGGCTCACCCAATCATTCTCCGTGACTCAGTCAGAGGTTTTAAAAGTCAAAATTGGAGTCTCTGAGAAAAAAGGAATTCTGTATCTATGTCACCTTTGACTCCAGGTGGTTACGACAAATCCTGCCAGAATTTCCAACCTACTAGTCTGCTCTGAAGTTGCAGAAGCATCACGCCACACGATCGCACATGCTGTCCCTTTAAAATGCACCTCTGCCCATCCCCACAGGTGGCCATGGGGTTTCTGTCTCTCTGGGGAACTGAGACTAATACTGATTCTTCAGTGTTCCTTCTATTAACCAGTGCTATTTGTGTCTGTACTTGAATTCAGCCAAACGCTAAAACTGAAATCTCACTAGAGCTGCATCTCTGGCAGCTGCCTTAGGGAGGGGCAGGGAGGTGTTCTGGTCCCCACCCCACTGCCGCCTTCCTGGGCACTGGTTGGGCAAACCTAGGTCCCTTTTGGTCACTACCTGTAGATAATAGGTTCTGTTTCATTCTTATTTATTCTCACAAGGGTTTCTTCAAGTGCATCAACTCTTTCTCCTATCTGTGCTGTTTGCAAAAAAGAAAGCATAGTTTTGGTGGTAATAGAACCAATCACAGGGTCTTTCCACCTACTTATATCCCCAGTCCTTTAAAATTTTGAAATGGAGGCTTGTTAAGTAACTAAATTGCCCAGGCTTAGCTCAAATTTGCACCCCTCGTGCCTCCAATTTCTGAGTGGCTGAGATTCTAGGTGTGTTCCATAATATTCTTTATTCCCCACACCTTCACAGGCTTTTGAGGATCGCCGTCCTTTGTACATTTATAGTTCAACAATGGGTTTATTTTGCTGTTCTTTGAAGCTCACAGGATTACTTGCCTCAGGAAAATACACTGTGTGACTGTTGATTCTGCTGTTACACTGCTGAGCAAGAGACTCCAGGTGCTTCGCCTTTGCTGGACTTACTGGAGTCCAGAATAACTGTCTGCCTTACTATCAGGTGTATAAACTTATTTGTCTAGCTCTGCTACCAAGGCTTACTATGGGGTGAGGAGAAGAAAGCACCAGGGTGTCAGTAGGAACTGTATGGGAACTGAGCCTCTTCCTGTTCCCCCAAGCCACTGTCCTTTGCACAAGTGGCCGTTGCCAATTCAGTCTGCTCACCTGATTTTGAGAACCCTTCCAGGCTGCCATTGCAGTCTGGGATGGGAAATCTGGCCAGAGGTCCTCTAGCTCAAATTTCCAATCAAAACTATATTTAAAGGAGGGCATTTGTACATATTTTCATTCAAAGAATTTTTGTTGTGGCTTAATGAAGCTCAAGTTTTAAGCTTGGAAATTTTAGCTAAGTACTAAGAAAAACAGAATTAATGAGAATGAAAAGAACTAAGGAAAACAGGCTATTGTTTAAAGATGACATAAATATTTGTGTAGAAAACTTGAGATAATAAAAGTAAAACTATTTTTAGAAGCTCTAAGTGTCTTTGGGAGCTTTGCCTGACATACGTTTGGCATACAAACCACAAAAGTTTGCCTCTTTTTCAGTTTTACCAATTAGGGGCCAGAAAATATGATATCAAACATTGTGTAAAATAGTAAAAAATTGTGTACAGTGTGTAAGGATTAATGAATCCCAAGATCTAAGTAGAAAAAATATTAAATACATGAAAGGATCAAAGGAGAGCATAGAAATGTGATTTTTAAGTATAAATTTATATGCTATTACAAAAATAAAAACTGCTCCCCAATCAACATCTAAATTCAATACAATTTCTTTCCAAATCCCAATAGGTCATAAAGGATTTGATAAGTTTGTTCTAGAATATAAGTGGAAGAACTAGCAGTTTGAAAAGGAAAATAAAGGTGAGAAATTATGAATTACAAAGAAGTACTGCACAGCTCTGGTTCAATATAAATAAACAGGGAAACAAAAATCCACAGAGATGACATGAAAGAAGAGACCAATAGAATGTGTTTATTCTGACCATCGGTAGTAACACACCCATCGTGTTTATTACATATCAGTTACGGATGAATGCATGGCTTACGGTGATGTTTACGCTGTAACTGTGGGTTCCTTCTCAAGGGCTGGAGGGGGTATGAAAATGGCTCTGGTAATACATTAATAGTCATTTTGTGCACTACAGCTGATTTTATTGACATTACATTACCAAGGTGGCAAAATGGTTGCTATTGATGAGTTTTCTTTGTATGCTATGTTAGTTACACTAAACATTTCCAAGATAAAATAACCAATACCCCAAACTGAAGGAGGAAAAGTTTGCCCATCAACAGGAGACTGGATAAAGATGTATTGTTTGTTTTATAAAATGGAGTATTACTCAGCCATAGAGAATGAGAAGCTAGAAATATTTATAGTAAGTGGATGTACATTGAGGCCGTATTGTTAAATGAAATTAATAAGTCACACATGTGCAAATACTGAATAGTTTCTCCTGTGTGAAGAACTAAATGTGTAAATGAGGATCAAAATGTATAATTGATATAGTGTAATAGGAAGAAAAGGTCTAAAGGAGTAGGGGAAGGGGGAGGGGTAAGGGAAAGGGCAAAGGGAAAAGAAAAAAATCTGTGAAAAGGAAAAACATAGAAACAATGTGTTTGTAAACAGGGAAAGGTGGAGGGGGTGAAGGGAGGGCTGGGAATGGGGAAAAATAAGAACCAAGATAAGTCATGTGAAGGTACAAGATCCCAATGATTAATGCAGCTGTATTGTATACTTAAAATGTACCAATAAATTTAATAAAGATTAAAAAATCTGAAGATGGGTTACGTGACATCACACATTACTGGCAAAATAATCCTTTATATATTTTTTCTTTATTGGTACATTTTAGGTAAATGGATGCACACTGAGGACATACTTTTAAGTGAAATTAGTAGGACACGTGTAAATACTAAATAATTTCTCTGTTGTGATAAACTAAAAATGTAAATAAGGATCAAAATGTATAGTCGATATCATGTAATAGGAAGAAAAGGTCTAAAGGTATAGGAGAAGTGGGAAGGGTAGGTGAAAGGTACAAAGAGAAAAGAAAAATTAAAAGAAAAGGAAAATAAATCCTTTATTTACTAAAGTAGCATTAAAGAAATTGACTCACCCTATAGGGAAAAGGAAAGTTAGATTCCTTCTTTATATCTTTAATTAAAATACACTCCAAAGAGACTAAAAGCTTTCCTTGAAAATTGAGATTTGTACTTAATAAATAAAGACGTGTGGCTACAGTTTCATAGAGGCTTTGACTACAAAGGTGCACGGCCCTGGCTCCCCACAGGAAGCGGACGAGCGGGTAGAAGGGAGCACACTGGTGGGTTTGGGACCCGGCCTTCCTGACAGCGCCCAAGTGAGGAATTCTTCCAGGTGACGCCGTGGGGAGCCTATGGGACTGAGGGGTAGGAGCTTGTCACGGGTACGGTGGGATGGGAGACAAAACAATGATGAAGATAAAAATATGAATAGAAAAGAGAGAGCAAGCGTATTCCGGTGAAAGGAGGTTTAGCAATAATTCAAATGCATTCTTCAGGGCTTGAGGGTCATTTCTCAGGCCACGTAGGCTGTGTTAGGGTCAGATCTGAAATGCCATCGGAATGTCTCATGTCTTCACAGGTGGGGCTTCAGAAGATGATTAAATAATGACAGCTATAGGAGGCCGGGCCTGGCTGGTGGGAACGGGTTCCCAGGGTGTAACTTCTCCCTGGCAGCCTCTCCTGTCTGGGCTTCCCAGTGTCTGGAGGTGAGGTGAGCAGCTCTCCTTCCACTATGCCTCATCTACCTGGAGCCAGCTGATGGCGGACAGAAAGATTGGGCAAAAATAAACCTTTCTTTCCTTTGCGCTGCGTATGTCAGGTGTTTTGTCCCAGCCGCAAAAGCCTGCCTGATACAGGCTGATGAGACAGAGTGCTAGAAGTGGGAGGCTTAACGTTTATGTCTCACAGACTGGAGGCCCCAAGTCTTCCGCGGGAGAGCAGCGGAGCCAGGTCTCTGATGCAGGCTGACCCCCTTCTGAATCTGCAGCGGAGGTCTTCCCTGCTGGGTGTCCATGTAGCTGAGCATGGAGAGAGAGAAAGTGTGCACTGTCCTGGCTCTGTGAATGGGGGAGCACTTGCCACCCTGGGTCTCCATTTCCTGAGCAAATTCCCTTCTAATGAGTTAATTTGAGTGTGTAAGATTTCCAACGTATGAAACCAGGAGAGGGACACAAACATTTAGAACATAACAGGAATGGAGGAGTTAAAAGGAGCAACGAAGCACAAGCTTTGGAAAGATTAATCTGTGACATAGAGAAGGTACTCCCAGAGCCCAGGGCATAGTAGATCTGTTCATTTATTTATTATTATTATTATTATTATTATTATTATTATTATTATTTATTTGTGAAAGTGGTAATAGAAACAGGTCTTCATGCTGAACAGAAACCCCAGCCTCTTAACATTTTGTATTTTGCAATAGGGTATCACTAAGACACTACATTGCCTGGGCTGGGCTCAGAGTTGCGATCCTCAGCCTCCTAGAGTTCTGGGATCACAGGCGTGCACCACTACACCCACCTGTCTCATCTCCAGGAAGAGGAACCGGATGAAGAGGGAGGAAAATTGCAACTACTGTCTCCCCATGAGACTGCTGGGCTCATGCCTCAGACCCTGCAACCCTGCAGCCCCTGGAGGTTCCACTCCCATTGAATGACAGCAGTTCTTTCACCTCTGGGCCACCACAGACTGCCCTTTTGTGAAGGAGACATCAGTGACATCTGGTGGCCTGCTTGGTCTTGTTGGACTTGCCTGCAGCATTAGAACCCATCCTGGTGGCTGGTTGAGCATGCATGGGCTTAACCCTGGGTGTGGGCCGTTGCCCTGAGGAGAGGGGTGATGAACTCCAGGTCGTCTTTCTCCATCTTTGCTAGCAATTGTCGCAGCACAGGGACATGGCCCCGCCACCTGGTTTGGGGAGGAGAAACTCACAAGACTTCCTGCAAAAGACTCACTGGAAAACACACACCCGAGGCACCAAGTCAGAAGGTCAGACAGAAGCTGGTGGGGAGCTCTGTTTTGCAGATGGGTAGGTTTCTATCTGGTAGAAAGTTTTAGCAATGGGGAGTCTCAGACCAAAGAACCCTGTACATGTCACACACTTAAAGAGGTGAGACAGGAGGCCAGGAATGCTTGGAACGTTAGGTGAAACTCATTCGTAGAAGAGAATGCTGAAAGATTAAAAAGTATGGTTTCCTAAATCACTCTCTAAAGACTGGCATGGGCATCACCAGTTGTGCTCCAGTTGCCCCACAGCTCTGCACCCAGGGTCAATGAGCTCAGCTAGCTGTGGGCACAGCCAGGTCCCCAGGGGACTCTGGGGGTAATAGAGCAGCAAGGTACACTATGGGGCAGACACTTAGGAGATGGGTCCCTCCGCTCCTAGGTCCCCGTGAGATTGCCAGTGGAAGGAAGTATTCGTCTACTACCCCTCTTCCTGTTGCTTTCTGAATGTAGCACTGCTTCAAGTCTCTTTATGCCCCAGCTTTGTTTAAAATGGGCAAATTGATTTCTTATTCCAGGAAAGGCACACATAAAAAGGGTCATATGGCTTCTCTGACATCAAATAGTTTTTTTTACATAACAAGCTGTTTTAATAAATTGCGTGCCTCCAAATTAAAGCCATATGGGAGGTGCCTGGACCAGAAGGGCAGAGAGACTATGGGTAATTGGTCCACAATTCAAATGCCAGAGTAATTCTAGGAGGCCGGAGCTGGATCTGAAGGACCTGGCAGGTCCATCTCCTGCCTTCTGCAGAGGCCACGATGTGGATTGTTAAATACTTGGGTTGCTCATTAGTCAGAAGTAGCACAATGAGATGAAAAGGGAAATTCTGATGTTACATAGAGAGGAGAATTATGTTCGTTTATAGCGAAGTATCTAATTGGCCATGTGTAGCAAGCATATGGGTTTACTGTTTTTATGGGAAAGAGCCCAATGCCTCTCCTTCACTGTGTGAGCTGTGGCCTTCGGACATCCACTTCCAGATCAGAGAAGGTCCAGGTTTCAAAGCAAACCATGCATTGGAATCAGCAAATGGGCTGCTTCACCTGCAACACCAAATTCCAGCGCCTGCAAAGATTGTACTCTGTGACCAAGGAAACCAGGTGAAGGGTGTGCTGTTCCCACGATCACTCTCAGTTGCAGGTTGCTGGCTGCGCTATTGTGCGAGTCCTGTTCTGGAGCTCTCTGCCCCTGTTTGCCTATTAATGACAAATGGATTTTCCTTGGGAAATTCCTCAACTCCTTTTACTTTAACTCCTCATCTAAGAAATGGAGATATGTGTATGTAGCTCAGAGCGCTGCCTTGAGAGTTTCATGGACACCACTACCCATAGCTTCTACAGCCAAATGATAGACAGGCCTCCCCGCAAAATAAGGAGTGAGCTGCACACTCACACCTAGTGTCCATGTTAGAGATAATTCATGAGAAGTTTGAAACAATCTTTATAAAATAGTTTTAAACCTATGTTGATATCACTGGGCAAAACTTTCATCATTAAGGATCCAAATAGAATGAAAACTTAATCTTTCATATTTCCATATTTTTCTCATCACTATACTGAACCACAGCAGTGGGTTCTCAAATGTTTTGGCCTCTGGAATCACTAATATTTTGTTTATGTGGATTGGATATATCAATATTTACTATATAAATAATTACAACTGAGAGATTTAAAAATATTTTTTCTCATTGAGTTTACTGGCTCTTTTTAAGATTACAGTACAGTTACATTCATCATTGGGATCTCGTACCTTTACATGACAGATCTTGGTTCTCATTTTTTCCCCATACCCCTTCCCTCCCTTCACCACCTCCACCCTTCCCTATTTACAAAGACTTTGTTTCCAATTTTTCCTGTTCTCATATTTTTCCCTTATTTCCTTTCCCCTACCCTTCTCACTTCCCTTACACCTTTAGCCTGTTTCTTCCTATTTCACATTGTCAGTTATACAACTTGGATCTTATTTACACTTTTAGACTTTCACGCTAGAGACACTATTTGGTATTTACATATATGCATCTTATTTATTTCATGTAAGAGTATGGCCCTCACTATGCATCCATTTTCCTATGAATGACTCTAGTTTCTCTTTTTTATGGCTGAGTAGTACTCCATTTTATAGAAAAGCCAGATCTTCTTTATCCAGTCTCCACCGAATGGGCAATTGGGCTGTTTCCAAGTTTTAGCTAACTGTGAAAATCTTCACATTAAAATCAGGAACAAGACAAGAATGCCCACTATCACCACTCCTTTTCAATATAGGTCTGGAAACATTAGTCATAGCAATTAGACCAGAGAAAGAAATTGAAGCAATAAGGATAGGAAAGGAAGAAGTTAAACTGACATTATTTGCTGATGATACGATACTCTACATAGAAGGCCCAAAAAACTCTGCCAAAAAGACTTCTAGACTTAATTGACACTTTCAGCAGATTAGCTGGATACAAGGTGAACACTCAAAGATCAATAGCCTTCTTGTACACAAATAATAGACTCACTGAGAGAGGGAAACAATTCCTTTCACAATAGAATCCAAAAAATAAAGTATCTAGAGATTTAAAATACAGTTAAATGCTGATACATGACTATATTAAAACTAATTTTTCTCATCCTAGAGACATTTATAGCTAAATGGATGCACATTGAGCAGATACTCTTAAGTGAAATAAATAGAACACACATGTATAAATACTGAATAGCTTCTCTAGTTGAGGAACTAAAAGTGTAAATAAGGATTAAAAGGTATAAGAGATAATGCGAAACAGGAAGAAAAGGTGCAAAGGGGAAGTGGGAGGGGTGAGGGAAAAGAAAGAAGGGAACAGTTAATATGAGGAAAAGAAGAAATGGAAACAGAAGAAATGGAAAAAGAGCCTTTGTAGATAGGGAGGGGTGGCAGGGTTGAAGGGAGGGCAGGAGAATGGGGAAAAATAAGAAGCAAGATGGATTATGTAAAGGTGCAAATTTCCAATGATGAATGTCATTACACTGTATAACTTAAATGTACCAATAAAGTTAATTTTAAAAAAAGAAGCCACAAGAATGGCATTGCTTTTATTCTATAACTCTCCTCAGTGCCTTTCTCAGAAGAGATCAGAATGCTCATGCTTGCTTCATCTTTCAGTCTGCTGCAATGGCTTGATATGTATTTAAAATGTGGCCTTGTGGATGTAGGTCTTTGCAAAAAGGGAAGCTTACTTTAACGATCTTTCGCTATTTGTGGAAATTTTTATTCAGCACAAATGCTTACAGTATTACACATTAAAATTCATGAGTTGTTCTTTTACTATGTCAAGGCCATCGGACTCTTCCCTATGGGTGCCTTTCTGACACTGTACATTTAAAATTTTAGATATCCCAGCTCATTGGAGTTGCACCACTCTGCAAATGCTAGCCCATTTCAATTATATGCTATAAAAACACACTTACTAATACCACCACCAGTCAATCAGAAGAATCCCTAAGAGTTGGGAAGCTGCCTAGGTCCTACTGGCAGGTTCGAACTCTCCAAATCCTAATTTTCTTTTGAGAGCCTGACTACTGTACTTGGCAGTGAACTTGCCCAGTGGTTTGCTGCCAGATGCTGTTCACTTTCAGGAGCACCCAGTATATTCACCGAAGCTGGAGTGGGCAAAGGTGGCTGTTGGTTTTATCTTCGAGTAAAGGTGTGCTTGCTTTGGCTGCACGAATACTGTCTTCAGGGAAAGGTGGAATTCCACAGAAAGAGCGGTGCATCGGGGGGGCAGCGAAATCCTGGAGCAACTTCCGAGAGGAAACAGTTAGATATACGCACTTCCCCCTTGCGTTTGGGAGAGGATTTAGGAAGATCCCACCCGCCATCAACGTTGAAATTTACTACAGTGAATAGTTTTCCTGACTTGGTCCCCAGTGCCTTCTTCAATGCGCTATCCCAGCTGGGTGGGTCTGGGGTGAACATTGGGCATGTAGTAACGAGGGCTTCTGCCACCGTGTCTTGGAAACCACCAGCGCAGGTCAGTACTGTAGAAAGGCAGGGATATGTGAATGTGTTACGAGAAGATTTGCTCGCCAGGACCCCTTGATGTGCCTCACAGATGGTGCTCCAGGGGCGGTAGGGGTCACCTTGAGAATCTCCACCCTACAAAACTGGGCTCTGGCCAGCCCAGTTTGTCTCTCTGCTCAACCAGACCGAGTGCACCATCTCAGTCCCCTCCCAGAGGGGAGATAAGTTGCTGCAGCTTTTCCCTTCTGCCCCTGGCATCTTTTGATCTCTGACCCCATGAGCCAGGTGTCAACACTGCCAGCTACTGGAGAGCAGGGTTGACTCTGCGTGTGTCTGAGTGTGGGCATCTAACAGGGGACCCTGTATTGTGACCAGAAGATTGAACGGGTCAATGAGTAAATGAGACAGTGAATGACTGAGGGGAAGAACTTGAGTCTAGACAGACTCTGTGCCTTCCACTCCTCATACACACAGAGCTTTCTCCCTCTTGAGAGTTGGTTTTGTCTTCCCACTGCCTGGAAGTCCTTCCTTGAATATCTGTCTTTTGTTATACAGTCTCTGCTACAGTCTTCCTCAAATTAAAATGCCCACTCACCTCTCTCTTCACCTTCCTTGTTTATTTCTTTACAGTGCACACAGGGCTGTCAAACATATTTTTATTTTAGCACCCAGCATATGTAGCCATTCAGTGAAAAATTTTCAGCCAATGAATGGACAGAAGAGACATTCAATAGTATCTCTTCATCACCGATGGTCTTAGTCACTTTCTTTACTGCTGGAGCACAATACCTGACACTCACAAATCAAAGGAGGAAAGGTTTATACACTTCACAGTTTACAGAGGTTTCAGTTCATAGTCCGCCATCTCCAGGGCAGACCGGTGTAGCAGAGGGGCCTGGTGGAGGAGAAAGAGCTCATGGAATGGTGAACAGGAAGGAGAGAGAGAGAGAGATCAAGGGAGGAGGAGGGAGGGAGACCCTTCAGCCAGGCTTCACCTCCCAACATCATATTTGCTAGAGACTCATCAGCAGATTAATCCACCAATGAGCTTCATATCCATGTGACTTAATCACCTCCCCAAGCCCCACCCGTGAGTACATGACGCTTTGGGGGAAATCTAGATATAAACCACAACACCAGCAATGTTCAGAGTGCTACTGAGTTAGTCTTAGCTCTAAATGAGCTGTGGGGGGGGCAGAAACAACAGCACTCCTTAGGAAGCAGCAATCTGTTAATTGTTTCGGGAGCTCTGCGCGTGGTGAGGAAGGAAGGGGCAGCAGGAAAGGCCCTCAAAAGGAATTTCAGTTGAACACCCCAGACGTGTTGCCTCAGCCAGACCCCAATGCTGCACGTGCATCCTGCACTGTGCCCGAGGAGGGGTTGAGGACTTGGGGTGCTCCTGAGGAGGAGCGTACCCTGGGGCTGTCAGCTGTGTGGGTCTTCCTTTTCCGGACAGGTTGTGCCTCTTCCCAGCTGTAGAGACACATTGTGTGACGCTGTCTCTGTCTTTGCAGTGCTGGGCATGAGTTCTCAGAGGAACTCAACACACAGAGCTAAGGAGGAGCGCTGGGTTGAGGACCGGCTGACAGCCCTGCCGGTGCATGTGGTGGTGTGGGCATCACAGCACCCCAGCTAGTTGGCAAAAGCCCAGACACCGTGGCTCACTCCTGCCCAGCCCTGCTCCTGTGCCTTCCAGTGCTGCCATCCGAGCTCTCCCTCCCGCTCCAGTGCAAATCAATCTTTATTTCTTCACCGTTATCGGCCTGTCCATAAATCAGCCTCGCTTGCTCACAAGTGAGCTTGGCAGAGCCTCCAGCTGTCTGTGCCTGCAAATGGTGACTTTTTAAAGCTCATCACCGCCAGCTGTTCCTGGAGCTCACAGCTCTGCATTTTCAACAAGCATCTCATCTGCAAAACCAGCTCTCTGTCTCTTCCCCATTTCCCTCTGCCTTGCTCGTGGCAGCAGCCACAGAGCTGGAACCCCAGTGTTTATCCGCAGTGCACCCAACTCATGTCGGCGGCGGGCTCTGAGGTAATAAAAGCTGGCTTTCAGTAAATCATAGGAGTAAGGAGGTCCATAAATCTCCTCTGGCCTCCCACACATCAATCTTCCTTGCCATGCATACCACAGGCTTGAGTCACTTGGCCTGCTCACTCAGTTTGGACTGAGTGCCTGGCTCTCCGTGAGCCAGCAGGGATGTCTTGGAGGACACAGTTCTAGCACCCAGTCTCCAGATCCCTGGGGATTTGAGCCTAATTCTGGCAAGTGACAGGGAGCTCAGCTCTGTCTCCATGAGCCTACGGGCTCTGCTCACACAGGGCTGAACCCAGTGGTGCGGGGATCCTGACGGTCAGATCATACCATGTGCACGGAGCATGAAGACACATTAATCTGGAGGACAGGGTGTGTCCAAAAGCAGCCTTCATTATTTTCATAGCATTCAGGACTTCATTGTCCTAAACTGTCCCTCCTTGTGACAAGAAAGTGGCTTGTGTGTGTGTATGTTCAATGCAAAGGACATAGGTCAGGAGGTGGCTTTTGCAGTCTGTATTGGCCAGGTCCAAGCCTCAGTTATGGTATCTACAAAAGGGCAATTAGGAGCCCTCTTTGTAGCTGTATCTCTAGGCTACAGTACAAGGTGAGATCAAAATACATGATGGATTTTTTTTTTTTGGTACCGGGGATTGAACTCGGGTCCTTCTGCTTGCAAGGCAGGACACCGAAGCTACATGATGGATTTCTAAATTTAAAAAATGTATTATAATAGGCGACATACCGCCATGAATGTCCCTCAAAATTCTGCCTCTGCGTTGGAACACACTCATCCATCCCGAGTTTCTTGTCACTTTCTGAAGCAGTTCCGGAAGTTTGCATTGCTGAGTACCATCCAAAGGGAAGACAGGCTCACGAACACATGACATTATGTTCTCATCCGCCTTAGTCACCAGGCACCATGTGACTCCTGGCTCTTCTGCAAAGTCACAGTAACCAAAATGAAAGGGAGACGTTTTGGGTCCATTCAGCACATGGAGGCAGCCAGGACTGTGCAGCTAAAGACCCTCAGGAAAGAGGACTCCAGAGCTGCTGCAGGAAGTGGCAAGGACGATGGGATGAGTGTATTCAAAGTGAGGGTAGGATTCTGAGGGGGATTTGTGGCCATGTGTCTTTTACTGTAATATGTTTTTAAATTGAATAATTCACTGCATTTTTATCATGCCTCACAGAAAGTCACAATCCTCCAGTCCCACAAGGGTGTCCGTGGCTGAATAGTGTGGCTTTGCAGATCCTGCTACCCAAAAGTGGCTTCCTCTTCTTGCTCCTCAAATGTGTACTGGTGTTGTGACTTCATTTGACCAAGACCACGCAGCAGCAGGGACACTGTGGTGCCCTGTGCTGGGAGGGAGAAGGTCTGATGTGCTTCTTCTTGAGTCAGGCTGGGCCTCTCCTGCTATGGGATGGGAGCTCCCTGGGCCCCCAGTTCAGGGCCTGTGTGTCCAGCTGTGGAGCTAAGTGTGGCTGGCTGAGAATCACAGATGAGTTCAGGTGAGAAAGAGCAGAAGCCTCAGCCTCCCCCAGCCTGCCTGAACTAAGGACATGCTTATTGTCTTAATACAGGCAGGGTCTACTGGTTAGGTTTTGCCCCAGCTGGCTATGGACCAGATTCAATGGACAGAGCTAGTGTAAACCCTATTTATCCAATGGGAACTCCCCATGGAGAGCATTTTACTCATGTGATGCATTTTATTTTTCATAATTTTTCTTTGGTCAAACATGCATTCAGTCAACTCTTTTGCTAAAATGGGTAGCTGGGTTTGAAGCCAAAATCTTTTCCAAAAGGTAGCACGTTCATACACAGTAGAACAACAGTATTTTGTTGTGCTTTTGGGCAGCAGTGCTAAATTTGGAGGCGGTTTTCAAAGAGGAGAATCCAGAGCCTGCAGTGGTTTGTGCTGGGCTCTGCTGTGTCTCCGCCCCACTGAACTCACAGGGTTCTCAGATCTGAAAAAGGATCACTCGGAGCCACCCCAGAAGGTGGAGAAATACAGCCTTTACTTCCAGGATCTATCCATTTATCTCCTGTCCCCGACTCCACAGACAAATTTTGCAGTTGGTAAAAATAGATCTCCATAGAGGGGTTAGTATTTGCTTTCGAAGAAAGGTGTTTGTCTTTAACACCTTAAAGTACGGGAGATGAAGATAGAAAAACATTTGTGCTTCGTGGTGTGTGCTTGTGTGTGCACTTGGGTGCCCATAGGCGTGTACACATTTTTCCTAATATGAAAGGTAGGTCTTCAAATCTTAAATGACCAATACTTGTGTCTGCACTTGGGTGCCCATAGGCGTGTACACATTTTTCCTAATATGAAAGGTAGGTCTTCAAATCTTCTTAAATGACCAAAACTTGTGTTACATGCTTTAAAAGTTTTTAAATGAATTTTAATGCGTACATTTTGTGTATACAACACAATTCTAAGGGATAGATATGGACTGTCAAAAGGTTCCTGAAGTGATATAAATCAGCATGTCCATTGTCTCTCAGAGTTATTCACGTTTTTGATTTTGGATGAGCTGCTACAGTCTCCTTTTCTGGCATGACTCCCAAATACGGCTTAACTGTATGATCTTTGTCTTGATGCTGTACCCTGGTCTCCCCACGCGGTCATCCTCTGGATGTGTTTCATCTTCACATTTCCTAACTCGTTCCCTCTTCGCCAGTCTCCCAGCTATTTTGTTCTCAATCTCCGTAGATTCGAATGTTTAGATTCCACCCACAAGTGAGGGTGTGCACTATATTTTACGGGTGTACCATGGCATATGCTTTTAACGGAGACACACGGGCAGTGCTTGCAAAGAGCATTTCTGAGGAGGGAGGATTCCACTTTTGTCAGTCCGGGGCTTATATTCTCGGACTTCAGCTCTACAGTGAACGTGGTGGTGCTGCCTCCTACATGAGGGAAGGCGTTCCTCACACAGACCCACCTTCTTTAGAAGCACTGCTGTGCTGTTCGACTGGGAAGAAGCCTATTTCTAGCGGTGTTCAAAAACTTAGACGCCGATATTTCTACAATCACTTTAAAATCAATAAATAGCATCTCCTTTAAAATTCAGAATATTAGATGTCATATTTTTCCTTGAATCTTATTTTTGCTTCTGCTTGAAGCAGCTTGAGAGCCAGTCAGGACTGTGAAGTGCTATTTAAAAGTAAAAATGTAAGCGAGATACCTGGAAGCCCCATTACTAGAGATTGGCATGACAAAGCACAGTGGAAAAGCTCAAGGATCAAACTAACTTCCTTGTTCTTGATGCAGCATGTTCCTTTGGGAGTAACCTGATTACTTTCCTATTCCTTATTTGACTACGTCCACATTCATCACTGTTCATCCTAAAGGTCTACATTAAGGGCCCTAATTGAGCTCAACGGTGGTGCAGCTAAGAACATGAACAGAACCATCATGCATAATTCTACCACATTGTGTGGGGAAAGCTTGAGAATCTCCCACCACTGACATAAAAATCCTATAATTTTTCCCAGAGCGAACTAGCCAAACCTCAGAAAAGGATGAATAGCTGAGCACACCACTAAGAGCTCCCATTACTCACACTTTAGCTCTTTCACAAAAGTCTGCTGGTGTACACAGTGAAGAAAAAGTGTGGCTAATGACAGTCAAGTGACACTCCACAAAATAAAAGTCCATTTTCCTGCATCGTTGCTAGGTTACAGCTGCCATTAATTTGCAAGTCCAGGAAAATTATCTCAGGGCTACTCTCCTTAATTGAAATTAGCAATTACCAAGTGCAAAAAAATGGGACCACCATTTGGGGTTTGAATTCTGATTTAAGGCACATGTATATTTAGAGCAATTTTTTTGTGCAAGTGTGAAGACATTCTAGACACACTGACTTTACATGGAAGTAAATGGATTGTGCTATATGTTGGCTTTGGATTATTATGTGGTTAAGTGCTCACTGAATTTGCAATATGTGGGATATAAATACTGAGAAATATTGGAAGAGCTAAAGGTACTTATGCACCAATTGAAGATTTCATAAGAGCCCTTTGGATAGAAATTAGATATATGGAAATTACATATTGCTCAGAGAAAGTGAAAGTTTGTATTTCTATAGTTATAACAGATGAGGTGCAAGTTTTTCTTTGTTGCTCAAAGTTCCCTCAAATTTCCTTCCAATGTTCCACCCAGAGCTGACCATTGGGGACAAACCCAGTGACCTAGGTAATATGGAAAAAAGAAATGGGGTGTTTGAAGTATTAAATACCTGTCATTTGCTACATGCTTTTTACTAGATCATCTAATTCAGTTTTCTCAGTTATCTAGTGAGTTACTATATTTGTTAGTTTGTGTGTTAGCCAGCTATTTGGTCCAACACCACCCTAAATGTTACTGTAAAGATTTCAGCTAAATCAATAGGCTTCATGTGTCAAGCTGATGACCCTCCAGGGTGGACGTCATTCAATCAGCTCAAGGTCTTAAGTGAAAATGACTGCAGTCTCCTGTGGAAGATGGAATTCTTCCTTCACTCTGCTTTCAGATCCCAGCTGCAATATCACTTTTTCCCCAGGTTCCCATCCTGCCTGCTTTCTTTGGGTGTTTCACACTGTATCAATCAGTTTTCCCATTGGAGGGACAAAATTGTGGACTGCCACTGCTTAATGGAGGAGAGATCTACGTGGCTCACAGTTTCCAGTGGGGTCGCTCCATGGTTGGCTGTCTCCACAGAAGAAACATCATGGTGGAAGGGTGTGGTGGAGGAAAGTTGCTCAGCCAGGAAACGGAAAGAGAAGGGAGAAGCCAGGAACAAGAATGCAGCCTTCCGGGTCACACCCAGTGACCAATTCTACCCAACTTCTAGCAGCACATTCAGCCATGAACCCATCCAAGGGTGAATCCACTGTTGACTAAAGCACCCCCATGATCCAATTAACATCCACACACATGAGATTTTTGGGACAGTTTAGATCTACTGCATAACATGATAATAGAAGGTCTAGTCTTGAAAAGTTTTCATGGAGAGTGAATGAAGTCCCCACGTCCCTGAAAGTCCACCACGGAGAGGCAAGCTGACAACCTTTTCCCGTGAATCTGACTACATGAAAGATTCCGCAGGAACAGACTTGCTAAGCCCTTGTGAAAATTGGGGGTACATTTCATCTTGTTGGCATAAGCCTATAATTTCAGCTGCTTGGGTGGCTGAGGCAGGAGGATCACAGGTTCAAGCACAGCCTGTGTGACTTAGTGAGACTTTGTTTCAAAATAAAAAATTTGAAAAGAGGCTGGAGACATAGCTTAGGGAAAAGTGCAGCCCAGCATGCATGAAGCACTGGGTTCCATCCCTGCTTCTGAGAACAAAAGTGGGTAAAACTAAAACACAAAGTGACTGGCTTAAGCAACACTTCTTTTACTCTAATCATAGATTCTAAATTTAAAGCAGTTTTAGTTCATTACTTTGTAGCTGTAAATATAAATTTCTAAAGAACAACTGAACTGGAAAACACAAATTATACTTTTATTAACTGACACAATTAGGTGCTTCTTTTCTTATGCATTATTCCTGCTTGCTTTTCACTGAAAGTGGATCCCAGAAAGTTAGGCAGCCCCATTCACAGAGGAGTGTCAGATATTTCTCCTCTAACGGCCCACCAGTCCTGCTTGTCTTTGCTGTGTGTGGAGAATCAAGGTGAAAAACAGGGAATTCACATTTTTCAGAGGTTATGTGACAACTTTTCCCCATCTGAATCAGGATAGGTCAAGTGATCTCAACATGGAGTCCCTGAACAGTATCCTAGCAAACACCAAGGGCTGACTTGGTGGGGACAGCTGCAGGCTGAAACTGGAGTGTGCGAATCAGCTTTGCATCACTGTGACAAAACACCTGAGCTAGTTAAAAAGATGGAAGGTGTTTTGGGGCTCACAATTTGAGATCTCAGGGCAGATTGCATGGCCCCATTGCCCTTGGGACTGACAAACTAGTACATCCTGGCCACAGTGGCCAAAGAACCTGCTTTCCGTATGAGCACTGGGAAGCAGGGAAGAAAAAGATTGAACTTCCAATGGCCATGCTTCCTAATGACCTCATTTCTTCTGATGACTTCACTTCCTCTGATGACTTCACTTCCTCCATGACCTCATTTCCTCCCACTAGGATCCACTTCTTAAAGGTTCCCCCCAATAGTTCCACAATTTGGGAACCAAACATTCAACAGGACACTGGGGGACATTCTGGTTCCAAATTGTAGCAGTAATTTATAGCTATAGGGCTAAAGAATTCAAAAGATCCTTGTACGATCATGCTGGGATATTTGGTATCTTTATAAATAGGAAAAACAATTATGAATAAATGAACTTAAAACTAGGCTTTCATCCTAGAGGGAAAAAATGGGAGTAGGGTCTTTTCCACAAGGGCTGTTCATTTACATATAAGCAAAATATTTCCTCCTGGCTCATTGCCTATTCATTCAGAGCATTTCTCTAATTTACACAAAGATTTTATTTTCTCTTTGTAGTTTTCATGTTTCCTATGAAAATGAATTATTTTTCAGAGCTATTTCAGAAAAACACAGCTCTTCTTTTCTTTTAATTTTTAATAAACTACATTGGTTTATCCAATTTATGAGTCATGTTCATTTTTAAAGTAACTTTGTCCAAGGAAGGTAGGGTGAATGATAAAACCCATATTTTTCAGCCATCAATTGATTTATTATTTTTTCAAACTTGTTAATACAAGGGGAAATGCCTCTCAGTGCTCAGGGTAAAATGATAACATAAAGGCAGTGGTCAGTTCGACAGGAAACTAGTTTGTGTCTGTCTTTGAAATAATTTGAAAATAAACATTCCTTTCTGAGAGCAGAGGGTGGTTAATTTTCTGATCCCCGTCTTTCTGAAAGATAATACCACTCTTCTAGGACCACACTTAAGGATCCAGACATATTTTTAGTGTGCTGTTCGGGGCATGCTGACCCACCCCTGTGGATCCAGGCTCCAGCTAAGAAAGAGTAAGCAGATGTTTTTTTCAGAAAGGGAGGCAGATGTGGTCCACCCAGGTCTGTTCATATTCTGTGAGTACAAATTTAATCATTTGGCTTGGGGGCTTGGAAGCAGAGCCTATTGGTGGAAGATTATCGTTCTGCTGGAATGAGTAAAATTGTATTACTGAAAGGAAGTGGGGCAGATGAGATCCTGGAGAAGAACTGAATGTTTCTGCTCTTACCATGAAAAATGTGACCATACTCTTGGAAATAACAGAACAACAACAAAACAAACACTGAGTCCTATGTATCTATGTGGAGCTGATCTCAATTCTGCTCAGGCTCTTGTGACAGCATGCACAGACTGGGTGGTCCAAATAGCACATATTTACCTTCTCCAGTCTCCAAAACTGGAAAGACCCAAGATGAAGACCTAGTGGAATTTGCTTTCCTAGGAGAGCTCTCTTTCTGGTTGGCAGGTGGCTGACTTCTCCCTGAGCCCTTGCATGGTGGGCAGAGAGTTCTGAGCGCTTCACTCATCTCTCAGTGGACCACAGGACCTCTTCAACCCTGACCACCTCCTGTGGATCCAGCCTCCAAATCCTACCACTGGGAATGATTGGCTCAACGTGGGAATGTCAGGAGGACTCATACAAGCCATCTGTGGCACTGTGACTCATTACATAATTGTTATGCTTATATCTGGATGCTGCCCAGAGCACCATGTGGGCATTTGGGAAGGCAGTGGATTATGGGGGTGCCATGTCTGACTTGCTGTTAGGAAGAGGTCGGTCAATAAGAGGATGGATGGGAAGGTTGCCTCTGTCTCCTGGTTCTCTCTTCTCTCCTCTCTTCTGTCTCCTCTCTCCTCTCCCTTCCCTTCTCCTCCTCCTGTGCCTCTTCTTCTTCATCTTTATCTTCTCTCTCCAAATCCTGAAAACAATTGTCACCAGTTGATGTGATCTTGACTTGTCACAAAGGATCCCTTTGAACTCTTATCTTTGTACCTGTGAATATGACCATACTTGGTAATAGGACCGTTAGAGGAAATCCAATATCAGAATAACAGAAGGTCACACTTCATTAGGGTGGAATCTACTGCAATGCTTTGTGTCCTTCCAACAAGGGAGAAATGTGAACAGAAGAGGACTCACATGAAGACAGAAGAGGAGACTGGAAAGCTGTTTATGCTGTCCGCAGAGTGCCGTGTGTTGCCAGCAATGTGAGGGTGCAGAGAAGGATCTTCTACAGGTTTCAGCTCTGCTCACCCTTGATACTGGACTTGTGGTCTCCAAAACAATGAAAGAATAAACTTTGATTGTCCAGTGCCACCTAGTTTATTATGGTGACCCTAAGAGATAGATAATGGGACTTTTAACCTACATTAGGTTTCCTCTGAGACAGGGAAAAAGCCTGCTGGCAGCTATGAAGATCGAGTAAAATAGCATATGCAAAGTATCATGCTCTTCTTAACACTGTGGGCGTTCGCTCTCTCTGGAGCCTAAAGGGGCGGGAGGGGCGAGACCATAAGGAGAGACTTCATTCCCCAGTGTGGGAGAGAGACCCTCCCAGGTTCACCACAGCCCATGCCATCTGCGAAGATAGTAGGAGTCACAGCTGCCTCTGCTTTTACAAACAGGAACTTGGTAGTAAATAGTCCCTCCATTCTCCAGTTTGTAAGTGTTCTGTCTTTCCCAGGAGTGCTTTGTAGCTGGCACGTTCATGGCAGGAGACTGCTTTCATTCTTAGATTTCATCGTAAATTCACCTGCCGTAGTTACACTGTACTGAACATTTCACGAATAATTGTAAGGAGACTTAGTCTTCCTGAAAAGTAAAGCAGTGGATGTATTTTATTAAGGACATTTTTCCTGATAGGTCAAAACCATGTGTATTTTTAGAAAATATTTAAGCAACAGCATTAGTGTGAGTAAAGAGTGCAGAAAAGGACAGAAAACAATTACTTAGGAATAATTCAAACCGCAGCCTGGCTTAGTTCGTGGAAATACTTTGATGACATCTCGATTGATTGATGACATGGAGACCTTATGATATCACACAGCAGTGGCTGCAGAAAACTGCTCTCCCTAGTGTAGGCATGGAAGGGAGGTGTAGTGTCAGGAGCATTGTGTGCATGACGCTAAGCCCTTCTGAAAACACAGATAGCGGTAAGAGAAGAGTTGCTTTGTTTTATCTCCTGGCACCGAGATGTATTCCAGAGCAATACTGTTTTATTAATTGCA
>NW_022900937.1:35137280-35240962 GCF_012274545.1 Fukomys damarensis | reverse complement strand
AGGAGAAAAAAAAAAAGAATATGCATTACAATGAAGGCCAGAATATTTCCTCTTGTTTCAATAAATGATGTTATGATAGAGATCTAAACTTTATCTCCAAAGACTCCAATATTTGGAAGGTGATTGGATCACCAGGGCTCTGCAAGCATCAGTGGATTTCCATGGATGAGTTCAGAGTTGAATGTGTTGTAGGAGGTGGCCATATGTTCACTGGGGTGTGACCTGAAAGGGTGCATTCTTATCCAGGCTCTTCCCTTCTTCTCTCTGATTTCCAGCTGCCATGGTTTGAGCAGATTTTCTCCACCATATCTTCCACCATCAATTTCTGTTTTGGAGCCAGTGGCCAGCCATGGAATGCACCCACTGGAAGCCATGAGCTACAATAAAACTCGTCTTTTGAGTTGCAGGTGTTTTGTCTCAGTAATGGGAAGGTGAGTAATATAAGTGTTTAGATATGCTTGAGAAAACATAGGAATCAAATCAGTGTGCCCCTCCTTGCCAAGTTTTGCAGCTGTGTTGGGCCTATAAAACTAGAAAAACCACAGAACATGAGAGAGGTGTCAAAGTCCACCTGATAGTACTAAATTCCTGAAAGCAGCTGTAAAACGCGAGATCAGTGCTGTGGATGGTGAAGGTAGTTGCCAAAGTAGGAAGGAGTGCTGACGCAGAGCGGCATGTTCAGCAGGCAAGAGTCCACCCCAAACTCGCTGGGGGGCGGGGCTTGAGGGCATAGAGGCTGTAGGCACGTAGCCAGGAGCACTTCCTGTTCCATGAGGAGGACAGGTAGCCCAAGAGCCTCCCAGCCAGACACACTGCTAGTTTGATCATCTCCTTTCTTTGCAGACATGGGTTTAAGGAATGGATAGAGAGATATTTAAACATGTTGTGGTTGCTTTAATGTGAAACATGTGGTTGGTTTTGCTAACAGAACATTTTTCTGCACTTTGTATCACCACTATTGGGGGACTCTTTCAAGAAATGTTTTGACTCTCTAATTATTAATTAACTTTCTAAAATGAAAAGCAGGACACATTTATGAAAATATTTTTGTACATTGTAAGTCTTCAGGATGGAAATTATTGTTCCTCTTAGCTTACCAATAATGTATGTTATTTTTCCCAATACTGATTATTTTCCCAATACTGATGGTTACGTGATTTGCCCTGAAGAGTGTCCAGATAACCCTCCCATCTGCAGGACAGATATTTCTAGAAGTTTCTAGATTCTTCCTGGAAACATTGGACCCATGACAGTATGCAGAGTCTGGTTTTCTAATGACTGTGACTTGTTTTGGAACTGGAGATTGAACCCATGGCCTTTCAACACTTAAAAAAATTTTTTTTCTTTTACTTTCAGACAGGATCTCACTAAGTCGTTAAGTTGCCCAAGCTGTGCTGGTACTAGTGATCCTCCTGCCTCAGTTCCCGAGAGTGCTGGGATTATAGGTGGGCATCAGTATTTCCCACTGTTTCTGCTCCTTAATCCTAAACTAGCATGTGGATGGACTGGATCCCTCATCTCTTGGATGGACTAGGCCCACCTGTCACACAGGGCAGAGGTGTGTTTGCCCCTTTATGTCCATGGCAGTTTTCATTCATTCTGGAGAACAGAAGGTGAGTGATGAAACCATGTGTCACTCCAAGCTGCAGGTCCTTTCTTATGCTGGTGCCATCAGAGTCACCCTGAGGTGGGCTGGAAGATGAGCAGGAAAGCCTGGACCAACAGTGCCCATGATGGGACAGCTGCCCTGAGAGTTCCCTAAATTCACTGTAAATCAACACCAAACTAATTTTGCTCTGCCAGCACAGAGTCAGGCTTGAGAAGTGAGGAAAATATACAGTGAATGATTGCATTTAAAAATGTGTTACAGTAAAATCCAGACTACCATTGATCTCTCAAAATCGCTTTGAACACACTCATGCCATCTTGTCCTCACCACTTTCTGCAACAGCCCTGGAGTCCTCTTTCCTGAGGGTCTTTAAGCCCTGTGATTAAAAAATACAGTGACTGCTGCTGCTGAGTGCCATTCGAGGGAAAGGCAGGTGGTAAAAACACGACACTGTGTCCTCATCCACCTTAGTCACCGATCTGGCACTGTGTGACTTCTGGCTCTTTCCCAAAGTCAAAATGACCACAAATTGGAGATGTTTTGAATCCATTCAGGACATCAAGGCAGTCAGGACAGTGCAGCTAAAGACCCTCAGGAAAGAGGACTCCAGAGCTGCTGCAGAAAGTGGCGAGGATGATGGGATGAGTGTGTTCAAAACAAGGGAGCAGATTTCGAGGAGAATGATGGCGATGTGGCTTTTACTATAATAATGTTTTAAGTGCATAAATTCACTGTAGTTTTCAATCTCACTCCTACACAGACTGCCCCATCCTACCTGCATGCAGGAAGGGAGGCCAGCCACAGAGCCTGCACTTGGTGAGACTCCACACCTCACCACAACATAGGTCTACTCTCCTAGCTGCCCCTGTCCAAGGTTTTACCACTCCCATGACATTGGAAGTGCCTTCTTGGGCCAGAGGTGCCAGTGCTCTGATTTGGTGTAAAGCTCCAAATTCATGAATTCACACCAGCTCCTATTTCTAGTCTTTCTGGCCTTAGTACTGGTCCTTAATCTCTTTAATAATTGAGCCCCACAGAATTTGACTTAGCTGCCTTCCCAGTTTCGTGTCTTTAGCTTCTTGTGCCATGTCAGTCAGCTTTCCCTAACTGTAACAAAATACCTGCAACAACCAACTTTCAAAGAAGAATGGCCCAGTTTGGCTTACAGTGCTGGAGGTTTTGGTTCATGGTGAGTTGAGGCAGCACAGCATGGTGGAAGTTCGAGGTGGAGAAATCTGCTCACTGCAAGACTAGGTAGTGGAAAAGATAAGAAGGGGTTGGAGTTCCATGCTTTCTTCAAGGGCTCACCCCCAATCACCTAATTTCCTGACTCTGTGATCAATGCTAAGAGGTTCTACTGCCTCCCAATAGTGCCATGACCTGGGAACCAGGCCTTTAACAGATGAGCTGTCAGGGACCATTTATTCAAACCCCAGAAAACTCTTAAGTCCAGCTCCAGCAGCAGGGAAAGCAGCATCTGCCCAAGGACAGGCATGGCCAAATGCTTGCAAATTGTAGTTCAGTGGTGGAGGTGGCTGGTAAACTGAGGGCAGCTGTCTCTGTTACTTTCTTGGTCCTGGGATGAAATCAGCAACACCCGCACTTTAAGGGAATACAGGTTTAATTTGGTTCCCATTTCAAGAGTCTCAGTCCTTGTGTGATTAGCTGGCTTCAAGGCAGGATGGCACAGCAGAGTAGAGCAGCTCATGGCAAGGAAGACAGGAAAAAGTAGAGAAGGAAGGAAGGAAGCAGGGCAGAAGATAGACCTTTCTGGGCCACACCAACAGGTCCACTTCTTCCTGTCCGATTCTACCTTCCAACTGCACATTTAGTTACAAGCTCAGCAATGAACGGACCCACCAATGAGTATAGTGCTTTCATGATCCAATCACTTCCCCCAAATCCTTCCTATGATAGCGAGAGGTTTTAGGGGACACTGAGACATGCCCTAACAGTACTTTTGGGGATTCATGGACCCAAGTGCTATGGTGGGGTAGGGCTCTTTAAATTCAAACAGAGACTTTCAGAGGTAGTTGGTGAAGTTTCCCAGTCCATCTGGTTTGAACGGAGCCTTTCAGTTTTGATTCAACTGGGCAGATGAGATCTCAGTAGTTTCAGCATCCCATATTGGCAGGGACAGCCTGACTGCAGGATGGAGCAAACGTTCCCACAGATGGTGCAATCTCAGAGCCATTACAGTGACCACGTGGCCCCTCCTGGCCCTGTCTGCCCCTTGCGTCCCTTCTTACTAGTGCCTGAATTTTGACAGTGAGCACTTCCGCCCTTAGTTTCGGGAATGCAGATCTCTCTAAAAACATACTGCTCAGGGCTGTCGAGTGCTCTTCACACTGCCACCAGAATCAAAGATCTGCGGGGTTTCATTTTCCATCGTTTACGCACTCTTCCTCTTCTGCCTGGAATGGAAAAAGCCATAGCATTTTTTGGCAACAGGTGAAATAGACACACTGAAAAAATGAGGAACGTGATGATAACAATTAAGAAAGACTCATCCAGAGGAAGAAAGTTGGTGCCTAGTAAAAGATCCCTGTCTGTAGGCAGCAGTGCTATTCTGGAGCATTTTGTACGAATGTTGGTTAGACAGGGGAGATGAAGTGCATCTCTCCTCTGAATTGGCATAATCATTCCCATTTTGCTGAAGAGGAAAGCAAGGCTGTCAGAGCTCTGGTGAATCGCCCTCAGTTGTATATTTAGTATAAAATTCAGCCAATTAAAAAGAATGATGGATAGGTAGGGAGTGGTTGCATTAATCATGGGAGTGGGTGCATGAATATGAGACATCTTCATTCTTTTCACATCCCCTCCCTCCACCTCTTGGTCCTTTTCCCTTCTGCAAAGGATCTAGATCCCCATTTCCTAGCATCCCACATCTGTCTGCCCCGCTGTTCTTTCCTAAACACTACACCACTTTCTTTTGGAACTCACTCTGGGAAGTCAAACTCATCCCCTTCCTAGTTTTGCCTGAACAAGCACAGAAAATAGGTATTAGGAAGGCAGGAGGTGGGCTGCACTTGGGAGATATTTCTAATTTATACTCTTAAAAGGAAATGTAGTCTTCCCTACAAGGTAACGCTGAAGAGTTAATCTTGCTTCACTAAAAGAAACAGCAGGAGACCAGTAAGGAAGAACCCAGGGACATTCAATTCCTATCAGAGCGTGCCTTCTAGTGCTGTCTGACTTTCTTTCCCCAAAATGCCTCATTTAAATGCTGACAGATTGGTCGGCATTGTGAATGTCTTTGCTATGTAACCACAAAGTGGTGTGGCATGTGGAAATGTGCTACATAAAACTGCTGTCACTTTGAGTAATTTCATGGCAGGCTTTGATTAATAACAAGAACTTGCACAAAGTGTGACATCTATTGGGAGCGAAGGGGCTTCATGAAAAATGTTGCTAGTTAAATAATATTTAAAGTCATTTTAGATTATTGATCTCTAAAGACTAAGAAAGCAAACCAAAAAACAAAAGGGGGTGGGGATCAGCCTGCATCCTGGCCAGGCACTTCCTTTCTGAATAGCTGTGTTGAACTTTTCCTCTGCATCTCCAAATTAATTTCTATCTTTTACCAGAAAATAAATCTGCAATTCCAAATTTTATACACCTGCTAAAGAAAAGGATATGGTTCCCTTTTCTTTCCAAGTAGCACAATTCTTTGGTTCTGATGGCAAAATGCTGCAATGCTTGTGATGTTTTCAAAAACATGTGTTTTCTTATTGTCCTTCCTAGTTCTGGGTGGCTTGGGACATCACAAGATGGAGATAGGCAGGGGGAACTATCTCAACAGACTGCTTCTGCTTTCTGCTAGAAGATTCCAGCATGGAGTTGGGTGTCCTGTAGCACTGCTTGGAGGAGAGAAGACCCAGGGATGCATTTGACACCAACCAGATGCAGTGAGCTGCTTCACGAGCCCCCTCCCCCTTGGCATCTCTCCTGTGACTTTGGCAGCAGCCTGTCACCTTCTTGCTGTCACCAAATGAATGTGTTAGCAGGGATACCTGCCTTGGTTGTTTTCTTTCATCTGAAAACAATTGTAACTCAACCTAGTGATATCTACATTAACACAACTCCACCTCTCTTAGGCGCAAATAATAGCATTTGTTTAAGGGTAACCAAAAGTAAAAATTGTCACCTTGACAGAAATGCAGAATTGACCTTGGTAGCTCAGTAGATCATTGGTGAAGCTCTTCCTGTGTGTGTGTGTGTGTGTGTGTGTGTGTGTGTGTGTGCATGCACAGTTACTAGTGCCAGCCATGTTGGATGAGCACTGAGTCTTAATCGTCTCCACAAACTCATAGGGCACACTGTCCTCGGTCCTAGGCAAGGTGACTGACAAACAGCGAGTTTCATCAACATTTTTTCATGTCACAGCTAAAGCCTGCTACAACCTGAACTCAAGACCGTGGTTCCTCAACTCTATCCCAACCCTGAGAATTCATCTGCTGAAGGCTGTGCCCCAAAGAACTTGAATGTCACCACTGTCCAAGCCCACAGCAGCCCTCTGCTCCTCACAGAGAGAATTTCTGATACAGAAGGCATGGACTTCCAGTGCCTCCTTAATTTCAATATCTTGATTAGACCAGTGTATGGCTTATATCTAGATGTCCCCTCAGAGCCTCATGCACTTAGCTCTTGGGAGGTGGCTGGGTCATGGGTGGGTGGCACCAGGATAGAGGTTGTGTGGAATAAATTAGTTCCCCTATTGGAATTAGCACAATTTTTGGGTATTGCTGAATTGACTAACTGAAGACAGAAGCCCCACTCTGGGTGTGTGTGGCAACACCCCAAAGGTTTGTAGCCTAGTTGGAATAAAAGGGAGGGGTAGGCTCCCTGCTTCTGTGGCTGCTGCTTCTGTTACCTGCTGCTTGCTGCCTTCTGCCTGCTATGGATGGCAGTTCCCCTCTGCCATGCCAGCCTGCCTCGGAACCAGCCATAGCAACTATGGACTCAAACCTCTACAAGCAGTGAGCTTGTATTGTGTCTAAAGAATGAGAAGAGTAACTAAGACAACCAGAGAGCCAATTCAGGTCTGAGGTGATTCAGGGAAGGGATGGGTAGGATTCTGCTTTGAACTCCATGGCTGTTCCATTTGGGCTTAGAGCCACATCTCTGTCCATCACAGCATTAGGGAAGCTAGCAAGTGTGAGAGATACGGCTCATGCTGGTTATGTTATTGCTCTGTAACTTGGACAGTTAAAAGCTGGGTGCCCCTTCCTTTGCAATGTTCAGTTTTCCTGTAGCAGTTAAAACTAGTTATTTCTGGGCTATGGACAATCACTTAGTTTTATTCATCTTCTTAAGAAAGCACTAAATAGACAACTGTAGGTTCTCCCCCTGTTCACGGAGACACTTATAAATATTAGCTGACAAAAGAAGGAAACTTTGAGTTAAACAATTCAAGAAAAATGCCCCCTGACATGGCACTTTTTTCTCCCTAGTTAGGAAAAAAACAATTTAGGCAATACTGGTTTGAAACACTCATATCTATAGTGGAAACAAGAAATATTTTAAAATATTTTAAAATAAAATACATATTAATTTGAAAAAATACTTTTAGACTTCTCCCCGTTGAAGGATGTTTGTCTACATGTGCAGCACATGATAACTTTGCTCATGAGGAGTTGGTACATGCATGCAACACTTTTTAATTTTTCATCCCCTTTCCTTCCATCTTTCCCTTTTGCAAAAGTTCTGTCTCCCTGTTTCATATTATTTGTCTTTTATTTTGCTCTTTCATTTATTTATACTTTGTGTTTCTCATATAAGAACAACAAGCCATGTGGTATTTCAACTTATTTCACGTGACATTACAGTTTCAAGACCCGTCTATTTTCCTGGAAATGACTCAAGTGCATCCTTCTTTGTGGCAGAGCAGTACTCCATTGAGTACAAACACCATGTTTTCTGTATCCATTCATCTGCTGATGGACATATAGGCCACTTTCAAGGTTTACCTATCATGAATTGTGCTGCTATAATCATGGGTGTACATGGATCACTGTAATAAGGAATCTTATATTCTTTCTGGAAGATATTTTGGAGAGAAATAGCTGGGTCAAATGGAATTTCTGGTCTTAGTTTTCAGTGGAGTGTCCATGCTGATTTCCATATGGTTGTACTAGTTTATGTTTCCTCCAAAATCAAATAATCATAAGTGAGGAGGTGAGGAAAAAGAAAGCCGTCCACACTGTCGGAGGGAGTGGAAGCTTGTCCTCAAGCACTTTCGCCTTCCCTCAAGCGCAATGCACTCCTAAAGGAGGCCAAGCACAGGGCCAAGGGCTTCAGACACAGGGGTCACTTTGAGCCCCACAGGAATTCTGAGTCCAGGTTGGAACTGAGGTCCAGACTCCACCCAACACACAGGAAATCCCACGTCACTCAGTACCTCGGACCCCTTGGAGGTTAAGTATGCCGGGGAGTCACCATGATCTTTTTGGCTTTAGCTTTTTTTAGTTTTTCTGGTTTATAGCTTTGAAAAATAAGCTTTTACCAAGAGAGCCCCCACCCCGTCTCTCTGAATGCTACTCATGTACCTTCTTTCTCAATGATCTACTGTATTATGATCTCTCACGTGTCCTCTTATTACAGCAGAATATTTTCACTCTACTAACACTCAGAAGGTTCTTGCAAAGATTTGGGAAAATATAAAACTACCCGAAACTGTGTGATTCACAAGAATTGACAGGCTTTTCTAATTGTCCTGAAAACTTTTGTCATGCCAACCTGGGGGAAATTAGAAAGAAATCTCTTTTCCTTAATCTTTCACTGAAACATTTTTGAATGGCTATAGTTTATATCTCTGAAACATGTCTAGGTTGGTTCTCCAGAAACAGGGAGATAGAACTTTTGCCAAGGGGAACCGAGAGATGGGGGGGCAGGGGACCAAGATTTGGGGCGATAGGGATGGAGGGGAGGGGAAGGGGATGTACAGAGAATTAAGTCGTGTTCTGTGGGTGGACCAACTCCCCATGAGGAATGTGATCACGCACGCACTGCGCAACTGGACTCATGAAAACATTAGAAATAAGCAAAGGACAAGCCAAAATGGCCTCCCATTCACACCCTGGAGTGGCCCAAAGGTAACACACAATCAGTAACACCCCATAGAGCTGCTTACAGCCGTCCTGAGCTAGAGGTCTCCAAACATATCCCGCGTTCCGGCTGAGTAGAGTCCCTCGGGACCTCATAAAAATACACACATCAACACTGCACACTACACTCTGAATTTAATGCCCAGGAGAAGCCCGGGACTCTGTCTCCTCATCTGAGGAAATAGTGCACTGACATTTGCACCAGAGGCACAGAAACCACAACAGCCAATTTTTTGGTGCCGCTGCCCAAATCGAGCAGTCCTTGTGCTCCACTGTGTCAGGGCCACACAGGAAAAGGAGTCAGTTTTATCAGGAAAACAGTGGCAGGGATTGATTGTGACCAGTCTTGACGCTGTGGGCATTGTTAGCATCCTGTGTAATGAAATGGAAAGTGCACAGAATGCTGGCTGCTTCCGGTGAAATCTGACTGCTGACTCTGGGAACGGCTCTCTGTCCCTTCTAGCTACAAGCTAAACTGCGTCTCATACAGAGAACGCTTTCTGTGTGAGACAGCAGCAGAGGGTAGCAAAATATGGACCACTAAAACTGGAGCATTTCAGAAACATTTTCCCCCATAATAAATGAAATGAGCAGGACGTTACAAGAAAATAAATCCCTGTATTTATTATAAATACTGTAAGTTGAGCTTTAAAATTAAAAAAAATTGGGGGGGTACCCGCAAGCAAACGTGGGGCCTCAAATTCTTAAAAAATATAAAGGAATAGTTCCTTGTCCAACATAGGATAGAGTAGAGCTCATTTTTGGGGACAAGTATGCTGGACAATGCTCTGAAAATAATAATACTCATATTTCCCCCAAATAATAACATTTTTGCTTTAAAACCCGATAATAAGGAATTTCAAAGGATGCTCTTGATCCAGCTCTTTGTATGGGCAAAAAGACAGAAAGAGGAGTAAATGGAGAGGGAAAAATCACTTGTCAATAGGACCAACACTCTAGCTATGACAGTAATTTGAGTCTCTAACTCTTCTGCTCCTACATTCACGCAGCCACACCAGCTGGACTGTCCAAGCCCACATCTCCATGTGCAGAATTCCCACCATGTTTTCCAAACAAAGGTAAAGAAATCTTGCGTGATTGCTTGGTCTGACCTCTCTTGTGCTGATTTACATAACGTGCGTTCATATCAAACAGTCTTGATCGAGGGTTGTACCATGGAATTCCACGTTTAGTGGTAAAGGGGCTCTCCAGCACCAAGGCCTATGTACAAAGAGATTAACTTTAGCTGAACAGCAAATTGGACGTTTTATCCAATTGCCTACAAATTAGAAAGTGGCAAGTAGTTTTGATGAAGTCAAAATTTTCTTATTCACTTGTGAATTTTCATTTTATTTTCTACATGTAGTATATATTATATATATATTTCTTCTTCCTCCTCCTCCTTCTCTTCCTCTTTCCTTTCTCTTCCTTCTCCCCCTCCCCTCCCCCTCCTTCTTTTTCTGAGACAGGGTCCCACTAAGTCACTAAGAGCTCAGGCTGAGCTCTAACTTGGCGATCCTTCCACCCCAGGCTCCAAGAGTGCTAGGATTTTCTTTCTTTTATATAATTTCTGGTTTGCAGCCAACACTGTGGCCAGGGTGTGGTCTGGAGCTCATAGGCAAGTGTTTTGACCTTATGGGACTTTGGCTTGTTTGGCTAGGACATGCTCCCTGCATTCTGGGCTTCACCTACCAGGAGTGTGTTGTTTGCCATGTCAAAGGTCAGATGTGAGTGAAGGGTCTGCGGTGCCAACGAGAAGCTGCACATCAGAGCTGAATTCTGATGAACAAGAGAGTGGCTACAGATTTGGATGTATAAATTAAAATGCGAGAAAGCCCTACTTAGAGTGCAGGTCAGCAGCATGGAGGGCAACGAATGTGGTCCTCCTGGCAATTGTCTCGGGCTCTGTCTGAGAGTAGTTGCAACCTGCAAGTACCCAGCATAAGAACCTCCTGCGATCCCTGAAAACAATTCATCCCGCAGCCTCTGGATAATAAAAGGGACAGATTGACTTTGAAGTGGCAACTCTTGTGATAAATTGAATTCTTCTGATCAAGTAGCTTTCAGTCATTTAAAATTCACTTTGAAAGCATCCTACTGCAAATCCTTATAAAATGCTAAAACCTGGTTATCACTGTGACCTCAGGAAAAATTGTGCTCTGAATAAAATTGCAGATTTAGCTATCTTGCTCACTGTTCCACAATCACAGGTGCATTACCCAGTGATGGGCAGCAAATCTCAGAATGGTCCGTCGCTCCTCGCAGCTCTTCAATCAGGCGGGCAATTCCCAAAGCATCACTTTTCCAGGACGGACTCTTCTCCTGCAGATGTGTCTCCAGTGGATATGCATACAGTGCGTTCCTGAAACAGAATGCGAGAGGAGAGACAAGCAGAAAGAAGAGGGGCAAAGACCACTGAAATCACATGAAGGCTTCACCACTTACGATATTCCATCCCATGCAAAAAGGATGTCAGAATCTGGCTTGTTTTTCCACTGACTTGCCAAAGTTAGTCAAGTCAGCAAAATTTAGTTACCTCTCAAACTAGTCAACAATAATAGGTACAAACTATAAAAACTGGGTAATAAATACATCGTGCTTACTCTGTAATGTATCCTATTTAGCTGCCTACTGTCTATTTGCTTTGTCTCTGAGCTGAGACATCGTTATTGCAGTAATCCAGGCATACACATGTTTGCAGCCGTACAACCTAGAATAGCTCGACTTGGGAAGCCGCCTACCTGTCCATCCACAGAAGAGGATAAAAGATATACACATGTTTGCAGCCGTACAACCTAGAATAGCTAGACTTGGGAAGCCGCCTACCTGTCCATCCACAGAAGAATGGATAAAAGAAATGTGATATTTCCACACAGTGGAGCGCTGCTCTGCCATAAGAAGGAAAAATGGATGCACTGAGACCATAATGTTAAGTGAGATAAACCAGGCACACAAGCTTCAATATCACATAGTTTCTCATACATGAGAAACTCAAAGTACAAATAACCAAAATCCAAAAACAAAAGATAGATCATAGGAAACAAGGAGATAGATCTTTTACAAATGCGAAGGGACTCAGAGATGGGGGGGTATGAAAAGAATGAAAATTGTTCGATACATATACAGACTCCCCATGATGAATTTATAATCTTTATGTACTGTGAATGTGTACTTGTAAACAAAAATAAAGAAATAGGCCAAAAAAAGCAGAGTTACCCTGACACATCTTGAAACCACATTGTGTGATGACAGTGGTCACGGCTTGGTGGGTGGCTGGAGGGCTGCGGTCTAAGCCTGGCACAGCTGGGCCCTGTGTCCAGGTGCTGTTCTTCCAGGTGTCTGTCCCCGGTGTCCAAGGTTTAAGGAGTAGCTCAGGTGTCGCCTATGGTGACTATGGAAGTGTGGAGAGAGGGGAAACACACAGCCTGCGGGTCTCCCCATGCACCTGCCTCGCTGTCAAAAGAAAAAGTATAAGACAGAGCTCAAGTCAAAGGAGAGAGAAACGTCTCCACTTTGGGGAGCAATTCCAACTGAGTGGTCAAGGAGCTCAGATAGAAGAAGGGCTGAGCAACCTGGGCCAGTAATGTAATCTAGAATATTCTTGTGTGTCAAAATTGTGTGTGTGGGCCAGCCAGAAGATTACACTATCGGAAAACATATCCTACTGAAAAAAATAGATGTGCTCATACTTTACAAATTGCTACTGCAGTTCAGTCAGTTCAGAAAGCCAAAGAGAAGTGGGCTAACAAGATAAAACACCCAGGTATGGATTCAGAGGATTTTGAAGGAAAGGAAAAAAGCATACAAGCCGGAAAGCAATAAACTTGTGATATTGGTAACATTTCCAAGGGCTAATTTTGTCCTTACTTTGCAGAAAAGGCTGGCAGAAGAGGCTCCTAGATAGAGAAGGCAGTGCAGGGGGTATCTGGCTGTGGTATGGCGGGGAAAGCCAAAGATGTGTGGCTGATGCTGATGGCGAGGACAGGATGCATCCAATTTGACACTGGACTGTCAAAAAGGATCACAGGCCCTGAAATGGAGAGGCTGGTGCTTGTGAGGTCACCAGCAGGTGGCCAGCTTTGGGGTGGTTTGTTATTTATGTTACTGAGCATTCACAACATGCCAGGCAGCAGCATGCCATCCTCCGAGATCCTCCAAGCACACTGAGGGGGAGATTTAACTTGCAGTTTAGAAATGATCCATAGAGGCTCTTTGTACAAAGTAATGCAGTATCTCAAAACTGTCAGAGAAGCCGGAAATCAGTGCTTATCTATCAGTTCCATTGCTCATTGCTGGGCTCCTTGTCAGAGCCTTTAAACAGAGGTCAAGAGTGGCTCTCATCAGGATTGGCATCATGAGGAGTAGCATTGCCAGAACCTGGGCTTTGAGCAGCAATCATAGGAGACAGACATGGAAATCAGGGTCTGAGCACAGGACTTGGTTTCAGTAACGTGTTCCAGCTCCTAAAGTTGATTTGCATTCATGTAAATCCAGAGCCACTGAGTTTGGAAACTTGGAGTTTTGAGCTGGAGATACCAAGCCCACAGGGGAGCAGATGAATAACAAAACCTTGGCAGGCCTTAGAGCTAGAGAAGGGCATTCTGACCCTTCCAGTGAAAGAATGGCGGGGGCAAGAAAGCTCAGGAAGATTGGCCCCTTGAAGGCAGTCGCAATGGACCAGAAAGAGAAAGTCACTTCAACTATGCTCAGCTGAATAATTGCAGGTCTTGTCTCTTCACTGCTGCCGGTGTATCTGTACTGCTTAACCCCATTCTTCCTGAAAAGAGTAGATGATGGGTACACAGCTGCAGCCAAATGCCACTTGTACCACTGCTATGTCCCTTGCCTTTCTCATTATATTGTGCCTGACTCAAGAGTCATTTCCGGGAAGAATTTCTCTATTGCTCATATGTGCATGACTTCTCTGCTGCAAATTCAATAAATGGAATTTGATAGGCACACACGGCAACAGGTGCTCTGGTGAACATTTTGAATTCTGCCCATCCTCACCCTGACCTCGAGGTAAGCAGTGAGTGCTATTATCAGCCCCAGAGCTGAGGCCCAGACCTATTGCCCAAGCTCACACAGCCAGACTGTGACAGAGCTCAAGTGTGTGTCTTTCATGCAACACCTATCTCCCTTCCTCTTTTAGGGAAGAAAGCAACAACCCTGAGTTCCACAAGTTTGTAGAACTATTTGAACTATTGCAATAATCTCTGTGGAGTCACCACTGCTCTGTGAAGAAAGGTAGTGTTTTGTATAACCTGTAAGAGCTGTTAGTGCGACTTTGACTTCTATTCCACTCATGTCCTGATCCTTATTTAAGTTAGAAGTTTCTATTGTTAAATTAGCACCCCTCTGTTCTCAAGTTATTACTGAGGTACATTCATATAGGATGCAATCATGAAGAGTCAGTTTTAATATTTAGATCTTTGATCCATTTCAATTTTAGTTTAGTACATGGTAAAAGATATAGGTCTAGTTTTAGTCTTTGGCAAGCTGAAACCCAGTTTTTCCAGCACCCTTTATTAAAAAGATTCTCTTTCCTCCAGGGAGGGCGTTTGGCTCCTTTGTAGAACATGAGGTGGCTGAGTGTGTCTGGAATTGTTTCTGCATCTTCTAATCAGTTTCACTGGTTCTCAGGTCTGTTTCCTTGCCAGTACCATGCTGTTTTTATCACAGTAGCTTTGTAGTATAGTTTCAAGTAGGGGATTGTGATACCCCCTGTCATATCTCTGTTGTCTAGAGTTGTTTTTGCTATTCTAGGTCTCCTCTGATTCCAAATGAATATTTGGATTATTTTCTCTAGTACTGTGAAATATGCTTTTGGAATTTCAATTGGTGTTGCATGGAATTTATATAGCAGTTTTGGAAGTATGGCCATGTTCACTGTATTGGTTCTTCCTATCCAGCAGCAAGGGGTGTTTTTCCATTTTCTGATATCCTCTTTGAGCTCTTCAGAGTGCTGTGGTTTTCAGAGTAGAGGTCTTTCATTTCTTTCATTAAGTTGATTCCTAGATATTTCATTTTTTAGGATGCTATTATGAGTTGTTTCTCCAGTTACTCTCTCAGCAAGTCTATTGTTCGTATACAGGAAGGATATTGATTTTTGAGTGTTGATCTTGTATCCAGCTTCTCTACTGAATCTGGTTCTAAAGTCTGGAAGACTTTTGAAGGAGTTCTTGAGGTCTTCTATATAGAATACCATGTCATTTACAAATAGTGACAATTTAACTTCTTCATTCTGTATATTTATTCCTTTTATTTCTTTCCATTGTCTAATTCCTGTGGCTCATGTTTCCAGAAATATGTAATTTCTCTGGTGTGAGAAACTGAAAGTGTAAATGAGGACCAAAGTGTATAACAGATAATGTGAAATAAGAAGAAAAGGTCCAGGATACAGGGAGGTCAGGGGAAATGGGAAAAAAATAAGAACCAAGCTACGTCAGGTAAACATACAAGATCCCAATGATCAATGCAACTGTATTGTATACCTAAAATGTAGCAATAAAGAAAAAATATAATTAAAAAAAAGAAGAAGAGGTCAAAAGGGGAAGGGGAAAAGGGGAAGCAGTGGTTGGGGTGGGGTTAGGAGAAAGGAAAAAACGGAAAGAATTATATATATATACATGTATATATATACACACATATATATTGTAAATACAATGGTGTAGAGGGGTAGAAGGGAGAGCAGAGGAATGGGGGATAAAGAAGACCCAAGATATATCATGTACAGTTACAAATTCACAATGATGAATGTGATCATAGTGTGTACCTAAAATGAACACCAGTAAACTTAATAAAAAATCATAGAGTCAATAATTCTCTCCTGCTGTGAAAACAAAAACGGGAAAATAAAAACAGCTTCACAACTGTGAAAAACAAAACTGTGTGTATGAACATGGAATTACAAGGATAGCTTCAGTCACTGCTAACCACACAAATTATACAGACCTCACTTTCTGAAAAACCCTCTAGGCACAAGAAGTACCAGTGCAAGCAAAAAGGTAAATTAGTGGCTCTGTTTCCTGTTCACATAGAGCGGTGTCTTACCTGATAACTGGCTCTTATCTGTTTTATGAAGAGGAGGTTGAGTTGAGGTGAATGAGCAACAAACAAAGACTACTAATACTGAATGCCAAGCACTGGACTTGTTATTAGTTTTTATAAAATTCTGCAAAGTGAGTTCATCATTCCACAATCCCCAACTGGTCATACAATGCAGACTTAATTATATGGCTTCCTAGATTGTTCCAGTCTAAATGTATACAAATGGGAACATATATACACATACGAGTCTTGCTTTTTACTCTTGGCATTATATCCAATGGTTGAATTATTCATTTTCCTTTCATTTTAAGTAGTAACACACAAAGGAAAATATAGTTAGATCAAATAAGGCGAAACATTTTCTGACAGTAACACTGCAGAATCCTAGAAAACAAATGTTTGACTTTGAAAATCTGGTGACAGAATTTTATCCTGAGTACTTGTAGTTTGTTTGTGAATCTGATAATTAAATCGAGTACTGAGATAGGAAGATGTGGCTGACTACTCAGGGTGAGCATGTGCATGCCCTGTGTGTGGAAAGCAAGGTGAAGGCAGTGTCTGAGGAAGCTGTGTAGAAGATAGATCTTCATCTGTTTTTTTAGGCTGAGCCACCTTGCATGGACTCATGGGGGTGTGGTCTACAGTTCTTTTGTTCTGCTTGTTTGGAGTGTGTCTGTCTGACTTTGCTATCTAGCTTCAGAAGAGATGGGGTAGAACTGGTAGAATTCTCTAGTGAGCCCAGTCAGGCCATGAAATCCCTTTCTTTGAAAAACAATTTTTGTTTTCAGAACCAGCTCAGGCTTTATTTTGGAAAAGATACTTGAATTGGTTTTAGCTTTAATTCAGGAGTTGGCTTCATCCCTTTGGGGTGTGGCCAGCTTCTTGAACCCATAAATCTGTCTCTCAACCACACTTTCTTTAAGACTTTTGCCCTCTCTCGTGTTTCTCCTACACTTGGAGCTCTAAGTACTAGGTCTCGCTGGCCCCACAATCCCTGTGGGTTTATTCATTTCTTTTCCACTGTTTATTCTGCTGTTCAGAGTGACTTTGGTCATTCCCTTTTCCAGTCCACTGATTCTTTTCCTGTCTCCTCCATTCTGCTGTTGAGCCACAATTCTGAGCCATATCCTTAGCCTTATTTATCGATTTGTGTTTTGAGACATCATCTTGCTTTATTGCAAAGTTTCCCAGGGGAGGTTCCAACTTTTGATCTTGCAGTTCTGGTGAGGGTCTGTGCACGGAAAAGCCAAGTGTGAGCAACATAACCCTGCCGCTCACTCCAGCTGACCTGTGGCCTGGTGGGTAGACTGATAATCAAGTGATTCGCCTAATGTACTCTGAGGAGACTGCACTGAAGAAAGAAGAAAGAGCATCAGATTTTGTGCTCATTCTACCATCTTGATATCTTATTCTCTCTGCACTTTTCTATTTTTACTCAAAGACAATCTTATGCTCAACTTTTCCTTTGTTTTTATTTTTTATTCTTTCCTATCCTTGGGATGTTTTTTGTAAGGTCAGAATTGAGAATTGCCATGGTTCTTAAAAATGACAGTTAGACTTTCCCCTTTTAGAGTAGGAGCAGGAGCAGACATCAGAGTGACCTGCCCAAGGTCTCAGCTATCTGCTGTCTCTTCATTCCACCAACTCTTATTCCCCACTGTCTGAGAACAGCTGCGATCCAAGGTGACTTTGCTACCTACTAGACACTGTCCCTGTCCTTTGCTGTTCCACTCATTTCCAGCACCTCACTCAGGTGCAGTGCAGGCTTCTTGAGCTTGGGACCCCTTTCCTTTCTTCTCTGAAATGTGCCCCCCATAAAGCTGCACATCCCACTCTGAGGCTTTGCTAGCTTTCTGAAAGATTCTGATTTGCTTCCAGCCTTAACATGAAATTATTTACCTTTGGCTTCGTGTCTCTTCCCCCACAAAATAGAGATCATGAAATAACTGAACATGTTACTCTAATTTTTCAGAAGTGAAGTCATGTGATAGAAATTCATGTTCACTGAGTGACATTCTGTAGGTGGCCTGTGACTCTCTGGGGAACTTGCTATATATTTTTTTTTCACTTCCATTGTTCACTCAAATTCCTTTCTACACAATAGAATCCCAGATCACTTGGGATGGAAATCTCATTTATTTTCCTCCATCTTCCCAGTTACATTTAAGCGTGTCTTCTTTTTTATATTCTCAGATTTTTCACAAACTTTATTGACTCAGTGATTTTATTTTGTTTTATCTGTGCTGTTTCTGGACCAAATAGTGAGCAATTTCAGGTCATAAATGATCAATTATTCATGTCAGTCTTGCATCCACGTCTACCTAATATTTTTACACAGAAGAGGTGCTAAATAAATGCTTCTCTGCTAACAACACATTACAATTCACTTGTCAGTCGCATCCATGGAATATCCATCTGCTAGCTCTTGTGCTACTACTCAGCAAAGAACTATTATCATAAAAGGATCCAGATGAATCATTTTAGAATAAGTCAGTGGAGAAATTAATGATAAAGTCATATTGCCACGGCTCTGTTTGGCAGCTAGCGATCCAGCTCTGTGCTTGGTCTGAAAGTTGGCAACAGCTCAAGCCACGAAGGCATCTGACCTTAACCTGTGACTCCACTGCCAACAAAGTGGCAAAGGCAAGAACGAGAATGGAGTGAGCAGTGAAATGCTCATGGAAAGGGCCCTTCAGGACTTGCCAGGCCACTGCACAGATCAGAGGAGTAACAAGTTGCTACCCTTGCCACAACCCTTCTCTCCTTCACCATGTTGGATGGACTCACTGGCTGTGCAAGTCTATTCAGAAGGTTTTATGAACCTGAAATTGGCCTACCCCTGTAAACACTAAATCCTCCTGGATGAAAAGAAAAATCCATAAGTCACCAAAACACACCAGGAAAAAACAGAAAGAGAAGAGAAAGAGCCCTTCTTACGATGTCTTAAAACACCTTCTTGAATTTCCCCTCAGCGGTCTGTTTCTGGTTTGTGTTTGTCTTTGGTTTCACGCTCTCAGGAATTGGTTCCACAGTTTCTGCTGAGGCCCTGTGTCAACCTCTCTGGGCTGGGCCCAGATCTCAGAATGATTTAAGTAGAGCACCAGCCTGGAAGCTAATCTGGGCTCTTATAGACCACAAGAAACACAAGAAGGGGAGCAGCCTTATCAGAAGCCAATGACTTCTGACTGCCAGAGGAAGTCAAGCCAGAGGAGCATGTGCACAACTCCCACACAAACCCTTCTTCCCTGTTCGTCTTTCTTGCATATTTCTGGGACAAGAGTGCCCAGGACTTCCTATGATGGGTGTTATGTGTCTATTTCTACTGTGCCGACATATTCTTCAACACCCCAAGTGTGACAGGCTGACCTGCCTTCCACCTTCATTAAAATCCTGACAACAGAAGTCTATTAACACTCCTGCCAAATTCAGAATGTGCTAAGGCCTGTTGAATTAGTGTTCTCTTCTACAGCCAGAAGAAATGCATAGGGAAAATATTCATGCAGGTAGCTTCAGCATCTTCTGTCAAAGGCTGCTTGTGCTGTTTTCCTGGTTGTGTTGATTTACAGGTGTTGGGACTGAAAGACGCGTTTTAAGGAACACACTTGACAATAGCGACCACAACGAGCCTTTGTCTCAGAAAGCATCTGTGGATTAGGTCTAGGTCAAATTCTTCTTCCTCCTGTGTGGATGCAAGCGGCTTCCACAGAAAGCAGTGACAGGCACAAATTGTCAGGCTGGCTGTGGGCTTCTTTTGTTCTGAGTCCTTGTCATTCAGCGAGGACCTCATTGCCAGCTGCTAGATGAAGTCCAGGCCGTAGCAGGAACAGAACGGCCAGGCTGAGAGAGGAAGAACCTTTGTCTGCTCTTCTCAGGAACAGGCAGGGAAGAAATTAACTTCATCTATTGGAAGTGCACAGGATAACAGTGGTTTCTACTGGAGTGTTCTTAGTGAGAGTAACTACAAAAGGACCATCAATTCCGGGAGAGATATTTATTAATTAAATGATAACACATGTGGCTTAGAAACTGGCAATTTCCTTCTTGGTTGGTAGGACAATAGACTCATTTTTTTTCCCTCTTGTTCTCTTGAGTTTGCAAGATTCACTGCCAGCAAAGAAATATCGGGCCCCTCATCTTGCTAATTTTTTTTTCTAGCCCCTTGAAATGTGCCTGTCAATGGCAGAGGCCAACCATATAGCCAGACTTAGCACATTTGAAAGGAGGACTTTTAATGCCAAGGACAAGCTCATGGAGCGCCATGGAAACCTAGGGGCCCCCAGAGGACAGAGGGCCCTGCCTCAGTGATGGCTGTCCATGGCTGTCATCGCTGGGAGCCATCTGCTCCAATGGGGTCACAGGCAAAGCACCAGCCATCCCTTTCTGGGGCTGGGAAATGAAAGATCACAACATATAAGATTTCACAGGGATGGTGTGGACCTGTACCCCTCTGCCAGATGTTAGGTGCTGGGAGGTGTTACTGAAATGGGGTGGGAATTTCATTTACAAGAATGTGCAGAACAGTGCACACCCGAGCTCCAGTGCTGCAGACCAAGGACACCCATCTATAGAGGTCAATCCTGCCTCTTTGTGCCAACTGCTTGTTTCCCTCAAATCACTTCTTCTTACTGCCCCTCACCTCTTTCTCTACTAACTTCTCTCATTCCTCAGCCTACAGTGCTCATGAAGCTCCACAGTCAACTCGACTGGATGAAGAGACTCCTGGATCATGAGTAAAGCACACATCTGGATGTGTCTTGGTGATTCCAGAGAGGTCTGGCATGTCAGCAGCACACTGAGGGAGTGGGTGACCTCTCCTAGTGGGCTTGCAGTGAGGGTGGAATGAAAGGGAAGAATGCAGTTTAAGTGAGTGTACTCTTCGCTGTTGCTACCTGTGGGTCTCAGAGTCCAGCTTCCTCAGCCTTTCAACTCTGGGACAAACTCACACCAGACTGAAGGAGGCTCCGCAATGTTCAGTCTGGATCTGCTGCTGTGTTCTTCATCTCTCTTGTTCTGTGAGTTGCAGATTTTTGGACAGAGCAGCTATTGGATCCTCGAGCTCACCAGCTCAGAGACGGTCACTGTGAACTCTCCTGGCTCTTTTCTTGGAAGCTGCTTAATCAGTTCCTGTGTTCTCATCCTGTGGAGAGCCTTAATCAATACCCGTACACCTGGGCTGTTTTCTCTGGCTCGAGATCATCGAGTGTTCCATAGGTTTGCCAGTTACTTGTTTGATACAAACATGGTGGCTGTCGATCTTCAGAGAGCAGCCTTAGGGAGCAGAAACCAGACTCAGCCAACATGATGCAGACAGCTTTTCCCTGAGTTGTACCATGTGACTAGCTCTGAGTTTCTGGAACCATACTTTGCATTTTTCCCTGTTGTTTTCTGAAAAGTTTAACAACTTCCCTGGATCTATGCATTAATATGAAACTCAGGAACACTAGTGGATACAGTTTCATTAAAACATCAACATGACTCCCCAGGGTGGGACATGGTAAAAAAATTATAGAAAGAAATTTTCTAGCATAACTATTGACTATGACATAAAACTATCTTTATCATCATCATCATTATCATCATCATCATCATCATTATTAGCAGTACTAGGTTTAAGAGGCAATTCAACATCATCATTATTAACAGTACTAGGTTTAAGAGGCAATTCAAGGCCTTTCACTGAGCTATGTCTCCAGCTATTTTACTTTTTGATTGACACAAGTTCTCTCTAAGAAGTTAAGTTGCCTAGGCTGGGCTTGAACTTTTGATCCTCTTGCCTTAGACTCCCAAATGATTACAGATATGCCTCACCCCTATTTTTTCCTCATCCTCTGTGTGATAGGATCAACTTAGCTGGGTTTTGGTCTAGCTAGGGCATGGTGGAGTACACTTCTGGGAGTTTCTGGGTGGGTCTCAGAGACATAGCCTCAGGTTCTGATCTGGTTCCTCCCTTCCTTTCTGATGTTGTTCTGCTCTGCTTCCCTTCCTCATGAACTGAACAACCTTGCTCCCCAACACATCTGCCACAATGCTCCTACCTTGGAGCAGCTGACCATGGACTGAATCCTCTGAAACCGTGAGCCAAATTCAGCCTGTCCTCCTTTAAATTGTGGGTGTAAGGAATTGTCTTGGTGACATGAGAGCTCACTAATATACCCTGTTTGTCCTCCTTTAAATTGTGGGTGTAAGGAATTGTCTTGGTGACATGAGAGCTCACTAATATACCCTGGCAAGACAGTAGTACACATGGAACAAGCACCGACCAAAGCATTAGACCTGGGGTCCAATCTGACCAATTGGCCCATAGCTGTTTGCAATGAACTTCTTCATCTCCAAGTTACATTATTATTGTGTGCACTGAGGTGTCAAATTGATGAGTGCAGCATCTGTCCCATCACTGACATCCAACAAATACCCAATCCACTCTACCATCTTCATTTTCTTGTAATTCACATTTTTAAGAATATTTGCATGTTAGTGTCTTGACTTATGCTCTGCTGTGTTTATTTTACTTGAAACTTGAGTTGAAACTTTTTTTTTATAACTTCTTTTTTTTTGCCAGACTTGCCTTCCTCAAACAAACACATCATTAAGGAAAAATTCTTTAATGGCTTTTGGGTAATTAACAATAAAAATAAAATATTCTCACGGGGATTGTGAGGGATTAACTTGAGCCTAACACTGATCTACCTTTGATTGCCTATGACACTTCCACATTAAAGATAAAGAGGACACAGGGAAATTCTTCTTTACCCTTCAAGTTTTTTAATATGGTGAATAGGGTTTTGTTGGCAATTGGGCAGCCTTGAGCTGAACTATAATGGACAAACTGCCACACTTGCTTTACGGGGAGAGGCCTGGTTTTTTCCAAGCACATCCAGGCTCTCTCTTGCGTCACCTGGAGTTATGATTACCAAGACCCTGGGATTGCTGGACACAGAATATTCCCCAAATTGTCACTGGGTATATGAAAAACATCAGACATCCCGATTTCCCCTCTGCATGGATCATTTTCTTGTGATTCACCTCAAGAGAAATAGTCCATGTGTTAATTTTCCTAATGGAGTTCAGTGCTGACAAGGAATAATGAGGAAGCTTTGTAAGGGCTCTGTGTCCCATCTGTCCTGCCAGGCTCAGTCATATGCACAGGCCCTGTCATCTCCCTCCACATACCAGGGAGCCTGTACTCAAAGTTCAGTATCCTGCACAATCACAAGAGGCATGCATGCATTCCAGACAAGCCTCGGTCCCCAAGTCTTCACATATTTCAAATCCTCTCTCTGATTCTTCTACAAGGAGCTGACAATATTCAAAGCATTCAGAGGGGAAGAAAGTAACTCACTGCTTCATACTTGGTAGCATAAGAACACAGCTGTATAATTACCTCTAAGCTTCTGGCAAGAACCTCCTTGAAGAAAGTTCACATTTCCTGTCTCAGTTTGTTGAACTTTTATATCATGAAATTACATCTCTGAGCATATCTTACATCTGTTAAGAGGCAGTCATAAAATTTACTTCCATGTTCTGGGGAGGATTAAAATTTGACAGATCTGTGAAAAGGCTTGTGCTGTGCCGGGCAGAGTAGAACTGATTATGGCTGGCATCTTAGTTAGAAAATCCTAGCAGTGGGGCCTTTCTGGTCCGCTTTTCTACTCTGAGAACAGAAGCAGTTGCTGAATAGCATGTCTCAAATGAAGGTTGCTTTTGTCCACTCACAGCTAAAATACTTCTGCACCTGCGCACAAGAGGAAGAAGGCGGGCTCAGCCCATAAGCGGGCGTCAGGGGAAGAGCAAACAGATGAGAGGCCGTGGGCTCTCCAGGAGCCCCGGGACTCACCACACTCAGAAACACTGCTGTTGTTTCCAACCCACAGTGCTCTAATTTGGCCCAAAGTTACTCTTTGCCTACAGGTCCTGAGAGGGGTTCCTAACACCATGGCACCTCTGCGTTCCTGCTACTCCTCTATTCAATGCCTTCTCCAGCTCCTAGGATCTATCCATTACCCTCAACAAGAGGCAGGGCATGTCTCTAACCCCACTTAAATGTTTTCCTTCCATGCAGCTGTCCTGATGCTCACATCTGGAAAGTAACTCCCTGTAACATGAGCGTAAATGCTCGTGTGTGTATTGCACTTAGAAAACACTTATCTCATAATGCCTAGTGATGTCATTTACCTGCATGGTCTTCTTTAACAGAAAGCAGTCCTTTAAATCAGTGTCATCTAAAGATTTCATCCTTCGTTAGAAAGCTGTGATATAGGCAAAACAAAGAGAGCATTTTGCAATCTAAGCATCAGATTCTAGTTAGGGTGATTTGCTTTGAAAGGCCTTGGCTCTCTGACCTGGGGTACAAACCCCCAGCTCCATCAGTAAAAGAGCTGTTACACATCGTCCGTTTGAGTCTCCCTTTTCTGGTATATGATGGTGTAGTGATGCAGATCTTAGAGGGCGATCGCACAGATTCTGTAACGTAACGCACATGAAGAACTTAGGCAGAGGCAGACACAGCCAGAGGGGCTGCTCTCACACCACTCGCTAAGGTGCACTGTGCCTCTCTGCCAGGCATGAGCAGGTCGCTTCTTGTCATGACTCTCAGCCCTCAGTATACAGCTCAGAGCTCTGCACTGCACGAAGGGTAAGAAGTGCATACACATCCAGGCTGGGCTCCCAGTTTCCAGACTGGATCCCCACTCTGTTTGGACAGCAGCCCCTCCTGGAACTCAGGTGGTCATCTTGCTCAAGTTGAGAGTAGATATGAAGTCCTTTCCCATGGACCAACACAACAGCCCCGACATCAGTCAGGCTTACTTTTTCTTTTAGTGTTGGTTTTTCATCACAGAGCCTCTGCCCTGAGCTATAATATATTTTATTTTTAGACAGGGTCTTGCAAGTTGCTAAGTTACCCAGGCTGGGCTCAAACTTATGACCCTCCTGACTGAGCCTCCCAAGTTGCTGAGATGAGAGTGGTGAGCCACCATGCCTGGCTCAAGCATGCTTTGATTTCAGCTAGGAACGCAGGCCTCTTCTCACTGCAACACACAAGGCAGCGCGCTGAGCAGTGGAGCAGCAGCACAGAGCCTACATGTCCACAGCCTTGTTACAGCCCGCGCAGGGTGTCTGTTACTTTCCAATGACTGAGCCACAATATCCTAAACCCATGCCTCTGAGGAGGACAGGTTTATTTTGATCTCCATCTGTCGAGGTTTCAGCCCCTATTGGCAGGCTCCAAGGCATGGTGGCATCAAAGAAGGGAAACAGCTCATGGCATAGATGCAGGAAGCAAAGAAAGACCAAGGGGTGAAGAAGGGAGATGAATCCCCAGCCACGCGCCCAGCGACTGCCTCCTCCCACCAGGATCTGCCTCCCAGCCTCACACTTAGCTTATCAGTGCAGTAATCCACTGATGAGAAGCACACTCGTGTGAGCCAGTCCCCTCCCCAAAGCTCCACCCATGTGTGCATGATGCTTTGAGGGGACTTCTAGATATAAATTGTAACACAAGCGTGAGGTATCCTGGCATTTTCTGTTGTTTACATTTAATTGCTTGATTGTTGAATCCATTCATAAACCCGGGTCACCTAATCAAACACTTTAGAAGCAGGGTTTGTTATTGGGACAGATTGAACTTGTGTGCCCCACCCTGCAGAAGAGATGCGCAGGGTCCTAATTGTCAGTGCCTGACAATGGGATCTTATTGGCCAAGAAAAAAAAAATTCTTTAGAGGGATTGGGCTAAAATGAAGCCATTGTGATGGGCCACAGCCCAATGTAACCGGTGCTCTCCAGCAAAGAAAATTGTGGAGACAGAAATCAAAGAAAAGACAGTGCTAAAACACATGGGAAGAGGGAGGTCACCTACATGCCATTCAGAAGAACTCAGGACAGAGCCCTCTTCAGCCTCAGTGGGCGCGGAGCCCGGTGCTGTGACTGTGCTCTTCTGGTGTCCAGGAGCAAGTGACTGTAAATTCCCACCATTCACGCCCCACAGTTTGCTGCGTTCTGTTACAGTAACTCTGGCAAGTGAACACCTTGTATAACAGAGTGGGCTTGGCCCGACAGGGGGACACACTTTAGTGGCACAAAGGGAGTTTTCTACTTGGGAGGATGCGGCTCATCTGTGTGACTACGTGCCCAGCTGAGGGCAATGTCAGGGGTCTAAATCTCAGGCAACTGAGAATGTGAGGTGGGGCCTCTGACACTGTTCTGAACTCCACTGGTAATAACAGGTGAGCTGAAGGTCCCAAGCCACATTTGGCCCAAAGATCCCCTGGGGACAGTCTTCAAACGTGTAGTCACTTATGAGCAGACTCACAGACTGCTTTCATTTCTCAGCAGCTTTGCCCTAGGTGAGTATCGCTGAGTCTGTGTACCTCAGTCCTCAGGGGCCAGTTTCTCCTGCCTGGGCTCTTCCCTGGGCTCTATGAGCGAGCAAAACTGGCAGCACAGCCTGAAAAGGCAGAGGCAGTGCTCTTTGGATGAAGTTGAAGTTCATTTGTGAGCTGCAGACACCTGGAACATTGAGAATCAAGTGTTTTCATATTTCTGGAATTCCACTGTGAGCATTTATTTTTTTCTGGTCAAAAGAAGGGAAGTCCTTAGAGACCCCAAATGCACGAGTTCTAACCTGACAGGAGGCTGGGTAGGCCATGGCATCTAAGAAGAAAGCAGCCAGCCTCCTCCCTCTGGAGACAAAACACATTTTTTCTATGACATGCTTCGTCTCCATCTGCTCGGAGAAAAGGAATGGAGCTCCTGTATGCCTCCCCATCAGGCCAGGCCCACAGACCACAGTGCTCGGTGCACCGAGCTGAACCGAGCCTTAGGTAAGTCGAGGGGGCTTTGTGGAAATAGCGTATGTGTCCTCAATGAGCGAAAACAAATGAATACCTTGATTATTTTGCACAATTTTTGTGTTACTAAAACCAGCTGCCACTTAGCACTAACCAGGCCCTAACGATTTGGGTAACTCTGTTTTTCATTTTTTTAGAAGAATTCTCAAGCAATAGCCATCAAACTCATTGTTGAAATTATGTATTCATGAAAAAAATTTTAAATACCCCCAATTAGGTTATATGATCATATTTTCCACATAAACACAGGCATTCATTTCCTCTAGCAGCACCCAGAGCCAGCGCAATATATAGTTTGCAGGGCTATTTGGCAACTAAGAATGATTAAGACCCTGCTGTCTGCAGTAAATATGGTGCATAACTTGCATGTGAGGCCAGAGAAAGGAAGTTATTCTGATACTGAACTGTCCCTTTGTTTGGCAGTGAGAAAGTTTTGTGTGGCCTTGCACCTAGGTTGGGGGACTCCTGCTACAAAAATAACAAAAGCCAAAAAGGGAAAACAACTATTTGTCTTAATACTTACCAGTTTTAATCTTAATTCTCATAGTTGACTGCGATGTTATCATCACAAGGGACAGAAGTAGGTGCAGCTGGTCAGATGACTTGGTGGAGACGGAGGGACGGGTTTCTCCACATTCACCAGTCACACCTTACACCATGGCCATGGGCAACACCCTCCACCTGACGAAGGCGGCACCAGTGCTTCTCTGGGCAATGACGAAATAGGATGTTCTGGCTCTGGGTGACAGCCCATTCAGGGAGATACTCCAGAAGTTCATGGGAATAGGGACTGAGTAATAACTTAAGAAGCATCTAAAAATAGTCATGGAATTAACAAATGAGTGAGATTGTTTTGTGCGCCTTAGTCCGTCTCATCGCATCATGAAAGAAGGGCAAATATTTTAATGGGGGAGAGAGTAAGTTGAGGCGATGGATGCTACCTTTTCCGCAGGGCTTGGTACAGACGTCATTGCTTGCTTTCCTCAGCAGCTTTCCAGCATGCCTTGGGAAGGTCATGAACTGGAGAGAGGCATGGCCAGGCAGTGGTCATAGGGTTCACACCCAGCTTTGTAAGCGAGGGGACAACTGGAAGTTGAGAAATTGTGGTCCTGCAGACAAAAGTATGGTGTGGTCCCTTAGAAGGCTGTGGTTTCTCACCAAACTCTGGAAAATATTAACCAACATAGAATGAAAGTTAGGGAATCTCAGGTGAAACTGAGGACAGCATTCATGTCCCATATTTCAAACACAAGAGACAATAAATTCCAAATAAATAATGTGATTTTTCTTATCAGTTGGAAATTGGTCTTTAAAGTTGCAGATAACTTAGAAAAACAAAATATTATGTGTCTGAGGTGTGGGGGGGGAGGAGAGAGAGAGAGACAGAGAGAGACAGGGAGCGAGAGAGATTCTGGACAGAACGGTCATTGTATTGTCACTCCAACTATGATAGAATGGATTCAGTGTCACATAGTTAAGGTGTCATAATGTTACTCAGAACTTAGTCACAATACATCAAAGTGCAGCTTCATTTAGAAAGTATTTGACCCAGAGACAGACGGGATATCTACCTGGAGGATTCCCAGGAATGACTGAGGAGCAGGGACCCTGGAGCTGTCACAGAAGTCCTCTTGGCAGGTGCCTATCTCAGGCAAGCTCACTGTTGGACTTCTAGACCCTCAGTTGCAGCCTAACTTTGATGTCTGACTGATCTGTGTGCTCAGCCAGTCAGGGCCCTGAACTCACCAGGCCACATCAGTGCATCCAATTTAATCCACATTTAAACTGGAGGTGCCCAGAGGACCAGGTGATGGCTACTAGGATGCAGGACACTGCTTCTTAAAAGTAGCGCAGACAGCACAGTTATTAAGCAGTTATCCCTGAGCACATCTGTGGTTACTGGAACCAGAGTTCCCTTCCCAAGGATCTGTCCAAGCAGATCCCGTGACACTGTGAGGAACTACTTGGTGGGACTCCCAACTTCACTGGAACGAGAGCTCTGTGGACTCTGGGTTCTTCATGCTCCATGGTTCTGTGAATCTGTGACACCCTCAATCAAGAACATTTTCTCTTCTTTTCTGGCCAGATTCCTCTCGATTATTGGCAACAGCTCAAGAATTCCAGAACATAGCCCTGGCCGATTGCCCTGGCGTGGTTATCAAGGAATGGACATGCTGAAAAGCTGTAGATAAATAAGATTCTGGAGGTAGCAGGAAGGACTGTGGTTTGAACTGCAGATTCCCTTGGGTTAGGTAGATGCAGTCCCTGAGCAGTGAACCCCTGGTGGTGGCTTCCATGGGCCCCAGATCCTCGGCAACCCTGCATCCATCAAGGACGTTGGCAAGGACCCTGGTGCTCACTCTGCCCGCCACATGATGGGAGAGAGGGTTGTAGAAAAATCCAGAAATAGGCCACATGTGGAATCAATTTAAAGCACCATACAGATGTGCTGACATCAACACGCTCTGCTCCTCTTGTGACATCAACAACCCAGAGAAGGTTAGAAGTGGTCTGGTTATTGGATCCAGTTCTGAGGCGTGATTTCTCTGGCGTTCTTTATACTCAAGGCAATGGGAACCCCAAACTTCTGGCACCGTGTCATATTCCTTCCTCTCTCCAACAGCTCTATCCGTCAACATATCAACATAGCAACCGTGTATCTGGCAATGGGCTCTGTGACTTCAGGCTCTTGAGCTTGGAAGGGATATTTCTCCTGTTTGACCAAGCAGTCTTGTAATCTTACAGGCTTCTAGGTATGAATGTTCAACACAGCTCTTTTTTATGTTTTGAAAATGATTTTTTAAAAAATTATGAGTCCATATTTGCAGTGCATGATGACAATGTTCATTGTGAGGGGTTGGTGCCTATACAGAACACATCTTAGCTTTTTTTTTTTTAACACTCATCCCTCCATCTCTTGTTCCTCTTCCCTTTTGCACAAGACCTAGCTCCTATTATGTTTCCTATTATCTATCTGTTATTTTGCACTTTAATTTATTTAGACTCTGGGATTCTCATATTTGAAAAACCACATGATAGTTAAACTTGCATATCTGATTTATTTTACTTAACATTATGATCTCAGGGTACACAATTTTCCTACAAATTACTCAAATTTATCTTTGTTATGCATTTTTAAAGGTTCTATGTAAGAAAACAGAGTGATCTGTTTGCATCTTGTGAAAGACCTGGAGATCAGAATCTGTGCCCTGTGTCTCCTAGCCTGTGTTTGAGTCAAAGGCGGCCCCAGACCCAAGCACTGTGATCCCAAGGCCAAGAATCTGCTTCATATCTGGAGAGTGCAGACTGTGCTGCAAACAGGTGACACCCTCATGGTGAGGGCTGCTGCCTTTGGGGACTTATGTCACATCTCTCTTGGACTTGGAAAACTACAGATGAAGCATTTTTCCATATTCTTTAACTATATTGTGCTTTTCAAATATAAGCAAATTACTTCCACCAAACCAATTTAAACAAGGCCCTGAATCACTTTTATGTCTCATTTTATTTACCTTATATAAATAATTAGATACAGAGGTTGAACAATGAAGCTTCAGCAATCATGCAATTTGTCTTTAGCTCTTCTTAATAATTTATCAACCTAACTCTGGTTTCAAAGCTGCTTCTCACAGAAAAGCTAATACCTTGGTTCCCTGGAATGAAAGACAAAATTTTCTTGTGTTCCTTATCTGAAAATGCCTTTGGACTGCCATTGATCCCTTGGGACAGCAATATTTCTCTACAGTGTTTTCACTCATGCTTTTTTGCTCTATGGCCATTCATTGCACATCTGCCCTTGATTCTCCAAACCATTTTTAAGCATGTGCCTCTACAGAGGGTCTAGTTGATAGGACTGATGTCAAACAGAGTTTGAGCATATGAGAAAATGCTTACTTCACCTAGATATGATTTTCTAAAAGCAATATAAATCTGTTAATATAGTACTATTTTTTTCTACAGAGAAAATGATGTTTGACAACACAATGCTTTTGAATAGAAAATATTCCAGGAATAATTATATCAAGTTACTGAGGTAAAAGAACAGAAGGCACATGACAAAAACATTCCTCTGACACTCTTGGATGGTCTTGGTGGCCCTGAGTTGTGATGTGCTGGAAGGAACCTGAAGGCCTCCTGAAGACTCCCTTGATGACCATTTCCAGGCTAAAGACTTGCTACATCCTTGGGACACAGCTCAGGCTTTAAATTCTGAGTCCTTTTCACTCCTAGGTCCCCCTCCCGCAACCTTCCAGTAGATTCTCCCAAAAGCTCACATTTGAAGTCTGTAACCCTTAATGGTGATTTGTCAACTTGACTGAGTCTGCAGATTGGTAAAACACTTACTGCATGCATCTGTAGGTGATTGGCATCTAGGTCAGCAAATGACAAGAAGACCCACCTTGGTTGTGGTCAGCAACAACCAATGAGCTTGTAGCCTGTGTGGAATAAAAGGAAAAGAAGTTGGCATATGTTTCTGAAAAGCTCCAGTCAGCTTCAGAATCCTTTGCTGCTGTGTCTTTGGACATTGGTCTCCAGTTTCTTCCACTTCTAAAGTGGACTCCCGCTGGAGATTCTGCAGGGAGCTTTCAGACCTTCAACCATGGAGCTATAACTGGGACTTTGATCCTTCTTGTTCTGCAGCTTCCAGCTTCTTTGGCTGAGGAGCTGCTGGATCCTCCAGCTCTCCAGCCCACAGCCAGCCATTGTGGACTCTGCCACTTCTGACCTGTAAGCTGCCTAGTAAATTCCCTTCCATAATCATACATATTTTTTCCATTGATACTGTTCATCCAGAGAACGCTAACCAGTAGAGTTTTGTGGAAGCTTACTCTTTCTCTCTGCCATGTCCTTTATTTTTATTTTCCATTTTTATCTCAAGTGCCTTTCCTTCCACTCTCTCTTTCTAATCTAGGACTAAGATTTGTGATCCTAAAGCCAATGCTATTTGACTGATTTCAGGTTTGGCAATTCTATGGTGACTGACCTTTATAGGTTGAGTATGTCCCTTCAAGGTCATCTGTTAAATCCTAACCATGAGGACCTCTCAGAGTGACCTTCCATAAAGATGGGGTCTCTGCAGATGATCAAGTGGAGGCCATTATCCAACATGGCCAATACCTTTAGAAAGAGATTAAATTTGGAGACAGATACATACAGCAGGAAGGCAGTTTGAGGACACAGGAGAAGATGGCCACTCCCAAGCCAAGGAGAAATCTGAAATGCATCTTTCCTCAGAACCTCAGAGGGAAACAACTCAACTGACACCTTGATCTTGGACTTTACCACCTAGGACTGGTAGGCAATAAAGCTCTCTGTTATTTGAGCACTGAGTTTGCAACACTCTGTTGCAGCATCCCCAGCTAATACCCATGTATTCATGGTATAAGAAGCATATAGTCTAAGGGGTGGTCAAAATGTATGGCGAATATTCAAAAATTTTAAACGATTACAGTAAAAGACACTGCCGCTGATCACCCACAAATCCTGTGGTGTTGGGAGGTAAAGCCTGGTGGGAGGAAGTGGGTCACTAGGGGCGTGGCCTGGAAGGATTGATCTCCCTCCTCCTCCCTTGATCTCTCTCTGCTTCCTAGCTCCATGCTGTAGGCTGTTTCTTCTCTGTGATGTCCCTCTGCCATGCTGGTCTTACATGGAGACAGCCAACTATGGATTGAAACTGCTCTACACTAAGAGCCAAAATCAACCATTCCTTCTTAAATTTCTCGGTGTTGGGTGTGTGTCTCAGCAACAAGACAGTGACTTTTGGTACTTCACCAAAAATATGCTGTGTCGAGGTTGCACAGGGGATGTTAACTTTTACCTTGTTAGCCTCCATGTCGTCCCTTGTCTTTGAGGGTCTGTCAATGTGCAGGACTTTTTGGAACATAATTAGGGTAAAAAAATAATGGTGCCTTTGATGAAGGCCATGGACAGAGGCTGTTTATCAATGTGACCTCTGTTTATTTAGTTTGTGCTCAAAGAGATATTGTATATCTGCAGATCTTTTTAAAGTTGTAGCACTTATTGTAGAAAATAGAGTTGGCAATGATAACCAAAGGCACGTGGAGCATGGAGGAGAAAAGCCACTGTGTAAAGGTCAGCAATGGAGTAAAAGAATTGACTACTAGAGACAATTTTAATTTTCACATCTATATTTCTGTTATCTAACTGGAGACAGGTTGTAAAACACAAAAATCAACAAATATTCCATCAGGCCAACTTATTGCTGCCTAGTATCACAAGTGCCATAGCAGTCTTTCTCTCTGGTAATTATTTTAAATTTTAAGGGGAAAAAAGTATATAAAATGTGGAAAGGACAAGTGTTATTTAACCATGACATCACTGTTTCCATCTTATTTTTACTCTAAAGCTCACTTGAAGAAGGCTATGCTTGACCAGGTGTGATGGTGCATGTGTGAAATCCCACAACGCTGGGCCACTGAAGCAGGAGAATTGAAAGTTCGAGTCCACCCTGGGCAGCTGTGCAAGACCCTGCGTCTTGTAGTTTGTGTCTAGATTCCCCCGAAAACCTCTTGCACTCATGGGTGGGATTTTGGGAAGTGATTGTATTAGTCCATTCCTGAGTTTATAGCTGACTTGCTATGAGGAGGTAGGATCTAGTCAGAAGAGGTCACGAGAGGCTGGGGGCATGGCCTTGATCTTACTCTGCTTCCTGTCCACCATGTCAAGAGCAGCTTTCCTCTGCTTCAGTGCCCAGCCTTGGAGCCAATAACTATAGACTGAAACCTCTACAGACTAACCCAAAATAAACCTTTCCTCCTTTAGGTGTGGGTGTTGGGTATTGAATGCTAAGCAGAGGGAGCACTCGGAACATAGCTCAGTATGAAGACCCTGGGTTCATTCCTCAGTACTGTCACAAATGAGGGTCATACTTATACCTTCAGAGTGTGCACAAGTTCCTGAGGTTTGTAGAGTGACGTGTTGCTAGTTGGTGGTGTCACTTGAGGGAGCTCTGAGCTGGAGAAAGACCCCAGCGTCCAGACCTCAAACTAAGAAGCCTGTGGGGTCCCTGAGCTGGCTTCACAATGTGGGTTCCCTGGAGTCTCAGAGCCCCGGGCTCAGGGGATCTGGGCTGGTTCATTGCTCTTCTCACTGTCTCGAAATGACAGTGACAAAAGCCCAGCGATATCAAGCATGGGGCTTCCCTTAGCAGAGGGAGGTAGACTCCATCTTTCCATTCCAGCTGAAATAGAATATCTTCACTTGGTAGCAGGACTGATCCAGAAGTGTGTTTTCATCAGTAATGCCCTACAGTTTGTACTTATGAATCATGGAGCTGGGGGAGAACGAGGGAGAAGAAAGGGGCAGAGGAGGGGAGCCACACCTGCTCACCAGCACAAGGTCCTGAGTTTGATCCTGGTATAAAGAAGAAAAAGAAAAGAGCGGGGAGGGGGGGAGAAGAAGAGTGAAAAAAGGAAGAAAGGAAAGGAAAAAAAGAGCAAGGGAGGGAGGGCAGGACAGTAGAAGGAAGAGACAAAAAGAAATAAAAAGAAAAGGAAAAAGGAGGGAGGAGGGCAGGAGGGTAGAAAGGAGGGAGAGAAAGAAAGGAAGGAAAGAATGAAAAAAGAAGTGAGGTCAAAAGGAAGGAAAAAAGAAAACAAAAAGAAAGGAGGGAGGGAGACAAAGAGAGGAAGAAAAAGAAAGAGAAAGGAAAATAAATAAAGGGGCAGGGAAAGCGAAAGAGTCAGAGGGAGGGAGGGAGAGATGGAGAGGAAGAGGGAGGGAAAGCAGTGAGGAGAGAGGGAGAGAGGAAGGAAATAAGGAAGGATGGATGGAAGGGAGGGAGCCCAGCTCTGTGCCAGGTGGGGCCCTGCTGTGCCTGCCTTGGCTCTGGGACACCAGGAGTCCCTTCCTGCTCCTTGGTGACCTGCTGCTACTGCATCCTGGGCGGTGGCAGGGACATCAAAAGGGGAAGGCCGCAGGGCCTCCAGCACGGCACTTGAGAAACGGCTCCTCTCCTCTCGGTGGAGCTCTAATGGGACCCAGATGGAAAGCGAGGCTTTTCTGCTTGTTTCTGTGCATTACACAGGCAATAAATAGTGACCAGAGCAAGCTGTAATTTCCAAGGTTCCTCCCAACCCATTTTACCAGTATCAGCTGCTGTGGTTTATGGGTATCCTACAGAAAGCTACCCAGGTTCCCGGGTTTTATAGGGTGTTTCAGGAGATCTCACAAATAAACGGGTGGAATGTGTGGCCCGTGCTTTCAATATGCATGCCATGAGTGCTGCTGGCTTTTCGAAAATTTTGCATATTTTGACTGCATTTTGGCAAACCTCTTTCCTCTTTTAACTTATTGGATTTTATTCTTTTTAAAGATCCTTTTACAGTTGTCATGAGGCACATTTATGCGGCACAGGGTGGGTGCAGGAAAAAGCCCTGTGACCGGCCTGGCCCCAGGGTTTTGCCAAGGAGCTGTGGTATCTGAGCTCAACAGACCTGGGTTTTCTTGCAAGCAGGGATGACTGTAGTCCCCAGGGCCATCCCCGGGAGGACAGGGGACTAAGGGAGGGGTTGACAGGACTCTGTTCTAGCTCAGTTCTGTCTGGGGGGGACGAACACATGTCGTGTGGTTTCTAAGCATCCTCTAAGGGAATCGTTGCAACCCGTTATTATTTTTCATTTTACAACAAAGAAACTGAAGTTTGGCAGTGCTGAAGACTTGCAAGCATAGGGCCAGCGTGGCTGCAGAGCTGAGGCAAGGAAGGCATATGCACTAGCAAAGCCCACATTTTTCCATTCGATGTTGCCCAATAACTTTCTGATTTTGGCCATTGCACGGGCGTCCGTGTGGCTCACATAGGTGTATGCTCATGCCCATGGGCGTCCTGTGTGTCTGCGTAAGTCTGAAATGCATTATTGAATATGGTCTTCCTGATGGACTCATGGGACAAGGGCCTCATGAATGAAGCGGGAAAGAACCCCAGTCTTTCTTTTAAAAGAGTTGACTGACTACAGACTCAAAAAAGTCAACAGTGACAATCCCCCTTTTAGACTCAGGCTCTGAAGCATTACTTTCCTGGGTGACTTTGTAACGAATTTTCAGAAATGTCCGGCACCTCCATTTAGACATCAACATGTATTTCATTCCTTAAGGGACTGCAGAACTGGGAAGAAGAGACTTTGATTTTCTTGTTGTTTTTTCCCCCCTTGGGCACTCAGTCTTTATATTGTGAAGCGGTTGAACATTTCTCATGAAGTCAGTGCTTTCAAATAAATGTGCCCCTGTACAGGTCAGTTCCTCCTTTTCCAAATGGCACTGTAGAGAACATGATTTTATATGTATGGAGCGTATTTCTAAAGTGCAGTCTAAAGCATAGACTGTTTTAATGGCTCCTTTTTCCCCAGATGACAAATTCAGTCTTTCGGTAATAGTGCATGCAGTGTCTCACAGGCCAGTCCTGGCCCTTTCGTCAGCAAAGCACATGCCTAGATGTCTGGTGAAGGTTGTCTTCTCTATTAGGTTCAGTACTGGAGATCGAGCCAGGTGACGTCACAATGAGCTCCATCCCTAGCCTGTTGTTAACATTTTATTTTGGGACAGGGTCTCCCTAAGTCACTAAGTGGTCCAGGCTGAGCTAAAATTTGCCATCCTCCAGCCTCAGCCTCCCAGCATCTGGGATGACAGGCGTGCACCATCATGGCTCTCTTGACCAGCTTGCTGTGGCTTCTTGGGCACAGTTCACCACACAGGTCTCCATAAGAGCCCCTTCCGCCCCATCGTTAGCTTATGCAGCAGAGTCCTAGCACTGCCACTCCCCACCCTGAAGTCCAACCAAGTTCTTTGTCTCCCATCTCTGATGTCCTAAGCCCTAGTAAAATTCTCGCTAGGCCAATGAAACACCAGTCTTGCTGCTCTGTTCCTCGGCTGTATATCCAGACCTTGAACTGGATCTCTCTCCTCCCATTGCAATACTATGGCATAAAATCTTCCTGCTTTATCAACCACCAGAATGATTTTTCTTAAACCTATTTGCACATCAGAAATCTTGCTTGCAACAATGCTAAAATGAAGTTTCTTTTGTGCATCAGCCATGCTGCTCTTCCCTGCCTCTGGGTCCGGATCTGAGTAGCTCTTTAGGAAATGCTCCTTCCTTCTAACTGGGGAACACTGACTCTCTCCTTGAGATTCAGCTGCGATGTCACCAGCTGGAAAGCCCAGAGCCTTGGATCCCCTCTGTGAGGCTATTTACCCTGCTGAATGGGAGCCAGTTGCATTGGGTTCCGTCTCCAAGAGGTGAGGCTGATGCCTGGTCCTTGCCCACTCTGTTCAGCACCTTCTGCCCCACTCGGCACAGGCCCTGAGTCTCACGGAAACAGACATACGCCAAGGAGGAGGATGGACCCAGCCTAGAGAATTGCGCCTTCCAAAGCCCTGGAGCATCCTGTTTGTGCAGAGTAGTTCCACGAGAGTCCCACTGACAGCTCCTAGTGCCATATTGACCAAGGTTTTTTCTTTCTTCCTTTTTTTTGTTCACCCATGCTTGCAGGAGTGATTATGTAAATGCAGGAAGAAATACTCAATATCACTGGCCACCAGCAAAATGCAAATTAAAACAACACTGAGATTCTATCTCACCCCAGAAACAATGGCCACCATCAAGAAATCAAGCAGCAAATACCGGTGAGGCTGTGGGGAAAAGGAACCCTTCCATACTGTGGCTGGGAAAATAAGCTAGTGCGACCACTGTGGAAATTGGCATGGAGATTTCTTTATTCTCAAGAAAAATCCAAAGTTAAGACTCATCATTGCTGTACACCAGCCTTCCCACATGTTTCGATTTGGGCTATTTCTGCTCTTCGTAGCGATTGGACTGTGTCCCTTTGTGTGCTCTGTGGAGACAGGACTGCCGCTTGTGCACATTAACCTGTGGGACCTGCTCTCCCTGTCTCCTTGCTGTGTCCTCTGTCACCTCTGTAACTGTCCTCTTCTTCCTGCATCTTCCTGATCTCCATACAGGCCTCTTCCTTTTCACCTCTAGTTAGCTTTATTACCTGGAGGGCAACTTCATAACTTCTCTGCGATCGGTTTTCTTCTTGTCAAATAACTGTATCAGTACCTGTTTTATCTCTGCTTAGAGGTTTTCCTAGGGATCAAATGAAATAACAGCCCTGAAAGCATTTGGAAAATATCCAAAGGTAAGTTACTATGATTAGTGACCTTAATGGCCATTTCAGCCTCATCCGAGGGAAAGCTGGGGGAAACAAGATTTGCTGGTGTACAACAGTAATTTGGGTGGTAATTGTATTTTAAAACCTTTTTCTTAGTACATGTTTGCACCACATAATAAATGCATTTATGGTGGGGAACCAGTATGTGTACTTAAACATATTGCTTCTTGTGTTTTTTACTGCCCCTCTCCTCTATCCCTTATCCTCCCATCCCTAGCTTATTTAAATAAAAAGCTGGTTTTTCTATTTTTCAATGAAAACATGATTCAGAAAACTTGTAGAATTTTCTCTAACTTCAAATGAGATTCTTTACTTATAATATCATCTTTTAATATCGTCGTTTATCTTGATTAGCTGTGCAAATTTTGATAATAAAATGTATACATCTTACTTTTTAGACTTAATTTATTATTTAGCATTAAGCTGGACATATGCTTATTTATTGTACTTCTCAGCCTCTGTGCATGTCAGCATGTATTTTATTTTTAAACCTCCCATGAAGAGAACTCTAATGCATGTTTCAGCCTGGTTTACACTTATATGATATTATCTTTCCTTAATTTATGTGCATACGTATACATTCCTGTAAGTATTCCCCAATGTCCTGTAGCATTTGTACAGAACCACAAACTAACAGGGGCTTTCAAGATTTGGGCACAGGTGTCTTAGTTTAAATAAGCCCGTAGGACTCTCCTGTGGCTTCGAAGGAGACGGATTCCCTGCAGACTTTATCTGGATTGATAGCTGAATCGTGATTACAGCAGCAAAACAGACAGCTGAAAGCGCTGTGCAGGAAGGAAAGGCATCTGAAGAAGCAGTGTCTTCCGCACACCAGGATGCAGGCCAAAGTAAGAAGGTGCCACACAGGTGACTCTGTGCTCCTTGGTGTTGCCCTGCATGGGACACATATAATTGCATCAGTGAAAAAGCCTGCGAGGGGAGTTCCAGGAATTTAGGGGGACATTTTTTTTTCATTTGCAAATGATCTTACCTTCTTTTAAAATCTCCAAGCAACCCCAACACATTCCATAGCAACCCCGCAAGGCTTGGCCTCTGAGTAGATCAAAACCGGCCTCCTCTCCCTCCAGGACTGGAGGACATATGTGGTGGCGAGACCCTGCACAATCCCTGGTGTGGGCTTTCAAATTGAACTGAAACCCATTTGCTATGCAAGTGCATTTGGTCCTGGCCAAACTTGACTTCCTGTCTCTGAGGAGACAGGCTTAAAAAGTCTCATAAAAAGACTCAGAGGGCTTCTTAGATATCAAAGGCTCCTAACGAAACATTGTTTGACGAGTTAAGCGTATGGGATAAGAAACACACGGAATTCATTTCCTTTAAAATGCACATGGGATTAAGAATTATGGAGAAAGGGGCTTAGAAAACTACATTTTAGTTTGTTATCAAGCTCAAAATGCATAGAACATAGCTTGTGCTGCATTAAATGTATAAATCATGTTGAAAATCACCCTTTGAAATGTGCAACTACTTATGCCCACAGAAGGGGGACTTGCAGAAACATGGGTGGATATTTAAGCTTAGTAATAGGAACTTCACATGCAAATGAAGAGTCCTTCAAAACCAACACCTCGCCGGGCCCTGCCTGCAGTGAAACACAGGGCTTTCCCGGCTTCCCACCAGCAGCCCGGAAGCAGTCGCCATTTTGTGCTTTGTTGTTGTCTACAAGGAGGGTTTGGGAAACACTGCTTAACACAGCGTCAGTCTTCATTTTAGTGCCACATTGGGAAAGAACCAATCTCACTGAGAGTCGGGGTCTCAGAGTATAAACAAAATGACAAATCCAGCATTTCTAATGTCGTTTTCAGAAAACCAGTTGCAATTTTGTCCTTGGTCCCTTAAACTAGTTTTCTGACAGTCCCCGCAGAGGAGGCCCCAGGGGGTTGGGTGTAGAAGGGTTCCTTCCTGGAAAAATGTTCTGATTCATTCATTCATTCATTCATTCATTCATTCATTCAAGGATGGTGCTTACCATGGTAGAAATCAATGTGGAGATACTTTGAAAAATTAGGATTAGAGGCTCCATTTGACCCAGCTATTCCCCTGCTGGATATCTCCCAGAAAAAATTAAAAGTATCTTACCACAACGATATATGTGCACCCATGTTTATAGTGGCACAGTGTGTAATAGCTAAAACTTGGGAACAACCCAATTGCCCAACAATCAATGAATGAATAAAGAAGGTGTAGTTTTTTTATATGATTGAGTGTGACTGGGTCATAAAAAAGGATAAACTTGAGACATTCGTAGCCAAATGGATGCACCTTATAACCCTACACTTAAATTAAATGAACTGGACACGTGTGTAAATATCACATTGTCTCTCTGGGATGAGAAACTGGAAGGGTGAATAAGGACCGAAATGTATAATAAATAATGTGAACTGGGAAGAAGCTGTTTAAAAGGACAGAGAAACTGTGAAGAGGTGAGAGAGGCAAAATGAAAGGAAAAATTTTTTTAAAAAGGAGAAAAGAAGGAAAAAATGGAAACAAAGCTTTCATAAATGAAGAGGGGTGGGGACTTGCAGGGAGGGGAAGAGATGGGAGAAAAAAGAATCAAGATGTGCCACATACAGGTAAAAATTTCCGTTGATGAATGTGATCATTACATATATTTAAATCGTACCAATAAAATTAATATTTTTTGAAATGGGTGTGTTCACGTACATGATACATTTTGTGACATTGGCTCACTACAAATCCCACACCTCACAATGAGTCTTCACTGTGACGGGGGTTTCTGGGTGCTACTGTGTGAACAGGAGGAGCAGAAGTGTCCCCTTGTTTGCCGGGAAAGGCCCACAGGGTAGGCTTGTGGGTGGTTGCTAGTTTCTTTTTAGTACTTAACGGTATTTCCAAAATTGTCTAGTATTGAGCACAGAAGCATTATTCTTTTTTTGTTTTTCCAGCTTTAATTGAGTTTATTGGTACATTTTAGGGATACAGTACAGTTACATTCATTATTGGGATCTTGTACCTCTACATGACAAGTCTTGATTCTCATTTTTTCCCCTTACCCCTGACCTCCCTTCACCCCTCCTCCCCTCCCCATCTACAGACACTTTATTTGCATCTTTTCATTATCTCACATTTTTTTCTTTTCCCTTATTACTCTTCCCCTACCCATCCCACCTTCCCTGTAACTTTAGCTCCTTTCTTCCCATTTCTAAATGTCAGTAATCTTATTAGGATCCTATGTACTATTGCAGATTATTCACACCAGGGAAACTATTCGGTATTTACACATGTGTGACTTATGTATTTCACTTAGGAGTATATCTTCAACATGTATCCATTTTCCTATGAATGAATCTATTTTCTCATTCTTTATGGCTGAGTAATACGAAACTGACACACAGAAAATATAAACACTGTTTTGTAGCGTTCCTGTTTACAGGGTGACACACTTCCCCAAGGAGTGTCTTAAGTTCCCCATTTGAAGTCTAGGGGGTATCACTGGGCAGCAGAGCCACTGGAGGTCAGCCTGAAGGAAGGTACGAGATGGAGGGAGGACGGAGGGAACGAGAAGAAGGGGATGAAAGCAGCTAAGATGCTTGGTGTACGTGCACCGATTCCCCACGATAATTATTGTGCAGATTAATAAAAATAAAGATTAATAAAGGAAAGAAAAAACAAAAAATATTTTACAAACAGGAAAATGTCCTTCAGGAGAAGGAAATGACAGTCTACTGCTAATGCATAAGGTATGGCCCCTGAGTTTTCGAACTCACGCTTTTGAAAAGCTGACGGACGAGTCATACCTCCACGGAATGTGGGCTGTGTTTGCACCACAGTACGGAATAAGTGGCCATCTGTGACACTCCATCTCAGGCCATTATGATGGTTGCATGATCGTTCATCGTGTGGGCCGTGACAATGGTACGAACCAACAGGAAGGCTGTTATTCACACTTCAGGAAATCAGCTCCTAGGACGCCAGAAGGGGTGGCCGTCCTATCTCTGCTGGCATTTGCGGAAAGGCCTCAGTTGAACCCGACCCTGATCACGACTGGAAGGTTGGTGCTGGGGTCTCGGGCACCTGCTCTCTTTATTCCAGATCTGCTCAAACACGCACCAGGCTCCTAGCATGTGAAAAGCATGGGTGGGTGTTGGGAAGAAGAGGATCGCAGTCTGCGTCAGCGTGAGGAAGCGGCAGGGACTTTCGGGAGGATATCAGGAGCCCAGGACCAGCACCGCAGCTAAGAGGCGGCGTGCTTTCGGCACCAACATGGTGTGTTATATCCCAATTTACCGCAGGACCCTGTTGTGAATCTCCACAATTTAACAAGAAGAAAGAGTCTGAAATTCCACTTTCTTCACTGAGCTGCCCAGCCTGGAAGCAGAGGATCGGAAGACATCACCATGGCTCGGTCAGCATCGCCTATCCATACATAGTGTAAACGGGCTTCTCCTTGTTTAATTCCCTCCTGCATTTTAATTCCTCCACTAAGCTGAAAGTTGACAGCTCCCTACAAACTCTCCAACGACTGCTTCAGCTCATAGCAATGACTAAGCAAGTCTTCACGACTAAGCAAATCTTCACTCCTAAGCACAGTGAAAATCACCTCTGCAGATGGGCCAGAAGTACTAAGACAGAGCACTCACACGGCCTTAACAGAGGCAAGATATTTAATAAATCCTGATCCAATTCTGTTTGACCAAGCCACAGTTCGGCTAGATCAGAGGAAGTAGGAAATGCAATGCAGCTAAAACAGAGCAAAGTCTGTGGTCGTCCCTGGCCCCTAGGACGTGAGTATCAATGAAGTTAGAGAAACGTAGTCGTGGCCGTGCAGCTGCACTTTGATGCGTGGATGGTCTCGGCAGGAGCTTCTCCTATTAATGTTTTATATTAATGCTGTGCAGTGAAGGGAGTTCAGATCCAGAGTGCAGACCTTCCAAGGAACACTGCCTGGGGTCTGGGTCCCAAGCCCGCTGTCCCTGGGCCCCAGAGGGTGTGTGTGATCGCCTGTGGCTCCTGGTGACCTGGTGAGGCCGGCTCGCCCTGGTAACCTGGCTGCTGTCCCTTGGGTCACTGAGCAGCCTGCGAACTGGAAGGACCGCTGCTGAGAACACAGCCCCTGGGCCGGGAGGAACCAGGCACGGGTCCTCAGTCCTCTGACCCGCCAAGCTTGAGTGGAAAAGAGGCCTCCTTTGGAATCTAAAGCTCTTTTTGTTTTTCTTGGCCTGGGGATTAAGCTCAAGGCTTCTTTTGCACATGCTAGGTGAGGGCTCTACCATGGAGCTACATCCTTAGCCTGCTTTTTTAACATTAATATCAGCAGTGAGAAAACATTTTTCTTTTTAAATTTTTGGTGTCAGTCCATGTTTGCAGTATGTAATGCTGACTTACATTCATAGTGGGGAGTTAGTGTGTGGTTACCACACATCTTATTTCTTTTTATATCCCTTCTCCTCTTCTTTCCCCCTCCATCCATCCCTTGGTGCCTTTCCTTTTTGCAAAAGAACTATTGCTTTGCTTTTTGCTATCTACCCCAGCCTATTTATTTTAAAACAAGCTTTCACTAAGTTTCCCCATCAGGCCTTGAACTTTCTTTTTGCAAAAGAACTATTGCTTTGCTTTTTGCTATCTACCCCAGCCTATTTATTTTAAAACAGGCTTTCACTAAGTTTCCCAATCAGGCCTTGAACTTTCTTTTTTTTTTGAGACAGGGTCTCACTATTAGTTGAGACTGAACTGGAATTCACTAAGTAGCCCAGAATGGTCTAGAACTCACAGCAATCCTCCAGCCTCAGCCTCCAGAGTGCTGGGATTACAGGCGTGTGCCACCACCCCTTGGTAATCCAGAAGCTTTTAAATCAGGGCAGCTGGAGTCTTTGTTAGAGGCGTGCTCGGCTCCTTGCACGGATGTGGAATTTGTACCTGTCCCTGTGCTAGGACTCGTTTACTCCCAGAGAGCAGGGCGGGCTCCCTCCTCATCCTCTCCAAGAAGCAGCAGCTAAGTATGGCCTGGAGTGTCCAACCTGGAAAAGGCATTTGAGGCATGGATTAGAGCACAGTGGATCTCGGGTGTGTGGCAGCAATTTTTTGAAAGCATTTTACAAGGACCGTCTTTTAAATATGTCACACATCTTTGTACTGCTGGAATCTCAAATGGATACGTAAACTCGAGTTTGAAAAAGTCTATAAAAATGCAGTGGAATTGATTATAGCTTGTGGTATTTATGTTCTTAGCATTGTATTATTATATAGCAGTAATCTAAAAAGTTCCCAGTTAAGCATGATGGAGCACGCCTGTAATCCTAGCTCTATAGTGGGCTGAGGCAGGATCATTAAGATATTGTCTCAAAAATTTTTAAAAGAGATAAAAAACAGAAAGGCCTGGGATTATAGCTCAGGAATAATTGGAGCACCCCAGATTCAATTCCCAACACAGCCAAAGAAAAGTATATTTGACTTTGAAAAAAATTTATTTTGGCTTTCAACTTTTCTTCTAGATGTAATATTCTATAATTTCTATGTTTATTATAGTATATTGTTATGATTACTATTAATATTGACTGTGTCACTAACTTTTTTTTATCAACTGGAAAATCAACAAATTCTGAGGTTTCTTTGCAAAAACAATTTCCCCAAATGTCAGCTCCTGAAAACTATTTTAAACACAAGTTGGCTTCATTTGTTTTTAGGCGAGCTGATTTCTTCCAAATTTAACCCTAGTTTAAAAAAATAAAACATGTGCATGCATTACATCTTCAATGTATAGCTTAGATGATATATGGATGCTATTTCTGAATGTATTTGTGAATTGCAGTGTGTAAAAGCTTGTTGTTTAAAACTCACAACACCAGTGTCTCCTTCTTCTGCAGAGCTAATGAGGTCCTCTCCTGGTGATCTCAAACCCTGTGGAGGGGCAAAGAGTGATTAAGAAGGTAACTGGATCTCTAAGTGCATAGAGTTTTGTTGATGAAAATCCTGTAATTGTACCCAGAAACTGTGCTGGAGGGCAGCACTGGCTGGAATGAATCTGATTAATCACTGCCATGTGACAAATTCTTCTTAGCTGTCTCTTCCTAGAACAGAATCTATGCACACGTTACAATGAGTAGCAACATCACAGGATTCAAATTTCACTGACATTTAATTGAGCAGCAATTTGGACGAAAGTGAAGGGATTCACAAGGGATGAGCAAATCTAATGGCTGTGAATCACCAAGTTCACCGGACTGCTCCAGGCTGGGTGCAGGCATCGCAAAACAACAACAAAGAAAAGACATCTGAAGACATTGATGTCCTCAGAAATCACAACACATTTTCTCTCTTTTGATACTTTAAAAAATTCTCAGAGTCTATAGGAGACATGGGAAGAGGTGTTTGTTTCCCTCTTCCCCACTCCTATTCCAATTAACATTATTTAGAAAAAAATGTTTAAAGCTACAAAAGAACCAAGAAATAGAAAATGAGACAAGAGGAAGAACAGAGGTATCAGAAGGAAAGGAAGTTGGGGCTATTACAATGTGAGGGACCATACAAAGGGTTTCTTCTGCCAAGTCCCCAGTGTTTTTTCTCCATTTTCTTTGCTGTTGAATTTCTTAGCAAGAGAGGCATCTACAGAGAAACCTGGACTTTGTAAGCATCTTGAATAGATCAGATGAAATTCAGATGGCTTGAGAGGAAAAAGTGGCACCAATCACTTGAAGGTCAGGGCCTCGAGGAAAGTAATGTCAGACATTCATGAAACAAGAGCTATTACCAAGAAATCAGGGCTAGTGTAAGACAGGGAAGGCTGTAGAGTGGAGGAGGGAGACAGGAAGTGTGGATAGGGAGGGAGGAAAGAAGGTCAGAGTCAGAGAGAAGAGTCAGGAGACAAAGGGAAAGAGAAGTTGGTTAAACTACAGAGGGAGCCAGGAAAGAATTGGGGATTGGATGCAAAACAAAGGAAAGAAGGGACAAAGCGAAGAAAGTTAAGGGAAGAGAAAGAAAAGAGGGAAAAAGAACCAGAGAAACTGCACCTTTTGAATATTAAACTATTACAAATATGGCAAAGACTTAATCCTTGCAACGTGTCAGAATATTATTTTTGATATACAGTGTCACTAAAATAATGCAGTTAACAATTATGTTAAAAAATGGTTACAGCAAAAAGCTCATTGCCACGAATCCCCTTCAAGAGCCTCCCCCTTACTTTGCACACACTCATCTCTTCCTCCTTGCCACTTCCTGCACAGCTCTGGAATCCTCTTTCCTCAGGGTCTTTAGTTGCGCTGTCCTGGCTGCCTCGATGTCCTGAAATGGTTCAAAATGTTTACATTTAACAGCCCAATTGGACCATGAAGTCATCTGGTGCCAGAGTCAGTGAATAAGGTAGGTGTATATACTATCACGTTTTTAGTCTCATGTAAGTTGCCATGGACATTTTGAACGGACCCAGAACATCAAGAGAAAGATGCAAACGAGAGCTTTCAGAGCTGCATCTGAGAGGGGCCAGAGTGAGAGAATAAGTGGTATGAAGTGGGCTCATGGCAACACGGCAACATGTCTTACTGGAATAATGTGTTTTAAATTAAAGTACGCATCGTGTTTTGTGATCATACCTAATAAAGGTATCAGATCACAGTGGAGAGTAAGAGCTATTGCTTTATCAAAGATTTGTGGTTGACAAAAATCATGACTCTCATGACTTACTAAAATAATGCAGTTAACAATTATGTTAAAAAATGGTTACAGCAAAAAGCTCATTGCCACGAATCCCCTTCAAGAGCCTCCCCCTTACTTTGCACACACTCATCCCTTCCTCCTCGCCACTTCCTGCACAGCTCTGGAATCCTCTTTCCTCAGGGTCTTTAGTTGCGCTAGCAAAAAGCTCATTGCCACGAATCCCCTTCAAGAGCCTCCCCCTTACTTTGCACACACTCATCTCTTCCTCCTTGCCACTTCCTGCACAGCTCTGGAATCCTCTTTCCTCAGGGTCTTTAGTTGCGCTGTCCTGGCTGCCTCGATGTCCTGAAATGGTTCAAAATGTTTACATTTAACAGCCCAATTGGACCATGAAGTCATCTGGTGCCAGAGTCAGTGAATAAGGTAGGTGTATATACTATCACGTTTTTAGTCTCATGTAAGTTGCCATGGACATTTTGAACGGACCCAGAACATCAAGAGAAAGATGCAAACGAGAGCTTTCAGAGCTGCATCTGAGAGGGGCCAGAGTGAGAGAATAAGTGGTATGAAGTGGGCTCATGGCAACACGGCAACATGTCTTACTGGAATAATGTGTTTTAAATTAAAGTACGCATCGTGTTTTGTGATCATACCTAATAAAGATATCAGATCACAGTGGAAGAGTAAGAGCTATTGCTTTATCAAAGATTTGTGGTTGACAAAAATCATGAATCTCATGACTTTTTTTTGGGGGGGGTACCAGGGATTGAACTCAGGACCTTGTGCTTATGAGGCAGGCGCAGTGCCACTGAGCTAAATCCCCAGCCCTTTCATGACTTTTTTGGAAAAAAAAAATGGGCACAAATGTATTAATTCTTTTAGAAACTGGAACCATTCTGGATTTCTCCCAGGGCCATGAGCTTCCAGAGCTGGAATCCAAACTGAGTGAAATCACCCCTGGGGAGCTCCTGCAGCCCCGTGTCCTAACTAGGCATTATCCTTTCTCACAGTGATGTCAAACAGAGTCAGAGTGCAAACATTGGCTAAGTTTTCTTTTCAGTGGTGCAGATCAGCCTGTTCTCAGTCATTAGTCCCAACCCAAGTAAAACCATCGCCATCTTTTAGAGGAAATTTTCTAAGCGGATCACTCCAAACTCACTTATCTCAGCCTCTTAGGGCTTGGATTTGCTTATTCCCAGAGAGACAAGATAGACATACCTAGGGAAGAAGCGAACACAGGAGCCCATAGTCCATCAGGTAAGCTTTGTGCAGGGACCCATCCCTGTGACCTCCTTTGACTCCGTTCCAGGGAAGACCTGAGTAGGAGTTTGGTCTGCCTGCTGTCATGGTCTGGGCTACTGTCTTCCAGACAAGTCATCGCTGGCCTCGGGGTCCTGGTGGAGGACGCCTGTGTACCTGCCGCACCATGGAGGGATTTCACTGAATGGCTTTGCAAAGCAGCTCTTCTAGATTGTGTCCTTTGTGGCAGATTCTCACAAGTCCCTGTATGAAGAGGCTTTGCCAGCCTGAGCAGACACAATAGCTAGGGGATAATTACAAGTTCCGACCTCTCTCTCTGTCAATCACTGTGAAGCCCTCATCTGAGCCATTTTCTAAGGTAAATGAAAATTGCCAGTGGAGGATGCTGTGAAATGTTTGCCCTAAGTTGTTCCAATATGCAGATCAGTACTGGAGATTTGAGAATACATATCATGTCAGAGCCCCATTGAGTCAAGAATCCATCGCTTTAAAATAGTTGTTGTCTAGCAAATCAGAATTCAATAGACTCTTAACAGCCCCAAGGTAGCTATGAAAAGGTAACTATTAAATAATATATACTTTTCAAAACTAGCTGTTTATAAGGCAAAAAATGAATGCTACAGTCAATTATTTAAATACAGATTTCTTAAAAATGGAGGAGAAGCCCACGCCCATAGTCTGTTCTGTTACTGCAAAATCAGCAAGGCAAGAAGTCCCGAGAAGCCATCGCTCTTTCAGTCGCAGTCCTTCGAGAGAACAGAGTGCAGCGTTTTGGTCATCTCGAGGCAGATGGCCGGCCAGGCCAGGGGAGAGCTGCTCAGTCTGCGGGACCCCGTCCTGCAAGCTTCCCTGCCATCCACGCCCGTCCTGCGCCAACTGCAGCCCAGTCTGCCCCAGCAGCCGTGTGTGACTCCCTCTGCCTCCTCTGCCCTCCTTCCATCTGGCCTGGGAAGCCCTGACACAAGGGCCACCTTGGAGGCCCCTCTGCTGATTCTGCCACCACCTGGCGCCTGAGCAGGGTGTGGACTGCGGAGAGCAGTCTGAGTCCATCCCAGCGTCTCGGTCGCTTCCCAGCGGATCTGCACGTAAGGCAGGGAAGGCGAGCAGACCGTCCTGAGAGTTTTCCCAGCGTCCAGCTTTGCAAAGCTCTGCGCTGTGCCCTGCAGCTGGGACACGCCTCAGGGACAGACACCTGCACTGAGCTGCGTTCGCAGGCTCTAGCACCTACCTTGACTCCCGCTTTCCCCAAGCTCGGGCTGGAGACGTTAACCCCCCACCCAGCCCGTTTCGTCTTATTGAACCAACCCTCTGCATCTTGTGGGTGAATGGTTGGCAGCCTGTGCACACCTCTCCGGGCTAAGATTTTACTGAGCTGACTCGGATAAAACCAGCCAAGAATTATGTGCAGACTTTTTCCAGCCACCCTTAAATACTTTGCTGGTGGGGTTCTCAGCAGCTGGTTGTAGGGCTTCAGTAGGAAGAGCAGTGAGTCCTGCGGTCTACAAAAGAGGGGTGAGAAGCCCAGGGGTCAGAGCACCCCAGGGGGAAGAGTCCCTTCCTACCAACTGTGCCTGTAGGCAGGAAGTGAGCAGAATCATAAATCCCGCTGACCTCAGCCTCTTACTGTTCATCTCTCAGGGGCTCCATTTTGCAAAAGTGACATGATTGCACAAATACCAGTCTGTAAACTGAGAAAAACAGTGCTATTTACCTTAAGGTTTTTGGTGGTCAAAAGGTGATCTGTATTGGGCCAGGGATGCAGCTCAGTGGATCTGCCGCCCGCCTCGCAAGTGCAAGGTCCGGAGTTCGATCCGCGGTACCAAAAAAAAAAGTTGATCTGTGTTAAGTGTTTTGAGCGGTGTCTCAACAGAAGAAATTCAGAATATATATTCAGGCATTCTTTATTTTCACTCTGTCCTTGTACCACTACCGTCTCTAGGACCTAATGACCTCTAGCATTTCTTTCTACATTCTGTAGTTGCTCAATCCGGTTATCTTGTTCTTTAGTGTCATTGACTACAGGGTTAATAGATTTTGGTTTAAAGTTGGAAAACACAAAATCAAATGTAAGCATTTAAATGGTACAAAGGATACCTGCTAAGCATCGAGTCCCCTGCCCTAAGTTTCAAATCTCTCTGTCCTGAGGTAATTACTATTACCGATGATGCAGTGCCTTCCAAACTGTGTCGCATGTGTGCAAGCAAAAATATTCCGTGTGGGAGTGGAGGCTCCTTTACATGGAGCGATGCTAAGGCTATCTTCATGCCTTCCAGCCCATACTTCTTTGTTTTTTCCCAAAGTCATCACTGACTGGAATTTTATATTTATTTCCCTTATTTCTGTTTTGCAGTTGCTAACTCTAACCCATATATTGGTTAGGCTTGAAAAAAATGCTATTACTCACTTCTTTTATTATTTTAACCATTAAGACAATGTCATATACCTTCTCCAGCTCTTTTCTTTTTTTCTTTTTCATTTTTCTCTTGTTTTTTGTTTTTTTTTTGGTACCAGGGATTGAACTCAGGTCCTTGCGCTTACAAGGCAGGCCACAGAACCACTAAGCTAAATACCCGGCCCTTTCCTGTATTGGTTTTTAAGACATCTGAGTCAATTGTCTTATGAAGATAATACCTGAATGGAGGATGATAAAATATGACAAAATTTTTAAAAATCATTTATTCATAAATACTAAACTCGAGGGTATCATCTGCATTGTGTTCCCCTTCCTTAGTTCCTTAGTATATTTGAGAACCTAATGGTCACACATTGCTACTGCTTCAAAATTACACAGCTGATGTCTGGGAGTGGAAGTTGGAGTCCCAGCCCATTTTCTCCTAGTCAAAATGAGACATAAGATTGTTAAAGTTCATCCTTTCCTCACACCCATTAGAACTGCAAATACCTTTAACATATTGAATAATAATGACTCTCAAAGATATTAATGGCCTCGAATGAGCCTTGAATGAAAATGACAGTTTATGTCAGCTTCCGGGCCAACAAATAAGTCCCAGCTCCTCAAAGCGACAAAGAAACAAACAGTTTTGGCTGAGTTGCAGATGTGTGTCTGTCTGTGTGTGAGAAGGGCAGTGCAGTGGAGAAGGAACTGGTCAGAGACAGGTGGCAGACAACTCGAGTGCTGTGGTGTAACCAGAACGCCTGCTCACAAACTGGATTGATTCTCTTTGGCTCTATTATGAAAAAGCCTTAAGAAATATTGAGAGGTAAATTAAACCGAGAAGTTCTGGGTCAAGAAGAGCTCTGCAATTTGTATAAGACCCATCGCGGGGGTTTGTTAAAATAAATATAAACATCGGGTTATTAGTGGCTAGACCGGAGAGCAGAGCAGCTCTAGTAACTGATACTTGACTTAACGTAATCTAAATTCCCTGCGCCCTCTCCTTCACAGCGACCTCTCCCATGTGGCAATGCCCCACAGTACTCACAGCCTTGGGGGATTGCAGCTGGCCCAGTGCAGCAGCTGGAGCAGGGCTGCCTGTGAGCACAGGCCTTCTGCTTCTTTAGAGCAACTGAATAGAGGCTAGCATAACCAGAGGCCTTTTATAAGCGGAACAGTGTAACAGCACAGAGTAAGTACACCAGGCAATAGCAACGCAATCTGTGCTTGGTGTTCTGGTTGCATTTCCAGGCTGCTTATGCATTATGAGAAGAGTTACACTGGAAAACATGCTAAAAGAAAGAAGTTAATCACCAAGATCGCACACTCTATTTCTCCAAATGGATGAAAAGCCTCGGGCAAATCCACAGAGGCACAGAAAGAACCCCAGCTGCTTCCCAAGTCTGGGGTGGGGGTTGGGATCTGGGCACAGTGAGGACAGCATTCTGAAATCATGTCCTGGTGATTGCTGGTTCGCAACTCTGTGGACACAGTAAGAGTCACTGAACCGCATATTTCAAATCCATGAGATTTATGCTATGTGATAAATAAAGCAAAAAATGATTCCAGGTTTAGGATTTGCTTTACTCCAGGGATCCAGCAGATGAGTCTTTTTCCCAGAAAAGCTCTCTGTTACTTCCCTTGCCTGCCACTCTTACACCAATGCCCAAATGTGCCATGGGAGGGTTTCCCAAGCAAGAGGGAGCCACAGGCCTAATTCAACTGCCCCAAGTGACCACAGGTACAAAACAAGAGAGGAGACATCATGTACTCAAGGAGGAGAGTAGGAGAAACAAGAGACTCTTCCAGGTTGTTTATATGCTGCCTCTCCACTGGTGTGGACTCCACAGTTCTGCACAGATCCTCAGAGCTCCAGATTTCAGGCACAGAATTGGAGCTCAGGACTCTCTTCTGTCCACAGGACACCATAAGCAGTGGCTCATGCAAAGCTTTTACTTTAGTTTTGCCCTCTGTGATACTATCTACCCCATCTCTCCCATTTTTGCACACATGATTTTTTTTTTCCAATGCTGAATTCAGGGTCTTAACACTGAGCTACATTCCCAACCTTTTGTTTTATTTTGAGCTACGGTCTTGCTAAGTCACCGAGCTGCCCAGGCTGGATTCTAACTCATGACCTTCCCGCCTCAGCCTCCCAGAGTGCTGGAATTACAAGTGTGCACTACCACACCTGGTTAGCAAACACTTCACCATAGGTCTTGCGTTTTGTCTCCTTTGTATGTGCTTTTTTAAAATGAATGAACTCATTCTTATCTATGAAAATAGTTTGTGTTATCAATGCACTCATGTTATGATTATTTCAGTCTCCTCTCTATTCAGCACCATAAAACTGTGTCTAAATATGCCCTACCAAGTGATATGAACATTTATTTAAAGCAATTGTATAAATTTAATCATGTGACATTACCATAAGCTCCTCTGGGTAGAACATATGCGCATTTAAATCATTATTGAGTGGTGTAGAAAAGCAAAATGAAAGAAAGAGGGAAAGGAGAGAAGCTCCCATACTCGTGCTCTCTGACCACTGTCCTTTTTCGAATTCTGCTGCCATGCTGTGTCTTTATATTACAGCCACCCTAGGATTTGTGGTCTCTTCTCTTTTGCCCTAAGCCTTTAAGCTGAACCATAGCAAATGCCTTTTGCCCCAGCCCATCTTCACTGATACAGACGGAGCTCACAGCCTTCCCAGGCAGATTGGTCAGGCCCAAGCCAAGTGTTTGCTGGTATCTCATTAGTCCCAGATGCTCAACCTGCTGAGCACCCTACTCGACACTGTCTCTCCCAGATTGGCACCAAGACACACTGTGTAAACAGCAGACACCCGGGGGCTGGGGTAGAGTCCTGACACATATTGCTTGGGTTGTTGGATATTTAAAATACAATGATAGTAGCTTCGGCTCAGCCTAGGTCTGAAGGTTTGTCCAAAAGTGATGTTCGCAGGCAATGATCTAGGTCCTGCCAATTTATCTTCTTCTTTTCTATTTTTTGTTTTCAGTGTCAAGTTTTTCATCAGTCCATGTGAGCAGCGCAGGCTTACATTCCTCGGAGGGAGAGCAGGTGCACGTTCACAATGCATCTGAACTGCATGCTCACTCCCTTTCCCTTCCCTCCGCCTCCCTCCCTACACCTCTCGGTCGCCTTTCGGTCTGAGGAAGATCCGTCTCCCTACTTCCTGTCAGCTATCTTTAATTTTGTTCTTTATATGTTGGGTTTCTCACATAAGAGAAATCGTGTGACATCTAAGCTTGTGTGTCTGATTTATTTCACTCAACGTTAAGGTCTCAAGGTGCGTCCGTATTCCAACAAATTACTCAAATGTGTCCTTTTTGTGGCAGAATAGAGCTCCAGTGCGTGCAAACACCATATTTTCTGTATCCATTTATCCATTGATGGACATTTAGGCTGCTTCCCAGATTTAGCTATTCTGATTTATGCTGCTATAAACACAAGTGTGCACAGATCTCTGTAACATGACGTCTTTAATTCTTTTGGGAAGACACCTATCAGGAGAATAGCCAGGTCAGATGCAATTCCTAGTTTTAGTTTTTCAAGGACTCTCCACACTGGCTTCCATGGCAGGCCCTCCAGTTCTAGACTGAAAGATGGACTCAGAATGGAAGTCATTGTTTTAGTTGCCTTTTTTCTGTTTAGCCAGGCTGAAGCAAGGAGTAGGAATTGCAGTTCCAGAGTCAGATGCAGGATTAGCTTGTTTCCTTCACTTACCCTCTGGACTCGTGAGTCCATTCCTTCTTTTTGTTTTGTCTCACTTTTGTTTTGATTAGTACACATCTTCGGGATGTGATGATCATGTCCATCTTGGAGACTTGGTAACAGGGCGTATTCACATCTCTCCATTGCGTCCTCTTCTCAGGAACCCGGTGCTGTCTCCCTCTGTTCAGTGCCTTTGGGTCTAGTTTCCGAAGCTCCCCACTTGGAGGTAGAAGGTGATCCCACTTTTGTAGGGAACAGCATCTTGATATTTACTAAATTCTGCTTCTGTTCAGTTCCTTTGCATACTGCCTTTGGAGCGAAGAAGTTTGCAGGCAGGAGCTTGCTGGGCAGGGAGCTCAGAGAAGCCATCCTGAAGGGGGCTCTGGAAGCCAAGGGAGAGTGGAGCCATTGAGGGGCAAGGGCTCTGAATCAGAGACTCAGCTAATTCTCCAGGGGCTCTGGAACTGGGTGGGTGAGGAAGGGGAGCAGTCATCTATTTGAACCCCACAGCTATCAGGCAGTGAATACAGACTACTCCAGGGAGAACTCATTATTTTGGAGGTGACAGTTCCTTCCAGGAGGAGCCTCTGTGAACAGGTCCTTGCCTGTCGTTGATAAGCCTCCAGTTCTTCCAGCAGTTGCAGAAATGAGAGCCTTTGTCTGGATGGCTTTCCAGCAACAAACACATTGTGATATTTCACAAGTGCAGTCAAGTGATGGAGACATAATTACTCCAACATTCTAAAAGCAAAGCCCGAGGCCCACCAAGCTCATGTGGTTTATTATTTCATGCTTGGGTCACACAACCATGTAGGGACAGAGACAGGGCTTCAACCCGGGTTCTGAGTCAGAACACTCTGCAGTCTACACAGCTCTGCATCCAAGTTAGGCAAAAGAAAAAGAGGAAGGTAGAGGGTGAGTGCAGATTTTTTTCGGGGATCAAAGAATGCAGAATTTAACGAAACTTAATATCCCCTCAAGATGAAGTGATGCAATAAGGAATGAAAGACACAGAAAAGTTGGAGATAGGACTGTGAAACCTATCATAAAAATTTAATGATGTAAAGGACTGGGTTCCAGATATCTTTAGGGTCTAAAATCGATGAGGTCTAGAACTAAAATTTAGTTGTATCGGAATACAGGATAGAGGGCAAAATAAAATTAACTCACTGTGTTTCCTCCACTTGGCCATACGTGTTTGCAAATAGAATTTAAAATAGGAAGTGTGACTGAAAAAATATGAGCAATTCTGCTGCCAGGTGCCATTCAAATAAAAGACAAGGCCTTCGATCTGAGAAGCAGCATGTGGGACCTTAGCAACCACATGTGACAAGCGTGTGATTCTTGGTGCAGGTTGCTGGTAGTGAGCCAGTGTGGAGCCAGAGTGTGTTTTTAATGCGTGTCCTAAACTGTGGGCCACAGGCAATGCACTAACATGAAATGCTGCTTCAAACTTCAGAAAATGGCTACAGAATCACACAAAATGTTGAAATTCATGTATGGTGATGCTGCCGTAACAGTGGAGACAATTTCCACATGGCTCCACTGAATTCACAATGGTCATGGAGTGACTGAAGCCAAGGGAGTCCTGGGGTGTCCTTAGATATTAAAAATCCAACAGAATATTGAAAGTGCAGGCAAAGTGAGTCCACCAAACTGACAGGGAACTAATGGGGAACTCTTCAGTGCATGAGCATTTCTCATGGCTCTGTTCAAACCATGAGAAATTTGGCAAATAGTTTCATCCTCCATGATGACAACGCTCCCTTGTCACACATCACTTCCAGTATGGCAACTTCTATGGCATAAAACCACGATGTTTTGTCCTTGTCCACCCTAGGCATCAGATCTGGCACCGTGGGAATCTTGGCTCCTCCTCAAAGTCACAGTGACCATGAAAGGGAGACGCTTTGAATCCACTCAGGACATCCAGGCAGCTAGGACAGTGCAGCTAAAGACCCTCAGGAAAGCGGACTCCAGAGCTGCTGCCAAAAGCGGTGAGGTTGGAGAAGTGTTTCAGAAGTGAAGGGGCGGATTTTGAGGTAGATTCATGACAACTCATCTTTTACTGTAAAATTTTTCTTTAATTTAAACATTAACCATGTTTTTGGATCAAACATTGTATCATTTATAATAGTAATAAAGTATGTGAAACACTCCCAGATAATTTTACACAATTTGACAAGAATTGTCAGTGTAAAACAACAGCAATACCAAAACTGATAATCCAAATCAAATAAAGAAAAACTAAATAAAAAGTAAACACAGGTAAACTCTGGTCCTATACTAGAAGACAATATTTTTAGGCTTTCAATTATCCCAAAATTGATATAGATTCTTAATATAATCTAAATAAAAATCTCAAGAAGCTTTTCACAGAAATCAATATATTCTAAAATATATAGGATAATGAAATTTACTGGGAATTACCAAAATAATTTTGAAATAGTAAAACAAATTTGATGACTTATTCTTCCTGGCCTCAAAAATGAAATAATCAGGACAGCATGATGTTAATTGAGGGCCAGAAATATAAAACAATTGAGCAGAAATAAGAATTCAGAAATAGATATAAACACACATGGTCAAGGTATTCTTAACAAACATTGAAAAGGGAAAATAAAAGTCTTTTTCTTAATAATGCTGTGCTAATGGAAAACAATGAGCATCAATAACTTTCTCATATCATACACAAAATTAACTTGAAATAGATAAAAATAATTAAAATATAAAATGGTATAATTTCTAGAAGAATTCATACAGCACCATTAGTTAAAAATAATCCAACATTTTTTAGAACAAACAGTTTAAGAACTGTAGAAGGGAATAAAGTGAACAAATTTTTTAGATTATATTTTGGAAGATTATGTTAAAAAATAAGAATCTAATCATATATTGAGGTAAAATTTTCATAATACACACATCTAACAAGATGATTGTGGTCAGAATATAAAAAGTGTCTTCAAATGCAACAATAAGTTGGGAAAAAAACAGCAAAATCATTTGAATAGACAATTTCCAAAAGGGTATCTATAAAAGGCTAAAAGTCCATGAAAAGATAGCCAACATCCTTAGTAATTATAGAAATACAAATGAAAACTACAAAACCATAAAATTACATACCTAAAGAAATGATAAAATTACAATGACCAATTATATAAAGTGTAGAAGAGACTATGGATCAAAGTGCATTCTTATAGAAAATATGAATTTAAAATGGCATAACTAGCTGGATATGGTGACACATGCCTGTAATCCTAGCACCCAGGAGGCTGAGGCAGAAGGATTGCCTTGATTTCGATGCCAGTTTGAGCTACATAGTGAGTTCGAGGCTAGCTTGAACTGGTGAGACCCTGTCTCAAAAAAAAAAAGTCATAACCACTTTTGAAGAATAGTCTGTCAGTTACTTTCAGAGATAAACACCCTATGGCTACACTAATCTTATCATCTACAAGAAATGAAATATTTTTTACATATGAAAATCTATGCAAGAATGTTTATATTGGATGCATCTACAATTTTAAAGGAATCCTATTCACAAGTGTGAGACCTCATAACTGCAGTGTATCCATAAAATGGAATCATATTCAGCCATGAAAAGGAACACATTGCCATTATACATACCACTATGGACTCATCTCAGAATAACAGTGCTAGACAAGAAACAAGACATGAAAAGGACATGTTGTATGATTCCATCGATATTAAATTGCATAAAAGACAAAACCAATCTTCAGTAACAGGAAGCAGATTAGTGTTTTCTTGCTATTATAGGAACAGAGATTTGCCTACACAGGCGGGGATAGGAATTTCTTGGGTGGTAAGATGGTATCTGGGTTATTGTTATATATTAAGTATACACATTTTAATAATCATGGAGCTGGTCACAAGATGATTCATTTCATGGAATATAATTGTACATGAATAGAATCAATGTATAAAAAAGGCAGGCAAAAATACATTCATGTCAGATATCAGTAATACATTTTCTATCCAAACTCCACAAAGAGAATGAAAGGCTAAAGTAAGCAGAGAAAATCATACTTCAAACAAAAAAGAAATCAAGTGTGTGAATTTAAATGTAGTCTAAATATATTTTACTTAGAATACTTTAAATATATATGTTCCATGAATAAAACTGCACAAATCAAATAATCAAATAGTTTATTTCTGAAATAAGACATACAGCATCAAATTTTGTCAATATGTGAATAGATTAGTAGAATAAATGACAAAAACTCACATAAACATCTCAAGAGAGAGGCAAAAGGAAGCATTTAATAATTTTTTTATGTGGTGGGAAAACTCATGACTAGAATGAACAGAATCTATAAATATAATTCTTAACATTTTATATAAAAATCCTACAGCAAATATCATATGCAATGTGAAAATTTCAGATGCATTTCTTTTAATATATTCCACAAGACAGTGTGTTTACTATAACCCCTACTATTTGATACAGTATTTAGCGTTTGGATAGTTCAGAAAAAAAAAGATTGGCAAAGAAAGTTTTTTAAAAAAGCATATGCATGGTTGAATATTACACTTCTATTTCACACACATATTCTCTCTCTCTCTCTCTCTCTCTCTCTCTTTCTCTCCATTTTGTCATTTCTGGCAGGTAAAGTTTTATGGAGAACTTTGCAATAAGTCTTATTTTCTCTCTTTGAGACTTAGTGGTTGGCTTTTTGTCCAACAGAGTTTGTCATTCTCAGCTGCAAACTCTGCAAGGCTTTGCTATGAATAACTGAATCTGTCTTATTTATTTTTAAAACAGTAGTCTTCTCATCTCCAGATGAAAAGTTTCATCTTATTTTTTAATTGTTTTTTGTTGCTGTGCAGTTTTTTAGTTGTTATTCAGAGACTTCATTTGTGTATGTAATTAAAAAGTCTATAACATCATTTAAAATATTTTTAGTGGTTTAAAAAATACTGATTTCTCAAGTTTCTCTATGGTGTTCCTTTCCATGCTTTTCTCGAGACATAATCTCTTTTCTTACAGTTTCCACTGGCCCTTTTACCTGTCTTGCTTCTGTCCTGCATTTTACAAGTACCTTTTCCATCTCCCTTGTAACTGTTCATTTCCTATTCCAGCCCTTGTATCTTTTATTCAAGCTCTTGTTTGTGGAGGTAAACATTTCAATTCCTTGAGTTAAAGCCTACATTCTTTATTTGCTACATTGAAGCAATTTTGTTTGTTTTGGTTACTGTGTTACTCTTTTCTGTGTCGTTTCACTATTTTTCTCTCAGTGGACATTCAGTGATTAAAACAGAACAAGAGCAATATTTTCCTGTTTGCTTTTGAATAAATTTAGTTCATTCTGGAAGAGCACAGTGTTGGAGAAAGATGTACGGTAAGTAAATGTGCATGGAAATTCAGATGTGGCCCTGCTCTGTGGTGGGCAAGGGCGGAGGTCAGCTTCGAGGAGGTTTTCAGTATGCGGCAGCTCTCTGCCAAGGATAGAGATCTAGTTTGTGGTGCAGATTTAAAGAGAAAAAGCAGATAACCATTTCCAGGTAAGTAATTAGGGACCACAGGGCCACCGTAGATCTTAATTCTTTGTAAACCTGCAGAAACCTAATTAACCAGAGCTGGAAATCTGGTCCCGAGAAAGCAAGCCAGACATTTGTAAGCCACTGAGGATTTGCATTAGGTTTTTAAAAATACTACTAAAAGGAGAAATAAAACCCTCAGAAGAGACAAACTGAGTGTTGCGAGAGGACTTCAAGAAGATGTCATATTAACATGGGCTCACATACACTCATCTCAAGGCGGGCTCGGTGAATTCCAATTCGGTGCCCTTTCAACTGTATATTTCAATAAAAATTACAGCTTCCCAGCAGACACCAAGTAAACACGTCCATGGAGAAGAAAGAGGCATACTCAAGTGGGAAGGATGAGGCTGTTGTCATGACAACCGTGAAGAGTGTGCTTTTAGATGGCTGAGTTTAATGCCACCCAGAGAGCCCGGGCTGTGCTGTCTCCGCTGAAATCCTGGGAACAGCCTTTGGTCTCGTGCCTCTAAAAATCACCAAAATGTGGCTACCAGGGTCTCTAAAGTGTATCCTAGAGTAACACACACTCTTCCACCTTAGTCCCCCTGTCTGCTTCTAAACAGACCACAAATAAAAACACATATGGTTCCTCGGAAATGTGGCCTTTGTCACTGTGTGGCCTGTGTGCGTTCTTCATTTTGTACAATGTCTTAGCCACAAGTGGCTTTGAAAGGGAGAGGCACAGAGCTGGGTGCAGAATCGGATTACAATGCCCTGGGCACCTTCAGATGACTTGGCTATACATTTTGTCCAAATTTGCGTCTTCTGTACCTGGGACCAAGTTTTAAGTCATCGCTGCTTGTTTTTAAAAATGTCTGATAAGGCTTTGCTCCAGTGGCTCAGTCAGTCTGATTTGGTCCAATTTTTTATTGTGAATGTTTATTGTGTTACTAACTTCAGGGTATATTAAATGTTTAAACCACAAATCCTCTGCTCTATAACAATTAACTGTTGTTAAAACAGGTAAATTACCTTCTGAATTATGCACAACTACCTTGTACAAAGATACTAAGAACTATAAGGCAGTTTATGTAAATTTTCTCATTGCCTATGTAGCTTTTATGATAACTTAGAGCGGTGATTACTTATGCACTGTTCAGTATCCTAAAATCTAGAACAATGCCCACCACCAGAAGCCTCTCAAAAACATAGCTTTGGGATGAGTTCTTTGGATTCACGCATCTCTTGGAACTGCTACTTAATTGCAAACTGAGGTGTGCAGTACAGCCTCTGAGGCTCTCACCCAATTACAACTTTTTTGCATTAAAGCTGTCATTGACTTTTTTCTCGAGTTACTCCGGGGGTACAGATGGCAACCTGGAAATGGGCTGCTATAGAGGACTATAGAGTGAAGGGCTTTCCTCCACTACGTGGGGGTTGATGAGTGAGCAACACTCATGAGTTTGAGCCTCAGATCACACTTGAGTTTCAGCGTGGGCCCTGTGATGCCCTGAACTGTGTGTCCCCATCACAGACCCATGTTGGAGCCCTGTCCTCCGGTAGCTAATCATATGACTCTGTTTAAAAATGGTGCCATTAGGGAATCGGCTGATTTAAAACAAAGCCGATAGAGGAGGTCCTGATCCAGTGTGATTGTCTTCCTTGTCAGGAGTTGAATCTGGGACTCGCAGGGAGGTATCAGAGAACTGCATGTGGGAGAACACAGCCAGAGGGGGCCAACGCCTGCTGACGCCTTGATCTTAGACTTCTGGTCCCCAGAACCCCGAGAAGAAAAATGTCTGCTCTTCATGCCTCCATTCTTGGTAGACTTATGAGTCCCTGGCTGCATACATTTTCCATTAGACAAGTCATGTGGCCTGGGTGTCTTTGGAGGTACAGATAGCAGGATGCCCTGCAAAGAGCTGGAAGAAAGAGTGAGAATTGTAGAGATGGCATGAAAAGAATATGGTGCATGTTTACTGTCCCAAACAGGCTTTGCTGTCACGACTGTGACCGTTAGTTTTGCCAGGTTGGACGCTGCCTCTCACACAAAGAAGGGTGCCGTGCCCTGTCAGTATTTTATGTGTGCAAACACACACACACACACACACACACACACACACACAAGAAGTAACCAAAAGATGTGACAAATATTTACATTTTAAACACGTACTACAGTAACAGTCACATTGCCAAGCATGTCGGGATTAGTGTGTTCAAAGTAAGGGGCTGTACTTTGAGGGGAATTCATGGTAAGGGTTTTTTTTTTTAATTTAAGCATTCACCGTATTTTTTATTACCTTCATTGATTAAAATGTTTATGACAATTTCTACTAAATAAAAACACGTCGCTGTGTCCTCCTCCGCTCCAGGCACTGGATCTGGCACCCTGTGACTTCCACCTCTTCCCCAAAGTCACAGTGACCATGAAAGGGAGATGTCTTGGATCCACTCAGGACATGGAGGCAGCCGGGGCAGCGCAGCTGCAGATCCCACTCAGTCTGGATGTGGAGTTTCATGGTCACACTACCAAGGAGGAAGAGGGCCTCTTGTCTTCCCAGTCACAACTGTACAATGTCTCTAGCTTCTACCTCCAGGGTGACGTGCTTGAACACAACAGAGGCTAAGGGTAGCTTCTTCCCTCACATTCCCACCACGCAAAGAAGGAAGCCAGGAGAGGAGAGAAAAACAACCAAGACCAGCTCACCGTTCCTGAGTAATTCTGCTCCAGGACTTGAATGTGCTGCAGTTTTGAGCTCTCTCCGGCCATGGCCTTTGTCTGGTTTTCTCTAACCTAAATCACCTTAACCCACCCTGGTCATCTCTAAGTCCTGAGGATGGGGTGGATGATGCTTTGTTGAGGACTCTGAACTCCCTGTGATCTCAATAGATAACCACAGAAAACAACTGGAAAGGGGCATCGACTGAGAACTAAGTGTCAAACACTGGTGGGGTGCTCTGTTCTTCACCCCGGATGGTGCCTCCATTTCGCAACTTTCTTATGGGCAGTGGGAACTCAGGATGCAGAACAAGAAGGGGAAATGAAGCGGAGAACAGTGCAGGCACCACTAAGTTTGCAATTGCAAAGAACAGGCACAGGATGACTGACAAATGTAGGACAAATTCAGAGCATGGACCTAAGCACATAGCCAGGAAGAAAAAAAGCAACCAGATGTGGTCAGAATGGAAGTGAGAATGAAGTGACTTTGAACTGCATTTGTGGCCCGTGTTTTTGAGTGTCTTTGGAATGTAATTGTTGGGCGTTAGGGATCTGGTTCTTTCTCACTCTCCTGGACGTGAAGCAGGCCGGGCCCATTGCACCAAGATGCCTGATTGTCACAATTTTGTCTTGAGATCATCAGCGGGGGCCCAGGCAATGCAATTCTTTTGTCTCCCCAAAGCCTCCCTCTCTTGCACAATAGTCTGCTGGATTCTGTAGCTGGATTCTTCATTCACTATGGCCAGTCCTCTCATTTTACCATTATTAGATTTTTATTCTTCTACTTTGAAGCCCTTCTGCTTCCAAAATCACAACATCTCTATGTCTACAATAATGCATTGAGTTTATTCATCTCCGGTAACATAGCCCGGGGGAGATGCTTTGTATCGTTTCAGTGCTATCTGGCGACAGCACCATAAGAAAGGAAAATGGAGGCTTCTTGTCTGGTAACCTGAAAGTGATCCCACTTTCCTTCCCTGGGCAGCCAGCTGTTTGTGGGGATCCCATTCCCAGGAAGAGCTTTCACTGGTTCGAAGAGTCAATACACAGATCTGTTAGGCCTGACATAAGGATCAAAGACACAATACCCTGGTGTCATTGTCACTGATATAAAGGCATGCTCAGATGGGGAAGACACAGCGAGTCCAATCAAACAGTTCTGGAAAAAGTTCTGATATTCTGTTCCAACAAGATTCATTTGAAAATTAGAAATGCACCAGCCCTTTTTCTTTTTATTAGTCCATGTTTGTGGTATATGATGATTGCTTTCCTCATGGGTAGTTAGTACTTGTACATGACACATCTTAATTCTTTTTATGCCTTCTTCCTCTCCCTCTCCCTCTATCTCTTGGTCCCCTTCTCATCTGGAAAAGCTCTCTCTCCCTGTTTCTCTTATCTGTCTTTTATTTTGCTCTGTAATTTACTTATGCTTTGGGTTTCTTATATAAGAGAAACAATGCAATATTTGAATTTGTGTCTGATTAATTTCACTTAAGATGATGGTATCAAGATGCATCTATTTTTCTACAGATGACTCAAGTTTATCCTTCTTTATGACAGAGTAGTACTCTACTTTGTATAAATACTACATTTTCAGGGCCTGGGATTTAGCCCAGTTGTCTTGCCACCTGCTTTGCAAGCTCAAGAACCTGAGTTCAATCCCCGAACAAAAACAAACAAAAACTCCATTTTCTTTATGCATTCATTTGTTGGTAGACATATAGGCCCCTTCCAATAATTAGCTATTATGAATTGTGCTGCTTTAAACATGGGTGTGCAAGGAGCCCTGTGATATGCTACCATTATCACTTTTCCTAGAAGACATCTGGAAGGGGAATAAACATGGGTGTGCAAGGAGCACTGTGATATGCTACCTTTATCACTTTTCCTAGAAGACATCTGGAAGGGGAATAGTGGGACAAATGGAATCCCTAGTTTTAGTTTTTTGAGGAAAAGCTGTACTCATTTCCATTTGGCTGTACCCATTTGCATCCTGTCGACAATGTAGAAGGGCTGCTCTTTCTCTGCGGACTCTCCAGCAATTGTTACTATTTGATTTCTTGTCATACACTCAGATCTTTGTATTTTACATAATTTATGATCAGCACAAAAGCATGAGTGCAATTTATAGCTGAGTAATTGAGTTTTTGTGCTGAACAGTATTTAGAGAAAGGACCCAAAACCAGCCACACCATTTCAGTTCCACGGCGTACCTCACCAGGAAAGTTTTTCTGCACGATGATTTTTGAAGTCTTTAGTGAAGTCTCCAGTGATGATGGCAGCCATGAGCTGAGCTTAAAAAAACTAAAATGGATAGACTTTGAAATACTACCAACAAGAAACCAATATTTTCCAAATAAAATTTTAAGGCTTGAAACATTTCTGCTGAGTACGGATTCTAGGTACCTACACAGGAGTGTAGTTTTATGTATGCATATAAATTTGTTTTTCTGGGGAGGGAAAACAAGCTTTTAACCATAGATATTTTATTGGTACTTCACCTTATATATGAGAACTGTGCAGTTTGCATGCTGTTTTGGTTTCACTTTTCTTATTAGTAGATGTCAACTTTTCATGTTTTCTTTCCAGTGCAAATTAGAAACATTTTATGTTCTCTCCCCTGAGAGACATGTTCTCTCCTTGCCTCTAGTCACCTTTCCTAAAATCACCAACTGTCCTCAAAGCACAGCCCACACAGATTACTCATGATTTCATAGCGAGTGTTGTGCAGGATGCCTTCCCTCCTGTCATCTGGGTCACCTCATTTCATGACCCCGAGGATGCTGCATTTTGTGTAAATGTCTCTTCTTGCACACAACCAGCCAGCGCTGCCTGCAGTCTCCAAGCCCCAGAAGTGGATGGCTTGGCCCGTCGCACAGGTTCTGTCACTTCTCACAGCCTCAGAATCCTCCTCCTCCCTGACTTCTCTTGGTTTTAATTGGTGACTTTTTCCTCTCAACAAAGTCCTTGTTCTCAGCAAGGTCAGAGGTCCACATGCTATCCTAATGGCTCTTCCTTCTACCTGGTGATGACCCATGTCTCAGAGAGCAGCTGGCAGCACAAGGAGTCTGTGCAGACAGAAGGTTCTGGCACTGCTTTCACAAAAGTTAGGTGGCGCCTGTCTGCTCCATCAGCCTTCGGGAAGAGGTTCTGTGAAGCTCACTTCTGCTTTTCTTTCTAAGATGACTCAGACATCCTGACATAGATATCTTCTTAAATCAAGCGTTCAGATTCCCCAGGCACAGGGGGATGGAGAATAGCAGGGTATCAAGACTGCGACAGCAAGGAAAAGGGAAGTGTGTACATGCTTACACACTTGCACACAAAAGTATGCTTGTGAACACACACACACACACACACACACACACACACCCCAGACTCCTCTCTTCACCTGTTTTATGTATGCATATAAATTTGTTTTTCTGGGGAGGGAAAACAAGCTTTTAACCATAGATATTTTATTGGTACTTCACCTTATATATGAGAACTGTGCAGTTTGCATGCTGTTTTGGTTTCACTTTTCTTATTAGTAGATGTCAACTTTTCATGTTTTCTTTCCAGTGCAAATTAGAAACATTTTATGTTCTCTCCCCTGAGAGACATGTTCTCTCCTTGCCTCTAGTCACCTTTCCTAAAATCACCAACTGTCCTCAAAGCACAGCCCACACAGATTACTCATGATTTCATAGCGAGTGTTGTGCAGGATGCCTTCCCTCCTGTCATCTGGGTCACCTCATTTCATGACCCCGAGGATGCTGCATTTTGTGTAAATGTCTCTTCTTGCACACAACCAGCCAGCGCTGCCTGCAGTCTCCAAGCCCCAGAAGTGGATGGCTTGGCCCGTCGCACAGGTTCTGTCACTTCTCACAGCCTCAGAATCCTCCTCCTCCCTGACTTCTCTTGGTTTTAATTGGTGACTTTTTCCTCTCAACAAAGTCCTTGTTCTCAGCAAGGTCAGAGGTCCACATGCTATCCTAATGGCTCTTCCTTCTACCTGGTGATGACCCATGTCTCAGAGAGCAGCTGGCAGCACAAGGAGTCTGTGCAGACAGAAGGTTCTGGCACTGCTTTCACAAAAGTTAGGTGGCGCCTGTCTGCTCCATCAGCCTTCGGGAAGAGGTTCTGTGAAGCTCACTTCTGCTTTTCTTTCTAAGATGACTCAGACATCCTGACATAGATATCTTCTTAAATCAAGCGTTCAGATTCCCCAGGCACAGGGGGATGGAGAATAGCAGGGTATCAAGACTGCGACAGCAAGGAAAAGGGAAGTGTGTACATGCTTACACACTTGCACACAAAAGTATGCTTGTGAACACACACACACACACACACACACACACACACCCCAGACTCCTCTCTTCACCAGGGACCCGTGAGTGGGTGAACAAGATTAGATAGGAAAGCATGATGCGGACTCCACTGCGAGCCAGCTGGCTTCTTCTGTGGCCCAGCATCCCTCAGTGATGAAGGAACTGGTGGCCCTAAAAAGAACTCTCAAGCCTCAGACGTGCAGGGCTGACTCTTCACTTCAACCAAGAAGGAATTAGGGTCATCTTATCGAGGCGATACCCGGAAACAGACTCATCACAGAGCAGAAAGTCCTCTCCGAAGACGTTGAGAGCAGAACCTAAGGGTTGGGAGGAGCGGGGACCCTGCCTGGTACACTGGTCCTTTCCACTGCAGGAAAGAGGGTGACGGAGAGAGAAGCCACGGGAAAGGGTCTCTGAGGCCACCCATGGGCCTGGCTCTGGGGAGCGGAGAACCTGAGGACTCAGCATGCTCCCTCCCAGCCGCCCAGCAGTGTGAATTCGGGCTGCGGATTTGATCTTATGTTTCCCTAAGCCCACGGCCGTCAATGAATTGAACCATGAATCACCAGTTGCTCTGATGACTTTGCATGTGTGTGTGCTGGGAACGGAGCAAGGGGTTTCACGTCAAGTGACATCTCCAGCCCTTTTACTTACTTTTTAAATTTTCAGATAGGGTGTCACTGAGTCACTAAATTTCCCAGGCTGGGTGGGCACTTCCAATGCTCCTGGCCTCCCAGAGGGCTGGGATGCTCTACTGATTTCAAATTGCAGGTGTTCTTCGTGTTCTGATCATGTTGACGTCCTCCTCCTCTCTGAGAAGGAGCGACACCCCCAAACCACCCACAGCTGAACACTCCAACCGTGGCATTGATTTGGGGTTAAGGAATATTGAATGGAAGAGATTTGGGATTTTTTTTTAAATCCATTTTTTGAAAAGAAGAATATTTTGAGCAAAAGTTTTCAATTATTCTATTTCCTTTTTCAAATAATTCCTCTGAAGTGAAGGGTCGAGGTTTTCTCTTTAAATCCCTTTGATTATTTATATTTATATGAAATCCCCATGATGGCTTCTATTTAGATGTCCCCCTAAAGCCTGTGATCATAGGCATGACTTTGATTTCTGGACTTACTGTTCTTTGGTTCTTTTGGACATTTCACTGGCAGTAAAATGTCATTTGCTCAAGAGTTTTCTCCCCTTATGACAAGCCAAGCCTGGCCAGGACTGGGGAGTAAGTCATCAGAGCACATTAAACTCAGGAGAGTGCAGATCCACACACTGAAACAAGTTAACTGGAGCAGTTGGGTGTCGGTGAGGGGCCTTCAGGAAGATGTGGGCCACTCCCGTGACAGCACAGGCCCAGCGGATCTGGGAGGGGAGCCAGGAGAGGGTGGATTTGCCTCCAGGAGCAGGGTGGAGAGCAGGCTGGAGAAGGAACACATACAAAGCTTCAAGATAGAGGCCTGGGAGGCCCCGCTCAGGAGGCGAAGGCTGGAAAAGGAAGGGAGAAATGCTGGGCAGAGAAGTGTGATGAGTTCCGGAGGCTTTGCAGGGTGCTTCAGAACCACAATCATTTGAAGCAAGAGGCCTCGTTGTTCCAGCTGAACACTGAACGCTTGTATTGAATGCAGACCACAAATTAACCTTCCCTGGGGGAAAACAGGTCAGGAGCAGTCAGGTACTGCCTGAGTCCAGACGAGAAGAGGAGCAGAGGGGAAATGAGGAGTCTCTTAAAGAGGAGCCCCCTGCACACTGATCCTGGAAGGGAAGAACGAAGGGTGGAGCAGGCAGCAATGCCACGCTGGAGGAGCCCGCCAGCCAGGAAGCCCCGACACGAAGAGAACCACGGAGACCAAGAGCCCAGGATTGCTGGGAAAACCAAACTCCGTAGATCTGTGTGCAAAACAGAGCCAGCCCGAGAGAGGAAGGATGCGAGTGAAAGGTGAGGCCGGTGGGCTATGCCTGCAACTGCCCCACAAAGGAAATCAGAAATGCAGCATTCAGGTGGGCGCAGACTAGAAGAACTGATTCTATTGTGAAGGGGAAAGATCCAGCCACCTGCAATGAGCAGGGGGATTGCACAGGCAGAGGACAGAGGAGTCAGCAGGAGTGCATCTCAGTCCACAGGAAGGGACGTGGAGGCTGGTAAGACCTGCAGCAGAAGGGAAAGGGGTTTTAGATGTCATTGTTTTAATTTTAGTTCTTCCTTCTCTTTAAAAAAAAATCCACGCCAGGATGTGATAAGGAGACAGTGAGGACAAAGAGAATCTGCATTAGATAAGAATAAGGTAAAGGGGGAATTCTTAAGTGTAGAAGTACGATTTTTAAAGTGTGCTCAGCCGTGTGTCTGACCACCTGGGCTAGAGTCCGGATTGCTCAGGTTTCTCTGAGCCCTGCACCTGTGGATACACTTTCCTGGCAGAAATGGCACGGTCGGAAGCGGGTGTGGGACTCTGTGGGTACATTGTGGAGAAAGCACGGGAAATGAAATGTCTGAGTCATTTCTAGAAAACTACGCAGGCAAAAATCAGAACAATACCAACTGTGGTGTAGAAATTGACTGGATGACGATCTTTCCTTAACGTGGGACGAGAGCAGAGACGGGAAGTGCGGCTGTCTGTCCAGGCAGATCTCGTGTCCATCATAAAGCAAGGACAAGGATAAATATGGCTCCTAGGGCTGCACAGCTAGCAGGGTAGGAGCTGAGATAGATTACAGGAGACGAAGCACAGCTCAGGGCTCCAGGCAGAAGGAGCTGCTGGGAAGAGAAGCCACTGCAACACCGTGAACCAGAACGGAGCACCCGGTGGGTCCCTGGTAGTGTCCTTTATCCTCCTGAAATATTCGGATAAGACGCAGAACAGACCATCCAGCCGTCACTGCCAGGACTTCACATTCCTCTAAGAGCCCAGAGAGCAAATGGATCCTCCTGCACATCGAACGCCAAGTAAAACCTGGTTAATTAGAAGGGAATTATTCGACCTCAGATTCTCTTTGCCTTTCAAAATAGTGCCAAATCCAACATTCTCTAAAAGAATGGAAAAATGAGACAGGAAGGACACTTGCAAGATGCCTTCTGTGGTGTTGAAGGCCATTGCTTTTCAATCCTGTCTGCTCACACATGGCTCTCCTCATTCAAGCCCCCATCTACCCTACACCTGCACCTTTACAATGAACTCAAAGAAGTCAGATTTGATTTGGGCTCCTGAAAGGCCTTGCAGTTTATTTGCCTGGCTTTTGTTAGGGGACAGTTCAGGGTGGACCACTCAGGTGGAGACTCCTTCTTGAAGGCCTGCAAATACAAGATCAGCATTTTGGACCTAAGAGTGAATACTTCCTTCAAATGTGTGCGCTGGGAAGTCTCATTTCCTCACCTAGTCCTGGAATTTTAGCTTTGTTATTATTTCCCCAGGTGCTTTAAAAATGCAAGGTTCTAATCCAGTGCTTCATCAAACGTATTTTAGGAGGGGACAGAAAAACTGCATCACTGCTTCCGATGAAGCCTTTGGTCTCAGCCTAGCTTAGTACCATACACTGGGTGACTCCAACGACTGGCTTTTATTCTCACGGTTGTGGGGGGCTGGATTCCAAGATCGAGCTGCTGGCAAAGCCAGGGCCTGATAAGAGCTCTGCTCCTGGCTGCCCATGGTGGTCTTCTCATTGATTCCTCCTTACATATCCAAGAGAATAATCACCTCACCTGTGTTTCTTCTTGTAAGGGCATTTGCCCCATCCTGGGGCCCTACCTGCATCAGCTCATCTTCTCCCACAGGCCTCGTCTTTCTGATACTGTCCACTGGTGATTAAGATTTCAATACATGCACTTCAGGGGATGTGAATATCCAGTCCATAACAACTTGCTATTCACTTTTAATGATAGTGTGAGGATAACATTTTTTAAATTGGGCAGAATTTATAACTAAAGAAATGCGGTGGTTCCAGATTTTGTCCTTTGTCCTGCCTACTTCTCTTCCATGCCAAACATATGTGAGGACACTGTGTTTTGCATAGCTCACTCTGTTTAGGATTGTTGTATCAGTCAGATTTCCGATCACTGGGACATAATACCCAATTCCCACAGCTTAAAGAAGGAAAGGTTTAACTTGGCTCATGGTTTTGGAGATTCAGTCAACAGTCAGCTGCTTCAAGGCACAAACATCATGGTGCAAGGACATGGAAGAGATAAGTCCCTTCGTCCATGGCATCCAGGAAACAGCAGGGGAACAGCACCAGGGAGGAAGGGTAAGGGAGCAGACGATGACCCACATCCTTGACACAACTTGCAATGTGCTCCACTAATCTCCCGGGTAGATTCCAAGCCAATCAAGTTGACATAATCTAGGTTAACTGTCACAACTGTTACTGTAGTGCTTTCTTGAATTTCATCCCTTTATCTTCCACCTCCAGAAATCACACGACAATATAAACTACGGGTTACCTGTTGGGTCCAACTCTAAATATTTTCCAATTTAATTTTTAATTGTTAATATGTTATTTCTCCCTGCTTTGTGTCAATTCATCTTAGGTCACTTTCAGATAAGTGATTGTAACACACAGTAAAGCAAGATAGGCTGCTATACTGCACGTATTTCATGAAACACTATTAGGCAAAAAATGTGACCAAGGACTTAGAATTCTGATCAGCAGTTTTAAGACCCTATGAGCTTCCGGCTAATTGAGAAGGATCCAGCAATTTCGTGTCAGATGGGTGACTCATTGTCATGGTACCATGAAGCTTCGGTGATCTGGCCATAGAATGACCCATTTTCATGGTGGAACAAGGGATTTAGTAAGGCCATTGTATCTGGAGCCTTACAGGGTTAGCTAGGGAAGACTGAACTGTGCTCTCTTTCTGTTACTCCACCTGTGTGCAGACAGTGGCTGTGCGGGCTCCAGACATCCTGTCTGTCTCAGCTTCTACAGGGGTACATCTTTGTGCTCTGGCCAAATAATACTAGAAACTGTGTTATGTACTCACTACTGAGCTCTTGCTCCAATAAAAAGAGCCTCACATGTACTTTAGCACGGGCATCCAGCATCAGCATTGGTGGTTATGCAGGATTTGTTCATCTCCTACAGCCAGCGCTGGAGTTGCAAACTCTTCATGTACACTTTCCTTCATCACTTGCCCCTACATTACTTGACCTAGTTCCTATCATGCATATATTCAACTCTACTAAAATAGTATTTCCAGTGCAAGTTCACACATCTTGGATATTAACTTTAATTTAATGCCTTTCCATTTCTTTTCTGCTTCAGGCTTAAAACCAGAAAATTCACAAATATATTCAACTGGTATGTGCTGAAAAGTTGTTCCTTCTTTACTTACAATATCCAATTTGACATATGATAAAAATCCATACTTATCAAACATTCTGTCCAAAGCTTAGTAAAGAAATGTAGCTGGTCGAATGTCACACCATTAACAAGTACAAGAACCAGTGTTTAGACGTAAATGCGTCTTGTCCCAAAATATATGTGTTTACCAAATCCTGCAGCTCCTTCCAAAAACTGCCTTGGAACAGAGCATTCTTCATCTCTTCGGGTCCTTACTACCTCTAAGAAGATACACATGTGAAGTTTGTTTTTGATGTTTCAGCATTAACCTAGCCAGGCAATGCAGTGGGTACAACAGCAAAATGCACAGCAAGACATAGAATCAGTGTCAGTGAATTTTTTTGTTTGTTTTTTATCAAGACAGGGTCTCACTATGCAGTTGAGACTGACCTGGAACTCACTATGTAGCCCAGGCTGGTCTAGAACTCACAGCTATCCTCCTGCCTCAGCCTCCTGAGTGCTGGGATTACAGGCGAGTGCCACCACACCCCACAGTGAATTGTTAGTACCATGGCACATAACTTCCATCCACGTTGGCTTGTCCTTTCCTTCCTCATTCTCTTGCTTCATTGGTGTTCCTAAGGATATGAGGTTTTCCAGGATTCTAGGAGTGGAACTTCCTGCTGGGACCTGCTCCTCCTCTATCCACTGATTATTTGGGAGATATCTGATCCTTTCTGAAACCTGGGAACTTGGAAAGCATTTGAGTTGTCTTTAATCAGATCCTCATTACCAAGTCCTAACAATATACTTATAAAACCAGAGTGCAAATTTTAATAACGTCACACATGTGAGGTTATAGCTATACCCAAAGCCTGCCTATCACTACTGAGAACTCACAGGCACTGCCACGGGTGAAATGATTTCTACTCCTCTTCAAAGGCCAGGTGGCAATTCAAATTCTGAGTCATTGAGACCAAAGAAATATGGCCACATCCAGTTCCTATGCATGGGTTTTGCTTGACTAAAAAGCACAATTAATTACCAGATCAAACCCAGCTGGGATTTGCTTTGTAAACCGTTAAGCAGTTTAACAGGGTTGTAGAGAAAAACTCTATATGATATTAGATGACCTTCCTAAAAGCTCATTTCTCTCCCAACTGCTCCTCTTGGAATCAGTTTCAGGAGGCAGTCACAGTAAGCCGTTTATTAGCTTACTAAATGCATTTACTACATGCCCTATGTCTATCTCTCTCGTGCCAGTCTTCTGTTGTTTTGCACTGACCCCTTTGCAGATGCTACTGCCAGGACCATCACAGGGAAGTGTGTCAGAGAGCGAGTGTGGCCGGCGTGCCTGGTCCCCAGGGGAAACGAGTCACCACCCAGTTTGGGCAAAGGGGTTGAGCTTGCCAGGCAGCTTATAATGAGGACAAACATAGCTCCATCCAGGTTCATTTTAAATACATTGTTTTCTTAGAATTCTTAGTGTTCTTCAAGGATTCACAATTCCCTTTGATTAGATCCAAGTCAAGAAGCAATTAGTATAAAACTAGCCTCCATTTCTAGGACTACTGCACAGTGAGCTTGAACTCAGTATTTGTTTTGTTTGCTTTCCAAGTTCCCAGGTTTTAGAAAGGATCAGATATCTCCCAAATAATCAGTGGATAGAGGAGGAGCAGGTCCCAGCAGGAAGTTCCACTCCTAGAATCTTGGAAAACCTGTGGAAGGTGGATGAGTCTGAAGGCGGGCGCTGAGGTCAGGAAGGCAAAGGAGCCAGATAAAGGGGCTTTTCCGTGCTTTTTAATTTATCTGATATAAGATAGATTTTCGCCAGTTATTTAGACGGTAAATTAATAGAAAACAGGACAAATAACCAAATTGCCCCAGACAGGTCAAAGTAGAGAAGCTCAAAAGAGAAGAAGCAAAAAGAACAAAGTCATTTCGTGAAAGACAGATGTTCCAGGTCCAGCCTTCTTTTACTATGGATTGTGAGCACAGTGCCTGAATGATACAGATACCAGTGCAAATTTTAACATCTTCAATCCACTAGGGCCTCAGCCTTTCTGTACATATCGTATGAATTTAATCCATGTATCTGATTCATTTATTTGATTAAAGTCTGTTTTTTTTTTTAAATCACCTGTTCTGTGCCAAGCAGAATCCTGGACCATACTTTTGGAATGTATGTGCCTCCCCCACACACACCCGAAAGCTGTGGTTTGGGAGCCAAACTAACACCCAGTACCTGCTTTTCCTGATAACCATGCCCCCGGGACTGTGTGGAACTCTCCCCTCAGCCCTGCAGCCCCAATCCCATTACAACTGAGCCACACTGAGTGGGACTGAGGATGACCACCTATAGTGCCAAGTCCTTGATCCAGTCTCAGCCTCGATTTCCCTGAAACGACAGGGGCAGGGCAGGCCCCTCACACCAAAGCTCCAATGTCCGAGGAACTGAATTTTAAACTGTATTCTTTTTGTTTGTTTTGGCATACTGACAATTAAACTCCGGGCCTTGGGTGCCACAGGCTAGTGCTCTCTTAAGGAACCACAGCCCCCATTTCTTTTGTCAAATGTTAATTACTTTATATTTGAAAGGCTCTGACGGCCAGTGTCTGCCCTTTCCCACACTGTCCGCAGGTCTGTAATTTGCAGAGCCATTGTCATTCGTCAGCTGTCTTTGTTGGGTTGCTGTAACAAAATACCATGAACTGGGTAATTTACAAATGCACACTTATTGCTTACAGTTCTGGGTGCTGGAATCCCAAGGCCAAGAGGCTGGTGCTTTCTGTGTCTCTTAAATCACTGCTTGCTTCACAAATGTTGCCACAGAGCGGAAGAGGCAGGGGTGTCCCCTTCAATGGATTATTAGCACACTAATCACATTCAGGAGGATAATTCAGAGCCTGGTGACCTACTCACCCCTACAAGCTTCACTGCGGAACGCCACAGCACACGGACCAGTTTTCAACCAGAATCCTGGAAGGATCCATATTCAGACCACAGCATCAACATCAGTTCTCCCCTTCTTGAGGGTAAACCAGACTCGCCTCCCAGATCCAGGTCACCCCATTCATCTGCTTAGTTTCTCAAATCTCAGGTATGCAAATGACCCAAGCATTTTGGCTAAGGATGAGCAAAGCAAAGAGAGAGAGGGAAGAATCACAGCACACTGTAAATATTTGAGAACAACAAGGAAAGAACATATTTTTCGGTTTTAACAGTAACATAAAAGAAAAAAGGAATATGAGAAGTTGAGTCACTAGGGAAGTGAGAGAAAGACTAACTGGTACTGCGCTGGGATAAACAGCAGAAACATCTGGCTAGATTCACTAGGAAGAGTGAGGCAAGAGAGGCTTCTGGTGACAGAGAATGAAACAGCACAGAAGGTGGGGACTGGGAAGAGGTGGTGGCCCCAGGGTGGGCTCTGCTTGGTTACGTGGGCAGACATCTGCAGGGCTCTCCTGCGAGATATCTGAGTTTGACACAATATAAGCATCATCTGACTCCCGTTTCCTGCTCCGAACAGGTGTAAGGCTTGATCCAAGCTTCACCGCTTCCCTTAAAGGGGAGAGGCAGAGTGGAAGCTGGGGATGGGATCGCTGCAAGCACTGGCCTGCCTGAGCCGAGCAGTGCCTGTGCACCGATGGGATGACACCAGCGACGTCCCATTACGAGGGGAACAGATCTGAGCGGGATCTCGAGGAACAATGAGGGAATATCAGGGTCTGAATAGCACAGAGGCAGAGGCAGGAAGCCAGCGTAGCATTTAAAGTTGAAATCTAATTATAGTAAGTACTAGAAAAGTACAACGAAGCCACTCAAAATGCTGCAAGTCACTGACAGCATCACGAAGCTGCTGCCGTGGACACAGAGTGACACCCGAGCCTTGAGTGACCTCCCCACCTCGACATTGACCAGCTAGTGTGGAGAATAGTTGGAACACTGGGTCCTGCAAAGCCCCTGTGTCTCCTCCCAAGCAAGGGGGAAGCTGTCCACCCAGCTGGGTGATATCCTTTGGTTTGGAATGCTCAGAGTTTCAGAAAGAGAAATCTTGAGCCCCGAATTTGATTTCTGGCCAGCAGATGCCCTACTCCATCAAACCAAAGGCAGAAGAACCCAGGCACACGCTCTCCATGTTTTCAACTTTCTGAGCCTTGCAGCTCCTGGGGGCTGGCTGGCTGCCAAAGCAGCTGCCAGGTCTGGCCCTCTCCTCAGCTCAGGCTCTGAGGGAGTTTCTGATCACCAGGCTTAATGGCATTAACCTGACCTGAAAGGGTTGGCAGGAGCCACCAGGGAGGAAGAGGATGAGCTCTCAGGCTCAGAGCGCAGGGTGGGACAGCAGGGAGGTGACCCTCCTGCCGCAGCTGGGGTTTGGGTGCGTGTGACTGCGATCATCTTCAATCATCAGGCTGGAACTTGGAGAATCATTTCACTCCAGGCAGCAGGTGGCGGCTCAGTGCCCTGCCAGGAAGGCAGATGGCAGCAGCTGGCCTTGGGCCACCTGACACCACTGGACGGAGGCCCAGTCTGGGCAGATGTGCCTCCTTGCCAGCCCCTTGGAGGTGGTGAGGCTCACAGAGGTGATGGATAGCCAGGAGAGAAGAGCACAGGATCCTCGCTGCTTCGGGAGGATGCTGTGTTGGCACCACGGCCCGTAGTGGGGTCCAGAGCCCTGGGAGGGGCTTCAGTGGTCCCTCGCCCTTAACAGCAGCGAAGTTTCTCTTTCCCCGCAAGAAGTGTTGTGCTATTAAAACCCTCCCTTTTGTTAAGGTTAATCCCAAACTCTGCCCCAAAAGGATCCGATAAGAAAAAGCATCCCTATGTTCTATTCAGGAGTATGGGGCAAATGTGTGGTTTGAGTGAGAAGCTGGGGTGGAGGAGGGTGGTGGGGAGCAGATGCAGAGGTCGCAGGTAGGGCAGGTAAACTATAGTGAGAGGTGTTAACCCACTTAGCCCGCCAATGGGACGCTTCAGCTCAAAACCCCGAATCTCCTCCAGAAAAATGGAGAGAGTCGCTGGTCCTTCCCACAGATGCGTCCCATCCTGGATCTGCAGACCAGACACACAGCCAAAGCTTATGAAACGCAGAGGAGTAGAGAGGTGGCAGGCCGAGACTAGCGTAAGGCAGTTACACCTGAGGAAGATCGGATGGTGACTGGCTGCCCACTGGCAGTGCTGTCCTCATCCTTCCGCACTTTGGCTCAAGTGTGTGAGCAGTTGTGACTGCGTACTTGTGTCCTTAGCTGTGATGATTGATTCCAGTTACTGGACCATGATTGCTTCTGATCCTTATTAGGTAAGGATCCTTATTAGGTATCAGCCCATACCATTTTTTTGTTTTGTTTTAAGAGGTTTTTAACTAATAAAATTTCATTACCAATGAAAAATATGCGAGTAATAAACATTGATTAGGTAGACTACCTACTTTTTGTCAGACTTTATGCTAGGCAAGTTTATACATGTTCTTTTTTCTACTATTCCCTAATGTCCTTCAAGATTGCTGTTATTATCTTTCTCCTGTGTATTATCTTTCTTTTGAAGCTGAAGCTTAAAAGGTCAGAGCTTTTCCATTGTAACAAAGGTAATAAGGGATGGTCCTATTTGACTGTGTCTGTCTGAATCTGTCTTTTCAAAATAAAGAACACAGGGCTCAACTCCAGACTCAGAACATGCCCTCTTCATTTATTTGATTATTTTATTTGTATCCACCCTTCAAACATACAGCATAAATGGCCTTCCCTTAGAGAGATAGAACTGTCATAATTCCCCTAAACCTCTTTTCTACATTTATGGATTTTCTATTTTAGTGTATAAGTATTTTGCTAAGTATTTGCTAGTGACAAGTATCTTTTTTGGTGACTATTAAACAAGATATGATTGAAAAATATAGCTGTTAATCCCCTTTCAAACACTCACTCTTCTTTTGAACACACTCATCCCATCGCCCTTGCCACTTCCTGCAGCAGCTCTGTAGTACTCTTTCCTGAGGGTCTTTAGCTGCTCTGCTCTGGCTGCCTGGATGTCTTGAATGGATTGAAACTATCTTCCTTTCATGGTCATTGTGACTTTAGGGAAGAACCAGGAATCACACAGTGCCTGATACAGTGAATAAGGTAGATGAGGACGCAGCATTGTGCTTTACAAGCTGCCTTTTTATTGCATGTTACTGGACAGCAGCATTCATCATATTTTTTTATCATACCTGGGAAAGAAGACTTCCAGGGCTGCAGCTGAAAGTGGCAAAAAGAATGAGCTAAAGGTGTTCAAAGTGAGGGAGAGGATTTTAAGGGTGATTAATGGGAATGTGTCTTTTATTTTATTAGCATATTTTTAAATTTAAACGTTCACTTCATATTGTGCCCGTTTCCTGTATTCTTAGTGCCCAGCCCGGAAGAGGTGATTTGAATTGAACAAATGAATAAAAACTTTATTGTGTTGGTCTATGGATTCATACTTTGCTTTAATAAGATTCTTGTGCATTTCTAGAATTGGCCATGACCTTTTCCCAATCCTTCTTCATCTTCTACTCCTGACTGGAAAACCCAATATTATAATATTGCTGGGACATCTCCCTTGAAATATCTAATGGGAGCCTCACCCATAAAACATTCACAAGGCCAAAATTCTCATTCGTCTTCATTTTTCACTAAGCATCATGTCAGATATGCTCAGTGACTAGTAATGAATACCAAAAGTATTAAACATGTAGTTGGGCAACCTCTTACATTATTTACACGATAGAATTGTGGTGGGCATGAATGCTACTAACTACACAACATTATTAGTGATCACTTATACTCACAAAATGATAAATTATTCAGGAGACTCTTAATTCTTGAATGTAATTTTATGTTAGATGGAAACTATCAAAGGTATATTTTATTCCTAATAGCCTCTCAACATTTACACTTTTGATAGGTTCACTCATCTCACTCTCATTTTATGATTAGGAAAATTCATGTGACAGAGCTCAGGTTAAGTTTGCAAATGCTAGGGATTACACGTTTTCTTGATAAAAGTTCCCACACCATCGTGCTTACAGACCATGGGCTTTGAATGCTTGGCCGCCTGAAGGCTAAAAGTAGCACACACTCCCAAATGGTTGGGTCAGACTTTGCCAGGTGACAAAAACATATGTTCAGAGATTCCCCCAATCTGGAAGTGTATTTTCAGGTCATTGAACGACATTGGGTAGTTCTGTCTTCAAAATCTGAGTTGGTGTTTTAGCAAGGGAATAGCTTTTCTTGTGATGAAAGTTTGGAGGAAAGACATCTAGTGCTTTTTCAGCAGTATCTTCCATGTAATTTACTTCTTGGTTTAAATTTTTTTTCCAACAACTCCTACTATACAAGGTTTATTACACATCCTAACTGAATCTAAAGCTCAGTCAGCACTCTTGGAATCTCAAGGTGTCTTGCCCAGGGTCTAGATAAGTGGCAAAATGAACACTTGAACCTTGATCTACATCTGATCAGAACTTCTGTTCTTTCCAATATATGTCTGACCAAACACAGCAACAGAAGTTATGCATCAGCCTCTATCTTTGGGTAGGATTTCAAGTGTTACTGTTTTCCAAGCTCAAATATTTACAGAACTCCCATGATATGAGTCAGGAAGCTATTGGGAGATTCACAACTAAATCTCTTGCTCCATGAATCTTTAAAGGATTAGAGAATGCAGAACTAATTAGCACTATTTTTAAGTAATATCAGAGGTAATAGGTTTGGACTTAATGGCTTTAGATTCAGCATTAGATGAATGAACCCATCTCACTCCAACCCGAAACTTAAGATGCTCAGTTCCTTCTTTCCAAAATGCAGCCATGCTCTGATGACTTGTAGGATTCCTGTAGGTTTATCAATTCTCTTCAATTTCCAGGAACGTTCTGGCATCTAAGCCAGACATGTTCATCAGGGATCTCTGTAAGAAGGCTTAAGGGCCCACATGCCCCTTTCTGATTGGTGCAGGAACTTCCTCTCTGAACTCAGGAGAATTTCTCTGTCTTGGAGACAACCTGCCAGTGATCTAGTTATTTTATATTTTATTATCTTCTTTGCCATCAACGAGACAACATTTCCACTCACCTCATCACCTTCAGAAACTCTTGGTGTCGAGGTCAGCCTTGGGAATCACCCTTGATGTATTGAGAAGGGTCAGTCCAAGGGCATGGTGTTCCTATTTCTGGTCCTTGGAGTTATCTACTTCTATCTGTCTGCTTTCACGACAGTTTCCTAGGAGTTAGGGAAATGGGAATGTTCACCTCGATTATCAGGACAGATTCTCATGCTTTGTCTTTAAACCAGAAACCTTTGAGAAAATATAGACATAAAGGTAAACATTCTATTAAAGAATATCTCAATCTTAACGTGTAGGATTAATGTGGTTAATTGAATGACCACTACTGAGTTTTGAAGAGGGTTTTGTTTTGCTTATTTCTGTCTTTTTCCTCTGGATCAGTGGTCCTGAAACCCAAGAAGGCATTGGTATTCTCTTGATAATTCTAACGGACAGCCAACTTTAAGAGCCACTGTGAATCTAAGAACAGAAAGCTAAGCATAAATAAAAGTCTCAGAGATTGGAGAAGCGAGCCTCAGAGAGGTTGAGCAAATTCCAAAATGTCACAGAGTCAAGACGTATAAGATGTTTATTTGTTATCTGACCTGTTCAACTCCAGTAAATTCTGATTTCTCTATGCTAAACTTTGAAATGGGAAGAAAAGAGAAAGAAATACTGAAAACTGTTTGCACCTCAGGTTGCTGCTTTGTTTCAAATATGGTGACTGTCAAGTATGTCCACACTGGGTGTGTGACTCCTAACTCTGAAAACCCACACTGCCTGTGTATGTACCTCCTAGGGCATATTTCTGATGGCAAGGCCTTCAAAAATAGCCATACCAGGCTCTGCCTAGCAAGCTTTGGGAACAGCCAGTGGTTTGGATGCCAACTTCTCTCCCTTTGAAGTAGACACATTTGACTATAAAACCTGTCCCTGTTACCACTGCTTCAGTTCTGAAGAAGCTGGAACCCTGGCGGATGAACTCAGGAGGAGACAGCATTGATTTTCCTCCCCAAATTCCCAAGTTATGTGGAAGGGAGAGCTTATAGAGAACATTCGCCCAGTGGTTATAAAGAAAAGCCAAGACTGTGTAATACTGTAGTAGAGCGAACAGAGAGTTAAAATTCATTTTTTAGTGCACTGTCTGCCTTAACTGCCCTTAACCAGATCATTTTCTGTACATGAAATTTTGTACTTCATTACCCCTAATTACATCCTTTAAAAGACATTCTTTGAAAATGCAGAGTGAACAATGTAGAGTAGAAAATACGTATCTTTCCTTTATTTTTGTTAATTGTTGAATCTTATTCTTGAATCTGACTTCGGCATTTATGTCTTTTTATCTCCAATAAAATGCTTTATTCTCACTTAAACTTCAGAGATTTTTCTTTTAGGGATCAGGGAGAAAAACATATCACTTAAATGAATATAGAAGAAACATTCTTCTTTATTCTCACTTTTATCATTATCATTATCATCACTTAACATTACACTGTATCACATAATCGCATCGTTCCTATTTTGGCTGTGAGACTATTAACTTCATAAGTGCAGAAACTATGTCTTGTAGATTTCTTGAATGCTTATGATACATAAATTGGTATCTTTATGGCAAATTTATTAAACAAATATTTGTTGAAAGAATAGCAATGAAAGTGTATGATATCTTGCAAAGTATCCTAATTTACATTGAATATTCACAAATATTAGAAATGCTACTCCAATTTGGGATCATTTCTGGTTCTTTTAGCTCACATCAACTAATTGGTTCCCAAAAGCCCACCAGTGATTCAAGATTATTTTCTCATTTCTGTCTAAAAATATTCATGAATAATTATATTATGCTTATATTGCTTTTTTTTGGCCTATATTGTATTCTATACTGATATCCTCACTTCACATTTTTTCATCTCTTGCTTTTATTATTTATTTTTTATTTTTTGGCACCAAGGATTGAACTCGGGTCCTTAGGCTTGCAAGGCAGGTGGCAGAATCACTGAGCTAAATCCCCGGCCCTCTTGCTTTTAAATCTAATCATCCCGGTTGTTCTATTCAGGGTTTCTATCTTATGTTCCTCTTAAACGTATCTGAGTAAATTGAATTAAAACTTGGATCCAGCACTCTGAATTGATTTATCTAAAATAAGTATAACTATCATTGCTATTTCTCTAATACAATTCTACTAATGCTCCTGATAGTGCCAATATGTAATTGGTTATCACATTACTGTGATAAATCCAAATGCTTTTATTTTTAGTAAAACCCTAGCTTTTCTTAGCCAGGACATCATGAACATATGCTTGTATTTTAGGGGTATAGGAATAGATATTGACTTACACATCTTCCTGTAGTGTGTGTGTGTGTGTGTGTGTGTGTGTGTGTGTGTGTTATTATGGGCACTTATTTGTACGGGTACTTTGAGTGCATTATTTAATTCATACAATCACTTTATAATGTGAAGATTATTCTCATATCTATGAGAATATTGAGGCTTCAGGACATAATTGCTCACAAGTAGGAGGTGATGGAGTTTGGATGTAGCTTGTGATAAGCTAGACTCCAAATCCTGGTGTTCTGACTCGTGTCCAGATGTTCTTCTAAAGACTCCTTCCAACAGAGGTAGGGCTTTCTTAGAGGTTGCTGGATCTAGAGTGTGTGATGCTGGGATTAAAGGTGTGTGATTACTAAGTCAGTCCTCTGATTTGTTTGGCATAGCTCTGTGCCACACTCACCCCATCTGTGAGTGTGGATAATGGGAAAGCCCACACTGAGTGTGATGCATACCTACCCTATTGGCATGTAGCCCATACAGACTATAAGGGACAGGAAGAAGGCTACTGTGGTCCCTTGCTACTTGCTGCTTCATTACTTTGCTGCCTTCTGCCTGCCATGAGCTATTTCTCCTCTGCAGTGCTCTTCTACTATGCTACCCTATGTTGGAGCCAGCCAACTGTGAACGGAAGCCTCTACAAACTGTGAGCTGCAGTAAACCTCTCCTCCTTTGACTTTGGGTATTGGTCATTTTGTCTCAGGAACAAGAAAAGTAACTAAGCCACAATCATCTTGCCTGGTGGGAAGCTCTTGGAGTGGCATGTTTACCTTTTCCCCACTGGTCTATGGGCATCACACCACCAGGAAAATGGTTAGTGAGCCAGATATGCTAGGAGATACTCACAGAAATGCATGAATACATTCTGGACTGAAAGCTGTGCCATGGAATGGGGGAATCTGCCTCACTTCCCCAGTTAATGTTGAGGTTCTTCTAGTAATAATCTCCCCCCTCCAAGCTTATATCGACTGAACATTGTTTCTAAGAGGAAATGTCTGTGCCATGGCCTACACTTTGGTGGGAATAGCTGCACACAGATGGGGCCCTGAGTCTTCTCTCACATCAAAGCACATGAATGCCCTTTCTATACACAGCAGGACGGCCGTGGGTTAATGTCCCAGGGCTGGAGCCATTTGGGCTGAAAACACTGTGCTGTGTGCATACCTTATTGTTAAGAGTCTCATTAATGGATCTTCATATTTTGGGGGAGGGGTGAGAAATCGAGGGTGCTCCACTTCCCTGCTTATATATTTATAAAATGTGGACTAAAATCTATCTGGGAAATATTAATACTTGTATAACAGGATTAGATGGAGTCTATTTAGATGTTGATTGGAGAAAGAAAAGGTGAGTGATATCTGCAACACAATGTTGGGTAACGAGCAGAGGACATGATCCCAGTGGTCAGAGCTCATGTGCAGGATGGTCAGCTCATCTCTACTCTTTGAACCTCTTATTTCTATGATAATACTATGCACCAGAGCCGGTTCTGCTGACACTGTTAGTGCCTGTTATCTCAGCACTCTGAGATACTGAGGCAAGAGGATCACAAGTCTGAGAACAACTTGAGCAACTTAGTGACAGTATGAACTTGTCTGAAAATTAAAAAAAAAAGAAAAGAAATTTAAAAGTGGGCTGAGATGTAGCTCAGTGCAAATGGCCTGGATTCAATCCTAGTACTAAACTAAGGATTCTTCTGACTAAGTAACTAAATCCCAAAGAAATTGAGACCTAGATCACAAAGATTAACATGTCTCCCATTTTGTAGATCTTTCACTGACAACCACATCTGCATTTTTGATATGTTAAGGTTCGGTCTGACAAATCTTCATTTCTAGTGCCTATTTCATTACTGTGAGATGCCAAGGCTTGAGTTTCTGTTATTGGTGAACTTGAGCTCATCTTTTCTCAACTATAATGCGAGGAATAGTTCTTTGAGTAGTACCGTGCCCATCAAACCCAGAGAGTGCACAAATATCTTTCCTGACTAGCTCCTCCACTATTCTACTCGCCACTAAAAACTGCATCTGGGGGAGGAGGTGAGGGAGAGAGAAAGATGGGGGAGGGGAGAGAGAGGGCGGGAGAGAGAGAGGCAGAGGAAGAAGGAGGCAGAGAGATGACTACGTCTCCTAAAATCTTAGTGTTCAGGAAAGGACTCTGGGTTGACCAATGGACAGAGCTTCCTGACTGTGACAGCTGTGCTTTATTGTCAACCACATTAGATTTGGAGCCTTCCAAGAAATTAGGCAAACACACTCATGGATGTGTCTGGGTCATCATGGGAATGTGGCCTTGGGGTCCATTTCTGGCTCCTGTCCCCTCCCTCTCTGGCCCTGCTCCCCTGCTTTGCTTCCTGCCCACCATGAACTGAGCAGCTTTTCTCCCCCACACGCTTCCGCCATGATGCTCCTGTCTTGGAGCAGCTGACCATGACTGTCCTATGAGATTTTGAGCCAAATTAAACCTCTCCTCCTTAAGCATGTGTTCCTGGTGTTGTGTCTCAGTGACAGGAAAGCTGAATGACTGACAGGTGCAAAAGAATCAAGAGCCCTGAGTGCTCAGCACAGGAATCCCAACCTTTAACTGGGTTTCTCCTGCAGAAATGAAGTGGGCTGTAGTGAGAACCACGCAGCGAATAATCACCAAGTGATGTTTATGAACTCTCATGACTTCTATGGAACATGTGGCGAGGATATTTGAGGCATTATCAAACACCTGGAGATTTTGAATTCCTCGTTTCTTGCTGGTGTGATTTATTAACAGTTGTGCTAATGTAGATAGAATGCAACCCTAAATTATAGCAGTGGATGGGGCTCCACGCTCCGCAGCCTGAGCTATTCAGGGTGCAGAATATCTGCAACCTACTTGATCATTTCTGAATCATCAGCTCCATCTTTATGTTAAGTTAACAATTTAACAGCTGCTGTCATCAAAGTTCTTTTGTGTCTACCAACATGATACTCTAATTTTTTTCCTTAAATGCAATTTCCACGATCGTTTCTGTGTCTCTTTAGTCCCAGATTACTGATTTGCATGTTTCCTCAATTTGTATACAAATGTTCAGGCATTTATATACCATCGAGGGAGTGTGAAACACCCGCCAGAGCTCTGGAGAATAATTGGATCCATCTTACCATTCACTTACTTAAATTTCTTTTTCATTAAGGACAGGTGATGAATGAATACAGTACAATATGACTGAGTATACATACACTGGTTCCACATAAGAAAGGAGACAAGGCAAAAAGTCACTGGCAGGTCCACTGTCATGAAATCCTTGTAGGCGGGGAGGCTGGAAGTACAGTCGTGTCAGTTGTGGAAGACACACATTTGTTTACCTTTTGTGCTAGTGTGCTTGGGCTGTGGTAACAAAGTAGCATGGCATAGGTGGGGTAAACAAGCAAAATTCATTTCTTATAGTTGCAGAGCCTGAAAAGAACAAGATCAAGTTTCTGGTCATGATCTCGCTGATGTCTCCTTTCATGAGGGCAGTTCCACCCTTAGGTCAAAGCCCCATCTTCCTAATCACACTGAAACTTGATTCTTTCCCCAAACACCCATCTGTGAATAGCCTTACATATGCTTTCAGCACATGAATCTAGGAAAGAGCACAATTCAACTCACAGCATCTTTCATAGCTCAGAAAGTATTTTAGCTTTCAATACAGTTTGCTCAAAATTTGGTTGAATATCCTGGGTTTGAAGCAAAGCATTTATTTGGAATGCACCTAGACTTTCAAGAAATTTGTGGTGTGTTTTTGAGGGAAGTCGCTGGAGTTGGCTGATGGAAGAGTCTCCATCATCTGCTAGGTCTCTGCAGACTCGTGGTGCAGAGCAGAGCAGGCTTCTGGCCGACTCTCGGTATCACCTTCCATCCTGAACCAACCTGAGGAGGAAGCACACCACAGCAGCAGCCTCTGCAGGGAGTGAGTCCAACCCCCTTGTGAGTTCCCAATGCAGAAGTGGTTCGTATATGAGCAGCTGTGGAGCTGGTGATACCGAACAGTGTGGGAAGAGTGGGGCCAGATGGAAGGGGGGAGCCGCAGGACTATCTGAGGATGATCCAGTGGGAGTTCATTGGAGCCAGTGGTCAATGGAACTGGGTGAACAAACCTACAGGGCCAGGTACTCCAGGAGGTGACATAATAAGGAGGTCTGGGGAAATGGGACAGAGTGGAAATGAGAAAAGGCCTGGGCAGCAGAGAGATTCGGGGTCATTGATCCAGGCAGCTTTTCGGCATATGTGACTTTCCTTACCAACTCCTGTGCACTACATGTAGGGAAACTTAGTGTGTAGATTAAAGGCTCAGAAGTGGTGTAGACCAGAACTCAGTGCTCCCAAAGGGGCAAACAAGTAAGCGAGAAAGCTGACCAAGCATTGTGGCTCTCGGGACTTTCTTTTAGAAGTGAGGAATATCGCATTCCTCACAGGCTGTTATTCAGATGGTCACAACCAGGAGCCCGATGTCATCTGGCAGTGCTGGGCAAACACTTCCCCTACAGGAGACACCACAGATCCCAGAGAAAGGCAGGCATGCTCCAGATCCTTACCAGATGGTGGATGGAATACAAGCGGAAATAATTCTACCCACCGTATCTTTTAAAATATATTGTCTCTTAGCAAACATCTTCGCCTCTCTTGCACTTTTATGTTTTTTCCACTTGCTTGTCAAAACCTCATGCTTGGTAAGGTCCAAACAGAAATCTTCTTCATATCCTTACCTGAGAAGGCAACCACCACTGAAGAAAGTTTCAAGGCAAAAATAAACAGCACAGTGTGATCACGAGCTCACGATAAGGAATCATAACTTTTCTGCAATTCTAGGAAGTCCTGTTGGGTTTGTTTCCACCCTAATAGCCACAGGCTTCTCCTCTGTGATCCACTTTCCTTAGGCCTTTGTCCTGCTCGATCCCACTGCCCCTCACACTTCCGTAGACTCCCATCTGCCTTCAGCAGAGAGTGCTGCCTCTGAACTCATCATGAGAAAACAAAAGGCATAATGGGACTCATCCTACTCACCCCTTCTTTCCCTCTGCCCCAGACAAGAGTGGCTCTTTCTTCCACCCCTGACTGCTGTGTCCCAGGACCTCTGGGTTGCATCCTTTTTTACATGTACAGAGGCTTTTGTTATCCCCGCTCTCTTTTGTCATTGCCCTCCCACCTTTTTTAGTCATTCCCCTCAGATGGGAAGGTTTCCCTTTCTTATCTTACAGATGCTCATGAAATTATGCACATCTTCCTTCTGAAAATATCTTCAGGAGCTGCTTACTCCATTATGGTGACAACACTCTTAGTTTTCTCTTACTTTCCTGGTCGTGCCTGTTTGGTCTATTTTTAACTCATTGCTCTTTAGAACAGTTGTTGGATTCTGTCATCTCTGGACCCTTTTAAAGTCTGTTTCATCCCTAGGTGATTTTTTTTTTCTCTCATCACATTTCATACCACCTGTAGGTAAATATCCTCAAATCCCTACATGTATTCCACTTTCCTTTCTGTCCTCTCTGTTTATGCATTTGGGATGATCCCTTGATACCCCACTGTCTGTCAACCTTGTATTTCTACAACTAAACCCTTGCTTTTCTCCTTCCCTTCAAACCTACTACAATCCTTACCCTCTTCCATTATTTCCTATACAAATAGCAACATCACCCCATCCCTAAATTCAAAAGTCTGACAGTGTTTTTATACTTTTCCCTTCTCTCACTTTTAGTTAATCCAACAAACATGAAGCTACAGTAGAAAGTAACATGAAACGACAGTGGACCCATCTAATTACCTATTTCTGTCTCCTTTGCCACCATCTTTGTTGAGAGCAGCGCCCCCTTCTGGGGACAGAGGTCAGTCCCATGTTCTTTCTTCTAGGCTCAACAACCAGAGAACAAAGCTGAATTGGATCCTTCAACTAAAAGCCAGCAGTGTCTTCCTTTCCTATAAGTTTGTAATCTCAGAATCCAAAAACCTTAGCCTGGATGTCAAGGCCACTGTAGTTCATCTCATGCTTCCTCTCTTTCCCTCGCTAAGCCTAGGCACCGAGGTTGGGGTTTCATCTGAATCAAGCTCTTCTCACTTCAGGCCCTTGGCTTCATCTCCTGGGAACTCTTCCTTCCTCAGAACATCTTTGTAGTAATCAGATCCTGGCCTAAACACCACCTCTTCAGAGACTGTCGCTCCTTCCTTTCAAAGAACTTCCAAGAACATACGTGACTTTTTACTCTCCTCCTGCACACTGTACTTGCAGATCTATAACAAATATGCAAATTGTCTTAAAATTCACACACCTTTTGTTCAGACAGACATAAACATTTGTTGAGAGGTAGCATTTTAAATTACTGTCTGTATCACGTGTGGCGAAGCAAATGACCTTCAGGTCCTTTCTTGGGGTAAAATTTAAACTTGGTCTGGAGACATGTCTTTCGCCTCAGCAGTTTGGAAGGCTGAGGCAGTAGGATCACAAACTTGAGCCATCAGCCTGGGCAATGTAGTGATTTAGCAAGAATCTACCTCAAAATAGAAAATAATGGCAGGAAAGGGCCAGAGATGTAACTCAGTGAGAAAACACTGGGTTCGATCCCCAGCACCATACAAATAATAGAAAGTTTGATTTGTTGGAGGAAGTAAGCTAATCCCATCTCCCTGGGGCCCTAAGGGATATAAATAAATAAATGATAAGTAATAAATATAAGAACAAAATGCAAAGAAAATAGGGGCTCAGGAGAGACCTCTCAAATTTTTCCCATTTTTGACAAGTTTCGGTTCACATTTTACTAGTGACACAGACTCTGCTGTCTCCGGACTGTAGTGGGAATAAATGAATTCTGCTGAAATGTCCGCTCCTGTCTAAAATTACTGGCATTCCTTTCAAAATAACCAGAAGAATAAAGAAGGAGTTGAGGACTAAAGAAAACCAGCAGAGAACTTGGGGGAAGAGGAATTTTGGAGCAGTGATTTGCATACTCATGGAACAGTTCTTTTCTATCCCAGATCCCTGACAGCTGTGGGGAAGACAATATCTCAAGCAGACACTTGCTCTCCTACTCTCACTCTTCAGGCAGCTGGGCACATCAGGAGGTGTCCTCCCTCTCTCTCCCTCTCTATCTCTATCTCCTAACTTAGGATCCCCAGAGGACCTATGAGGAATGCTCTAAAATTACTGTGAAAGCTTAAATTTAAAAAGAAATCATTGTGAGTAAAGATGCCTTTGCCATGAATCCACCTCAAAATCCTCTTCTCATCTTTCTTGCCCCTTTCTGAAGCAGCTCTGGAGTCCTCTTTGCTGAGGGTCTTCAGCTGTGCATCCTAGATGCCTGGATGTACTGAGTGGATTAAAACATTACCTGTCATGGTCATTTTGACTCTGGGGAAGAGACAGAAGTGGTAGATCTGGATCTAAGGTGGGTGGGGAAATGGTATCATGTTTTTATGAGTCTGCCTTTCTATTGGATGGCACTTACCATTTCACCATATTATTGATTACCACTAGTATAACTCATGCTACTACCTTTCAGAAATAAGCCTTATCAGAGGTCCCGGAGGGTCAATTCATTCCCAAAGTCTGAGGCAACCAGTTTTTCTAATCTGCTCACCTGTTAGAAGGCAACATTAGCAACTTGAAAACGCAGATGACTAAGGATCTCCGTCAGAATGCTTGAGTCCCTGCCCTGCACTGACAGGGTCAGTATCTCCTGAATGCTGTCTGAGAATACGTATCTTACTAGATTATCCAGGTCATTCTAATGTCCTAAGGAGTTTTGTGAACTGATCCTGATCCTCCTAGAATCTTCAGAACCATGCCTGGTTCTCTAACTGGGCCTCCTGTCACAGTTCCCTGGGGAGCTTGTAAAAAGCCCAATGTCTAAGATACACCATGTGCCAATTATACCTGAATCCAAGAGATTGGGACCTGTGAGCCTCTGCCTTGGAGATGCTCTCAGCTATTTCCAAGGCAAAACAAAGTCAGTTCCTCTTCTCCCCGCTGTGCAGTGAGCACACGGTAGGCCAGGGCCTCGCCGGCTGTGCATACAGGAGCAGCGGGAGGAGCATGCTGTCACAGCTCCATGCCACGAGGCATCCAAGGAGTGCCTCAGTGCAGCAAATCTCCCTCATGCCATTCGGACTGACAAAAGGCTACCTCGGTCCAAGTGGAAATAATTACCCCAAGGGACCAACGACTCCTGGGGCAGCAGACAGTGCTGTGAGGACACCAAGCACAGAGTCCAGGAAGCTGCACCTGTTGTCCCTTACCTGGATCCACTTGAGCAAGTCACCCCGTTACCTGGAATGTCACTTGCTTTCCGGTAAAGCGGATGCCGCCGTCTTCCCCGGCTTTGATGTATGGTTGCTGTTTTGCTTTATTAAACGAGCTGACAGCTAACATATCTCCATGGTCAGAGCGCTTCTGATTGGAGTTGGGGGAGCAATTTGGAAGTCTCTATTTTAGTATGGAGTGAAATCTTTGTTAATGAATATTTGTGGTTTTCTTCTTTTCTCTCCCTTGCTTAACCTTTTCTTAAGGACCCAGTGATGCCGTATGTTGTATTGCTTTGTCTTAGAATACGTTCATATCTCATTTTCATAATTGGCCTGCAGACTCCCACATGTGGGCAGTTGTTTTATCCACTGCTGCTGCTGTTTGCGAGGGAGGGACAAAGGAGCGTTTTGCTTCCCTGTTAGCTGATAAAGTCCAGACCTGTCTGGAAACCATTTGGAGTTCACGGGCAAATGAAAGGGGTCATAAAATCAAGAGAGAAAATAAACTACCAAGGTTGAATTTGAAGTTAAGGTTTTAGCTTTTATCTCTCTTAATAATGCCTCCTCTGTTTGTCATGGCAACCGCATGCAGAGTGAGGCACTGTGGCACAGAGAGAGGAGCGCGCTGAAGACCCCTGCTGGAGACCGCTCTGGGAGACTCCCAACAGTGCTCTCCACTTCTGGGGGCCACCTCCATGGGGGGCCGCACTGGGGGCAAGATGCGGGTGTTTCTGAGCCCTGGGGCCCTTCTGCAGAGCAGATCTCTTCTTGGAGCGTGCCACAGCCTCTTCCTTGCCCCTGCATCCTCCCGGGCACCTTTCTTTTAGGAGGTGTCCTCCCTAACGAATGCCTTTATGTTGAAGGCTGCAATTTGAGCTGGCTTCTGTTCTTGAGTCTTTGTCCAAACCAAGCTTGTGCACTGCTATGTGAATCTTCAAGATAAGACTCTGGTTGTGCCTCCAAGGACAAGCTGTTCCCAGGACACCAGCTTCATGGTCTGTCCTCCCGGGTCTAAGGTTCCTTGGTGAGACTCAGCCAAGGAGTTGCTGCCTGCCCAGGTCAGCCTGTGTCTCTGCCCCAATGCTCAGTGCCTCACAGCTGAAGTCTGCCACCTCCCACTCAGTGCCCATCTGTGGCAATGTCTGCGGTGCCTTCCCAACTTATTTCGCTTATAGCTTTTGTGATAATGATATATGAGTGGATGAGCAAAGCGTACAGTGAACATATAAATTTTTAAAATGTATTACTGTAAAGGATATAGTGGCATTAATTTCCCTCCAAATCTTCCCCCCTTACTTGTACTATGCTCATCTCATCATCCTTGCCGCTTCCTGCAGCAGCTCTGGCATCCTCTTTCCTGAGGGTCTTCAGCTGCGCTCTCCTGGCTGCCTCCTTGTCGTGAATGGATTCAACACATCTCCCTGTCATGGTCGTTTTGACTTTGGGGAGGAGCCAGGAGTTCCATGGTGCCAGATCCAGTGAATACGGTGGATGAGGGCACAGTGTCACGATTTTGTGTCTTTCCATTTGATGGCATTCAGCAGCAGCATTCACTATTTTATTGGTCACACACAACATGGTAATAAAACATACAATATTGTAAAGACCCTCAGGAAAGAGGACTCCAGAGCTGCTGCAGGAAGTGGTGAGGAGGATGGGATGAGTGTGTGCAAAGTGAGGGCAGGGTTTTGAGGAGATTCAAGGGAATATGTCTTTTACAGTAATAAATGTTTTTCAATTTAGACAGTCCTCTTATATTTTAGCCACACCTGTATATTTGCCCTTTAATGAAAACTGTGCACAAGAGAAAAGTCCCTCTTTGCAAAAATAAATATCTACCTTCCCTTTGTGGTCTGCATGTTGTTGTTGGACAGCACTTAGCAGATTCTGAAACTTGTCATTTGCCGAACATTTTTTTGTGTGTCCATTTCTTCATCTCTAAAATTAAATAACAGCACCTCACTTCCTTAAAACTAATGTGATAAATAATACTTCTGAAACAATGAAGAAATATTTGCAAACACTGTAAAAATGAGACAATTGGTAATCACGGGGAGCCTGGTGACACTGCTATGATTTTAGAGTTTTAAGCTGCCTGTAGCCTCCTGCATTCTCTTTTCTCCTTCTATTTATGGTGGCAGCTGACAGTCCCAGGATGGCTGCACTGGGACAGCTCTGTGCTGTGCTCATGCCCAGGGTCCTGTGGCTCATCTCGTGATTGACTCTTTGACCTTTCCCTCATTAACTTCCTCCTCTGGGAAGGCACGAACTATGAGGAAAGCTTTGGGAGCACAGTATCTTTGTCTGCACTGGAAGACCATGATTTTCTCGGGACCAGAGCTACCACTGTTCAGTTTGCCTGCATCCCCTGCTTCATGCCTTACTGGAAAGTTTCCAGGGATAAAAGGTTTTAAACAAAAGAATGAAATAAAAATGCAAAAAGCATTGTAATTTTGTTATTGATAAGAGTAGGTAATAAGTATAAGAACCAGGATGTTTCAAACCTCTGTAAGAAGCAAGTGAAATGACTCTACATTTAACACAGTAGCAAAATATAAAGATGATTTCACTCTCAGACTTTGGGAAAATGTTACTGTAAATAATAAATTCTCCTTCTTCATCAGGATTGAATTCAGACAGCATATTCTTAGTTGAATTTGGTACCATGATTCTGCCTCAGAGTTACTGAGCCTCTGGGCTGCTGAAGGGAGGAGAGGAGCCATACTAAGAATGGATTTGTTGGAGCCGGGGATTTAGCTCAGTGGTTCTCCCACCTGCCTCACAAGCACATGGTCCTGAGTTCTATCCCCAGTACTAAAAAAAGAAAGAATGGATTTGTTCTTGTTTTTGTAAAATGAAAATTCTGTTTAACAAAAACACGGGAAGCATGCTTGGCCAGCACCCTAGGACACAGACATGATATTGTGCTAGTGTTTCCCTCAAATGCTATCTGGTATCACTTTTCTGAAGGATGGGGGGTGCTGTGGAGAGTAATGTGAGCTGCATGCACATCGGTGTCCACACTTAACAGCTGTGTGGCAAAGGTGGAGAGCAGTATTAGAGAGACTTCACTGGAAGACCCAGAGTTGGAGGTCCCTTTGGTGGCTGGTGGGATGCCACACTAGGTGGACTTCTCTGAGCCTAGAGCCCATCTTTGGCATTCAGGGTTCACTCCTTTCAAGGTGAGGCCTGAAGAACCCATTCCCTTCCAACTCCCACCATCTCCTGCAGCAGCTCAGGCTGGGGCGGTCTCCCACCTCACTTCCCGTCCTGCGCCAGAAGGAGATGTCTGCCCCTGGTGTTTCTATGAGTGTCTCTGGTTAAGAACTAGGTTTCTGTATGCATTGGTCTTTTATTTACTTATTTACTTATTTTCTTTCCAATCGAGGCGGACAGATAATTTAGTAAAATATTGGGGAAATGAGGCAAAGCAATGACATGAAGTGCACAAAAGCCAGCATCGTTGTCATCAGGAAGAGCTTTCTACTGAAGAAGCATGAAACTGTGCTGTTCACACAGAGTCAGGTCACCTCTGTGTTTAGTTGAGCTCTGAGTCCAGCCAGTGTGCTGGCCGCCTCCCATCTCCATCCGTGCTCGGTGCACCCTTAAAGTGAGCTGGGTTTCACTCACTCTGTAGATAAAGTTTGCTGCTTCCTCCCTGGCAACTTTCAGTCTTGAAGTAGCTTGCTTTGAGGAGTAGGAGGCAGGAAGAGTTCTCTGGGAAAGAACATATGGCCAATCCAGATTAAATGAGGATCGTGTGTGACCGAGTCACAAAGGAATGGAAGTTCTGGGAGAGATCACTTACGGGTCCCAGACTGCAGGAGCTATCGCGAAAGCCTCAGAGGTCAGGGCGACGTTCTCTTTCCTCCGAATTTGAACATATTTGGAGAGGTTAAACAATTCCTTTTCTGACTCTGAGCTTCTTATGTCTGTTGTGTCAAATGTGGAAAAATACAAGTCTAAATAAAAATTTATAAGAATGCTAATCAGAGACATAAAATGTGTGAAGTGTGCTGCTTTAGCTCTTTTATTCCATAACGTTTGAAAATGCTGAGTCCTGTTCTGCAGTCCTTATTGTTTTGCAGCTTCTGGAATGAACTATGTTTCACATTACTCATTAGTCTGGAAACCCATATTTTTAGTGGTTGGATGCTGTTCATTCATCTATGAACCACAAATTACTTAGGCATTGCATCACTTTTGTAACAGTTGTACGATTTCTGAATTCTTTGTCAAAAATAGCAATGGGACCGAATATTTATGTTTATAGATTTTTGTGTTTCATAGATTTATTGTGTATTTGTATGTTTCCTTGTTAATTGCCAACTACAATATTTTTATTGCTATGTTCTTAGTGGGAAAACTGTTGCTTTTCCACTTATATTAAAGAAAAACACAATAAGGGCACCTGGTGAGTCATGCACCACCTCTAAATTTCCTGAGAGACCACAGTTCATCAATGTCAGCATCTACATTTAAATTTACCTTCAGCACATAAGCACACACTTGTCTACAAAGATTGAGACGGCTACTGTACATGAAGAAGAGTGAAAGGACCGAGCCAAACCCCCTCCGACTCTTTGGCGACCCCGAGAAAGCACCCGACCTCCCCACGCTCAGTCCACTTCCCTCCCGAGCCTCCCTGCTCACCGGCGCTGCCCCTCTGCGCATCTCCCAGCCCTCGACGGCACTTGATGACCAGAGCTGAAGGCTGCAGCGTCTTCCTGTGCCTCCGTACGTACATCCATACCCTTATGAAAGCCAAAGGAGAGAAGGATGTAGAAGTTGGCTGAACCCCTTTTGCAAATCCCTTCGGTAGAAATGCCAGCGCAGAGACACAGGGAGCTCCCCGCGGAATCTGCTGCCTAGCGAGGCACACAGGGCAGACCCTTGGAGAGCCTGCAGCTGCCCTCCCCTTCAGCACCCCGACGGCTACTGGAGGCATCGTCCACATGTCGCACACAGGCCCTCTCCTTCTGTTTCAGCCAGGTCTAATTTCAGGATCTCTGGCTGATACGGGCTTCATGATGGCTTCTAGCAGTTCTGCCAACTATGAACACACAACAAACCATCCACTGTTCACCCTGATGAACCTAGCTGAACAAGAAACAAATAGCCACCGTGAATACTATTCAGAAATGCAGTATTATGTAGAGAACCACCCAGTACCCACAGTCTCCACAGTGACACCCAAGTTCTGTGGGATCCAGTGGGTAAAGCAGTCCTGCCTGTAGAGGGGGTGTCTCATGCCGACAAGTACAATATCCGTATTTGCTTTTCTTTTCTTTTTAGTACTAGGAATTGTATCTGGGGTCTTCCTACCAAGCTACATGCTCAGCCTTTTAGGAAAAAAAAAAAATCAAAATTGGAGACAAAACCTCAGAAAGTTGCAAAGTTGCCCTGGCTGGACTCAAGCTTCTGTATTTTTTTTTTAAATTAATTATACTGGTGCATTTTAGGTATACAATATAATGACATTCATCATTAGAATTGTGTACCTTTACATGATATATCTTGGTTCTTATTTTTCCCCTTTTCCCTGCCTTCCCTTCAACCCCTCCACCCATCCTTAGTTACAAAGACTTTGTTTTTTCCTTTTCTCATATTAATCCCATTCCTTTCTTTCCTTACCCCAATCTCTATCATATCTCTTTTACCTTTGGATCTTTTCTTCCTGTTTCACATTATCTATTACACCTTTGAATCCTTATTTGCTCTTTCAGTTTCTCACACCAAAGAAACTATTCAATAATTACACTTGTGTCCTGGTTATTTCACTTGAGAGTATCATCTCAACGTGTATCCATTTACCTATAAATGTCTCTAATTTCTCATCTTCGTGGCTGAGTAGTACTCCTTAGTATAAAAACCCAAACATTTTCTTTATCCAGTCTCCAGTTGATGGGTAATTGGGTGGTTTCCAAGTTTTAGCTATTACAAACTGTGCTGCTATAAATATGGGTGAGCATATATCACTGCAGTATGATGCTTTAAATTCTTTTGGGAAGACACCCAGCAGGGGAATAGCTAGGTCACATGGGACCTCTAATCCTAGATCTTTGAGGTATCTCCATACTGATTTCCATAGTGGTTGCACCAGTCCACACTCCCAACAACAGTGGAGAAGGGTTCCTTCATTCCCACCACCCAGCCAGCATTTGTTACTGATTTCTTGATAGCAGCCATCTTTCTGGAGTGAGGTGGAATCTCAGAGTTGTTTTCATTTTCATCTCTCAAATGACCAGTGATGCTCAACACTTTTTCATATGTTTATTTGCTATTTTGACTTCTTTGTCTAAGAAATGCCTGTCCATTTCAGATGACCATATTTGGATTGGGTCTTTAAATTTGGGAGGTCTGATATTTTTAAGTTCTTTATATATTGTAGATAGTAGGCCTTTGTGTGAGGAACAGCTGATAAATTTTTTCCCACATTGTGGGTGTCTCTTCACTCTGTTGGTGGTTTCTCTTGCCTTGTGGAAGCTTTTTAATATGAAGAGATCCCACTCGTTGATTGTTTGTGCCAGTTCACAGACAGCTGAGGTTTTGTTCATAAAAATCTTTTCCTATGCCAACATCTTCAAGAGTTCTACCCAACCTCTCTTCCAGCCAGTTTAGTGTTTCTGTATTAATATTTAGATCTTTGATCCATTTTGGTTTTAGTTTAGTGCATGATGAGGTCTAGTTTTAATCTTTGGCAAGTTGAGACCAAATTTTCCCACACCATTTATTTAAGAGACTATCTTTCCTCCAGTGAGGCTGTTGGACTCCTTTGTCAAAGGTAAGGTGGCCGAGTGTGTCTGGAGTTGTTTCTGCATCTTCTAATCTGTTTTACTGGTCCTCAGGTTTTTTCTTTGCCAGTACCATCCTGGAGTATTTTGTTTGTTTGTTTGTTTTTGTTTTTGTTTTTTATTTTATCACAGTAGCTTTGTAGTATAGTTTCAAGTTGGAGATTGTCATATCCCCTACCTTGTGTTTTTGCCCAGAACTGCTTTTTGCTATTCTAAGTGTCTTCTTGTTCCAAATGAATTTTTGAATCCTTTTCTCAAGGTCTATGAAGTATGCTGTTGGAATTTCAATTGAGATTGCATTGAATCTATATAACAGTTTTGGAAGTATGGCCATTTTCACTATATCGATTCTTCCTACCCAGGAACAAGAGATGTCTTTCCATTTTCTAATACGCTCTTCAATCTCTTTTTTCAGAGTGCTAAGATTTTCAGAGTAGAGGTCTTTGATTTCTTTTGTTAGGTTGATTCATAGGTATTTCACTTTTTGGATGCTATTTTGAAGGGAGTTATTTCTCTAATTCCTCTTTCCACGAGTCTACTGTTTGTATATAGGAAAGCTATTGATTTTTTTGTGTTGACCTCATCTCTAGCTACTCTACTGAGTGGTGATAGTGGACATCCTTGTCTTGTTCCCGATTTTAGTGTGAAGGATTTCAGTTTTCGATCAGTTAGCATAATATTAACTGTTAGTTTTTCATAGATGGCTTTTATCAGGTTAAGGTAGAGACAGTCTATTCCAATTTTTTTAGGGTTTTTAATCATGAGTGCATATTGGATTTTGTTGAATTGGATTTTGTTGAATGTTTTTTCTGCATCCTTTGAGAGAATCATAGGATTTTTGCCTTTGACTCTATCAATACAGTGTATTACATTTATTCATTTACATCCCTGCATCCCTGAGATGAATCCCATTTGGTCAGGGTGTATGATCTTCTTGATGACCTTCTGTATTCTGTTTGCCAGTATCTTATTGAGGATTTTTGCATCTATGTTCAGTAGTGAGACTGGCTTATAGTTCTCAGTTTTGGTTGGATTCTTCCTCTGCTTTGGGGATCAAAGTGATGCTTGCTTCCAGGAATGAGTTTGGGAGCATTGCTTCCCTTTCCAGTTCACTGAAGATTTTAAACAGTAGTGGCAATAGTCCTTTCTTCTCTAAATGTCTTGTAGAATTCAGCAGGGACCCATCAGGACCCAGGCTTTTCTTAGTTGGTAATTTTTAATTATGCTTTCAATTTCATTGATTGTTACTGGGTTGTTTAGAGTTTTTATATCTTTTTCATGCAACTTTGGTAAGTCACACATATCTAGAAATCTGCCCACTTCTTCTTTGTTTTCCAACTTATTGGCATATAGGTTCTTGAAGTAGGTATTGATGATCCTCTGGATTTCTGCTGGGCCCATTGTGATTTCACCCATTTCATTCTTAATTGCATGGATTTGAGTCTTTCCTTTTCTTGATAAGGTTGGGTAAGGGCATGTCAATTTTGTTCTTTCAAAGAATCAACTCTTTGCCTTTTTGATTTTTTGTATCATTCTTAGTCTCCATTGCATTGATTTCTGCTCTGATCTTTATAATTTCCTCCCTTTTATGAGCCTTGGGTTTGTTCTGCTCTTCTTTTTCTAAAAGCTTAAGGTTCAGAATCAGGTTGTTTAATTGAGCTTGCTCTGTTTTCCTAATATGAGTAGTCACTGCTTTGAATTTCTCTTGTAAGACTGCTTTCATTGTGTCCCATAGATTCCAGTATGTTTTATTGCCATTGTAATTTAATTGTAGAAACTGACTGACTTTATTTAATTTCCTCTGTGACCTATTGGTTATTCAGAAGTGTGTTGTTCAGTTTTCATGTGTTTATGAAATTCTTGTGGTTTCCTTTGCTACTGATCCCCAATTTTGTTGCACTATGGTCTGATCGTATACAGGGCATAACTTCAATTCCTTTTCACATACTTAAACATGTTCTATGAGCAAATATGTGGTCTATTTTGGAAAATGACCTGTGTGTAGCTGAAAAGAATGTGTATTCTGATTTTGTGGAGTGGACCAATCTGAAAATATCTGGGGTTTTTTTGTTTTCTTTTTTTGTTTTTTGGTACCGGGAATTGAACTTGGGTCCTCGCTCTTGCAAGGCAGGCCACTGAACTGCTGAGCTAAATCCCTGGCCCTGAAAATATGTGTTAAGTTCATTTGTTCAAGAGTTTCAGTTCTATTATTATGTTGTTTATTTTCTGTCTAGTGGATCTATCTATTTGTGACAGTGGGATATTAAGGTCCCCCACTACTGTTGTATTATTGCTTATTTGATTTTTCGTGTCCATTAGTATTAGCTTTACATATGTGGGCACACTATATTTGGTGCATTATATTTATGATTGTCATCTCTTTCTCTTGGATTATTCCCTTTACAAGGATGGAGTATCCTTCTTTGTCTCTCTTAGTGTTGGTTTGAAATCCATTTGATCTGCAAAAAAGATAGCTACTCCTGCTTTTTGGGGGGATTCCTATTGAATAGAGTATTGTTTTCCACCCTTTATAGGTCTATGAGTTTCTTTTTTAATTAAGTGTATTTCTTGCATGCAGCATGTTGTCGGATCTTGCTTGTTGACTCATTCTGCCAGTGTATTTCTTTTGATTGGTGAATTGAGACCATTAACATTGATAGTTATTACTGATATGCATTGACTTAACTTTGTCGTGACTTTTTCTTTCTATTGGGTTCTCCCCCTTTTTGCATTTAATTTCTTGCTATGCCTTGTAGATTTGTTCTTCTAGGCTTCCTGGAGTTGTGACTCTCATTGTCTTTTCCTAGGATATAGTTTAAAACTTTTTGGAGTGCTGGTTTAGTATTCATGAAGTTCCTTGGGTGCTCTTTGTCATGAAACTATCTTATTTCTCCATCAATTTTGAAAGATTGTTTTGCAGTATACATCAGTCTTGGGTGGAGGTTGTTTTCCTTTAGGACTTGAAATATGTCACTCCTGGCTCTTCTTGCCTTGACGGTTTGTGTTGAGAAGTCTGTTGTGGTTCTGATCATCTTTCCTTTGTATGTGATTTGTTTCTTTTCTCTAACTGCTTGCAGAAATTTGTTCTTCTGTTGGGTTTCTGGAGTCTTAACTATTGTATGCCTAGATGTAGATTTTTTTAATCAAGGCTAGTTGGAGTCCTATGTGCCTCACTTACCTGTATGTCAAGTTCTTTTCCCCTGCTTTGGAAGTTTTCTGCCATTACATCTGTGAAGTTCTTTTTAATGTCATTTGCAACCTCTCTTGTTTCTTCATTGACTCTGATCAGTCTTATGCTATTCTTCTCTGCATTATCTAGCAGCTGTTGGATTGATTTCTCATGGTTGCATACCATTTTTAAGAAATTTTTCTTTTCCTGGACACTAATTGCAATTCTGCCTTCTATATCTGAAATTCAGTCCTCACATTGGCTCATTCTGCTGCATAAACTATCAATGAAATTTTTAATCTCCTGTATATCTGTTTGCATCTGTTTTATGGATTCCATTTGTTTCCTGTTTTGGGATTCCATCATGTTCCTGAGCTCCTCTATTTTTAAAATCCATGTCTGCTCTACAGTTAGCAATCATTTCTTGTGCTATGAATACAATCTCTGTTGTTTTCTGAGAAATTATTTTTAGGTTCATTTTTTTTCCAGGTTCTCTTTCGTTGCCAGTTCAGGGAATCCAGGTGGTCGAGTATCAGATTGTTCCATCTTGTTTCCCTTTGGGGTACCCTTAGGTGATCTGGAAGCCTGGTTTTGAGACTTGTTTCTATGCCTTCTCATTGAAACAGATGCAGCCTGCTGTGCCTTAGTTGAGGTGACTTTTTGCTCACCCAGTGGTCTTCAATTCTCAGCAGACCACTCTGCGTCCTTTACTCTGCTGCTTTCCCCAGTACACCAATTCCTGGGTTCACAACAGTGGCCTTCTGGATCTCTTCACTGTTTTGCTCTCTGGGCAGGCTTCTGGCTGGGCCTGTGCACATTTGGAAAGGTATCTAGGTGTGACTCTGGCTGGGGCCTGTCCTGCTATATAACTATTGTCTGGAAGGGCCTTTGGCTGGGGGTTGTGTGCCCCAGTCCCTGGTGTCTGAGTGGGATGCTGGCTGGGATCTGCATGCACTTACTGATGGAATCTGGGAATCTAAGTTGGCCTCTGGCTGCTGCTTGTGCATCAGTTCAGCTCTTTTCTAGGTGAGTCTTTGGCTGGGGCCTTTGGGTCCCAGCTGCTTGGGTCAGGGTGGAGCCCTGGCACTGTTATGGTCCACACAGGCTTCTTGCTGGGATCTGTGCACACTCTGGGATCAAACTTTCCATCATCCTGCCTCAGCTTTTCAGAGTGCTGGAATGACAGGTGAGTGCCAGAAGGCCTTGGTCCTGTATCTTAGTAAGTTCACATTTTAAAATACTAGATGTTAGGACTTCAATATATGACTGTTTGGGAGGAGGAAGGACTCAATTCAGGCCACAGTTGTTGCTCTGTATTTCTGACCCAAGATTCACAATATTTCGTCCAACCTTAACCACAGATTCTTTTCAGAAGGATGCAAGGAGACCATGGAAGGGAAGGTGCACTGTGATATCTAAGAAAGTGATCCCACAGGGACTTATTTCCATTCTTTTTTTTTTCTCTCTCTTTTGGTACTAGGGATTGAACTCAGGTCCTTCTGCTTTCGAGGCAGGCAGTGGAACCACTGAACTAAGTTCCTGCCCCTGCTTATTTCCATTCTTATCTCATTGGTCACCCTTTAGTGATGTGGCCACTGAACCCTCAGACTGCTCAGAAGTGGCGACCACATAGCCAGATGGGAGCCATTCTACTGTGTAAGAAGGAGAGAATAGATTGTACAGTACTATTAGCCATCTGCATCACAAATTTCTAATTTATGAGTTGAAGAGTTATCATTTCACTTATGCATATTGACAGGGTACAATGTGATATTTTGAGACATGTTATGTAACGTGTGTTGATCAAATCAGGGTCGTTAGTGTTCCCGTCTTCTAAACACGTTTGCAACGAGTAACCAGGAGAGAGGTTTGGAGGAAATGCTAATTACCCTGACCTGGTCAGAGCACATTGCACCCGTGTATTAAAATGGTACGATATTTTTGTGTCAAACATTTTTCTTAAAATGTCTAAATTACATTTTTTTAATCTCCCATGGGAAAGAAAAACACATTAAAGGGAAGGATTGCTGGACAAGGAAGGAGAAGTCTGGTTGATGGACACAGCCAGGTGCACGGTTCCAGCCGAACTGTCCCTGAGGGGGTCTCTGGGCAGATGTGTGCCTTTCCTGGCACTTTCTCACCTGAATGGGAATGGTCTGGATCTGAGTAGAATTTTCCAGAGTTTATACAACAAAAGATCTTTAAAAAAATATTTTGCAAGGATAAATTTCTGTGCACATTAGGAATGATTACTGTGATATCCACCTTTTAGAGAAACACAACATCTTCAGGATTCTGATCACCATTCCGTGCATAACTTAACCCATGTGCCATTGTCTCTGCCTATTAATCATCCATTAACTCCAATTAAAACTCGGTGTAAGAAATGGCGAACTAAATGGCCTGTGAAGTTCCTTCCTGCTCGCAGGTTCCGTGGTGCTCTACTCCTCTCACCACCCTCAACATCTATATAATTATTTACCAAGTCTTTTTGCAGCCTCTTCTTGAGGTAAGTTAAGGAAGCTTGGGGCAAAAGGCCTTTAAATAAGGTGAGATACCAACAACAGATATTGAAACAGAAAAGTAAGATCGAGTTATACCTCTATATGAATTGGTCTGGTGGACATGCTGGCCAGGCCGTTAGCTCACTGGTCAAGCTCTAGGGAACTTGAGAGAGCTGGATTTGGAGGAAGAGGCAAGAGCCCTGGGAGATTGTCACTGGAGCTGCGGGGCAGAGAGGAGGAAGCTGGGCGTGCCAGACAGAGGGACGGCCGACTTCCAGCCTCCTCCATAATTTTCCCGAGGGCTGGCTTTATGTGTGTGTAAATCATTCAGATAATTGCTGTAATTCTGAGCTTAGCTCTGCTGCTGAGGCCCCAGCCTCATGAATATTCATGAGATCTAGCCACACTCCACTATTACTTAAATTTTCCCAGACAGCTTTCATGCTGAGAGTGCCAGCGTGTTTGTGCTGGAGCTGGGGATGGGGTGATTTCTTGTCTGGGGTGGGAGCAGGCTGAGAGTGGCCAGGCAGCTTTCAGGGAATGAGAAGGGCAGTGGTCTGCACCCTTGGTCCTGCTGCTTTGTGGCCGGGGGGCTGGCCTTCAGCCTCGGCCCAGCAGACCCAGGTGCTGTATAGGGAGCTGGACTCCACGTAGAGACAGAGAGCACTCCCTGCGAATGGCATGGGGTCCAAGCCGGCGGCCACTTGCAGTGGGTGAGCTCAGAGTGCTGTAGGTGTTTAGCACAAATACCCGATGAAAACCCAGAAGTGGGCAAGATCAGGAAGAAATGGCTTCTCCCGTGCCTGCCATCCCTGTTGAGTCTTAAAGATGTGTCACATAAGCAACATACACCGTTACTCAGAAAAGTCATGTGATGTTTTCATTCAGCTCTGTTCTTATAGATGTCTCCTTCTGGGAATGCAGTTGTTTTATAATTAATTAAATTCCCTGGTGTGT